>NC_056750.1:95533275-95846042 GCF_019279795.1 Protopterus annectens
CACTTCTTGTAATGCTTGCTATATTTCTTTCAGCAACAATTCCTTATATGTTTGTTGTGGTTTGGTGGTACTGCATGCAGTCTGGTCTGGCCAAGGTGTGGGGCTTGACACCTACAAGGGTATTTTATTTTGCTGCTGAGCAGTAGTGGGGCCTTGTACTTTGTACTAACAGTTATGGATAGCAGGCACATGCAGCGCTTGTAAACTGCTATACTGTCCTTATTTTATTAGTTGGCTACATCCTTTGATATTTGTGGGTTGTACACCTACATGTGGGTGTGCTTGTGGAAGCTATTCTACAGCTATTCACAGAGTGTGTGACAGCAGACAGAATGATATGCCTATGAGTTTGTGACACTTGCAGGCCACAGATACTCTCAGGTGTATCTTATCAGCCTCAGGGAATGGTACATATCAGTGGGATACACCCGTGACATATTTAAGATATTCTGCAGTTGTGACTGTGGAGTATTTTGAGCATATGTATTACTACACCATTTCTGACATGCAAGTAGTGCATACTTTCAGTAATTGACAGTTAGAATTACGTGGGATAAAACACCTTTCTGCCTACTGTTAGTACATTTCACAGGGAGTCAGTGGGGCACAGTTAACATTTGTTTTCAAATCAGGGACATCCCTGTAAATCAGTCACAGTTGCGAGGTCTGGCCTCTTACCTATTCAAATATGGCAGTGTTTATCCTGCTCTGATAGTGTGTGTGGTTTGCAAGGTGCTACTGTCACATTACCTACTAGCTACCGACTAGCATGGCTGTTTCTCTTCTCACACTAACGTTATACAAATCCACAATAATTGCCAGTAAAGATACAATAAAAGCTTTGTGTAATAGCCTTCCTATATTCCCTTTATATTCAGTCCTACTATTTCATGATATATTGCTTTCAGCACAAAGTTTTTGTATATCAGTCATGGCTTAGTGGTAAGTCATGCAGACTAGTGTTTCCAAGGTCCTGGGTTCGAGACTGACAGAGGAATTTTATTTTGCTGCTGAGCAAACTACAGGCCTTGTCATTCAGAGTGACTAAGGCACTTTTAAGCAGTTGCAAGCAGGTTAGCGTTGGTTTGCGCGGAGCTCACGCATGCGCACTGTCGCTTAGCTTCGTGCACACACGCTTAGCTTCACGCACATCCGCTTACAACTGCTTAAAAGTGCTTACTCTCGCTCACACCCGTGCTAATTTCTTTGAAAGAAAAGAAAATGGGGAGAAAGGAAAGTGGTGAAAAAGGGGGCACAAAGAGGGTAGGACAGTAGGAAAACAAGCTCGGGATTTGCAGGAAGGATGTAGGAAAGGCCCATAGCTGCCCATTTCTTTATCAGCAACAGCTGTGCATATGTCTGTAATTTGGTGTGAAATTGGAAACATTCCACCCCTGAGAGAGGGGTGAGGACAACAAAATACGTTGTACAGCCAATTGTAATTAGCAGTTCACATGCCCAGCAGACATGTCTGCAAAATGGGCAGCTATGTATGGGGCGTAATTTTTTTGCGGGAACAGAGTGCCCTTTTTTTATTTTTATTTTTTCAGGTGAGAGTGGAATTTGAGTTACAGGAAGTAGGTATATTTGGGGAGGTAGGTAGGGGAGGTTAACAGACAAGACAAACAAAACGCATACAGGGGCAGAGTATGACAATTGTGGGGGGGGGGGCACAATTGACTGGGACGGATGTTTGGATATCACGAGCCCATGAGCCCACAGAAGGCAACAGGGGAACTGAGATCCCCACCCATGGGCAGTTGGCCACTGTGCCTTCACAGCCCAGGACAGGGCTGCGCTGGGGGCTGTGTAGGACGGGCAGCAGGCACACCCGTGAATTGCGCCACCCAAGCCTCAAGCTGGCGTAGGGGTTCAAGCACAGAATGCCTGATCTCGCTACGCACCACAGACCGGACACTTTGGAGGGTGAGTGGACGGTCTCCTCCGGCCACACTTGCAAAGGGGGGACGAGCCCCATCCCCTGCAGTGCTTCCACCCAAAGGTGGCACAGGGTCACCGGAGGAGGTTCCGGCCTGGGCACTACTGCCAGGTGCACTCGCCAGCTGAGGTGAGTCCGCTGGAAACCGCCTTCCCTGTTGTCATATGTTTAGCAATATTTTATGACATTTTGGGTTAGTAACAAACAAGACCATTCAAAATTAGTTGTAACAGCATGCATCAGTATTCCCATTAACCAAACACCCATGAATTCCAAACATTGAACAGCAAGCATAACACATGCATATTTTGAACAACAGTACACAATCCAACAGCATGCAGGGTTGATTGATGGCAACAGGCCATCAGGTTTGGATATGTGAACAGGGCACATGCAGCAACGTACGTGTAAATATGTTTGAACCAACAGGACAAATGTCCATAGGAATTAATTGTGAATACACATACCCAAGTTTGTTGTGGAATGGCATTATTTGTGAATATAGGGTAAGGTGAAGAAATATTTCATTAACAACTTCAGCTACATATACATATATATATATATATATATATATATATATCTATATCCTACAGGTCTTAGTACAGTTTCCTATATGTAACCTTAGGAATGTTGGTGATGGGACCGTTACTGCTACATTAATATACATTGCATTTGTATTCATACACGTTCATATCTGGCTGTGTTCAAGTACAGCATCCCGCTACATTTGATTTATATGGCTCTAGACAACTGTGGATGTTCATTATTTCATACAACCATACAATCTCCATATTGCAAGGGTACAGCAACATATCCAAATTGTGGGACAGACACAGTCCAGCTTCAGTACTTTATTTCAAACATTTCACTGTTTGGTTGTGGCTGTCTCATTCATTTCATTATGTACTGAGTGCAGTATACTTTATTCAGAAGTTATAACAGCTTTCTTGGTCGATTCATACCTCTCTCTCACACTCTCACTTGTTTTATTTTTACAATTCAAGATGGTACTTTATTCTAGGCGTTATTAACATGTCATACTTGGTTACAACAATCCTTTCCAACAGACTCACTTGTTTCATACGGCAGATTTTCAAAGGGGATGTATTTGACACGTCTATTGTCTTGAGCTTGTTTACCACTAATTTTCAGGCTGCAGCAGATTATCTGATATTACAATACAGGTGGGAAATCTCTATTTCAGACTTGTTTAATTTTTATTTCTGGATTACAGGCTGCATGACTTATCTAATCATACAATACTAGCAGACTCTTTCTTCTAGTGTTATTTGAACTTTATTAATATTTAACTACACTGAACTCTTTTACAAGCTGTCTCACTTATACTGTATAATAATTACAGAAAAATAATTACTAACCTGCCTGGTAGCGCAACCACTCCAGCCTATCACCATAGGCTCGCCGATTCGCAGAATGCACACCTGCAGCTGTAATATAAATTAAGTAATATTGTAACATACATCTCCATAATATCAGCTAGGATAATTCCTTACATACATAATTACATGGATACTTACTCAGTAGTGGGGCGTTGGGCATTTGCCAGGCCTCCTGGATCCAACGGTTCAGTTAGTCCTGCTTTCGTCTCTTCAGGTCCGCATGGTGGTGACTGACCTGTTCACCAGTCCTTGGTATGCCTGTGGCACTGGTGAGATCATGTGCCAACCGGTTCCAAGCCTCTGCCTTGTACGCTCCCCCACAGAACCTGGCCCTGCATGAGTTGAGCCTCATGATCGTGAACTAGGAGCCAAACCATGTATTTGGACTCAACACCCCACCTCTGTGCTCGGAAGCTACTACCCTCTCCTACACCTGCCATCCTGACTGCAAATAGGTTCCACAATCAGTTATGCTGTGTATTCCCGCCTATGGGGCTTATATATGCCCTTTTTCCCGCACTTATCTGTGATTGGCCATTTTGGAATTGTATCAGCTTAAAAAAACCTTTGTCATGCTTCTATTTCCATTCATTCCTATATATATATATATATATATATATATATATATATATATATATATATATATATATATGCTAATACTGCATTTTTCAGTACAGCTGTCATGGCTTAGTGGTTCAGTACTTTGACTATGATGAACAGTATCCTGGGTTCGAGCCTGGGCATTGCTTTTTTTTTATTTTACTACTGTCTAGACAGGCTAGGAGGTGTGTCTGTTTAAAGGCGGCTTTGATACAGGTTGCTCAACGTTGCCTGCCGGCTGGCGCACTGCGCAGCTCCGCGCAAACGGGTTAGGATGGTTAACGCGTTATTTGGCTATGAGCACGCATATTACGCTATAAAAAATGTTGCGCAACTACAGGCACACAGTTTCAGCGTGTTAAAGCGCTGCTCAACTCCGGGCACTCATATTACAGCTGTTAAGCCACTGGTCACCTACAGGCAATCATACTCAGCTTGTTAGAGCGCTGCTCAGCTATGGGCACTTATAATTTTTTTTTTTTTTTTTATTGTCAGATTTCTTCAAAAAAACATGGCCCATTTCATTACATTTTACTTAAATTATAGTTATATATATATATATATATACATATATATATATATATACATATATACACACACACACATATGTCAGGGGATTGTTTTGTGCTTATTTCACCAAAAATAAAAAAATGATGTTGGAGCTCGAACTGTGACTACCTCCTCTTTGGCCAACGTCTCTACCGCTACGCTAATGCTACTTGGCTTAATTGGCATATTTAGATCTTATATGCTTTTTCAATGACTGCTAACTGTGGCTGAGCGAAGGGCACACCCATGCAAACAAGCGCAATTACGGGCAAACATTTTTGAAATTATAAAAAAAAAATTCAACTGTTCATTTTTACGTTTTACATTTCAGTTGGGTTTAGTGTCTGTGGGGGCATGTGTGGTGTGTTTCTTGACATTTCCACGGACTCGCTCGTGGGAGTTTCCTTTCGGGACTGTGATTCTTCTGGGGGCGTGTCCCTTTGCAGGACTCGCCATGCGGACAAGCCCCCTACTTTGCTAGATGGACTGTGTTAGCCTAGGGTGTGATTCAGCATGCCCTCATTAATATGCATGGCATGCTGACATCACCCCATTTAACTGTAGCCTCCGTGTAAGACTTGCCAACTCTTACACGGAGGCTTCGTGAATCCTGCCCAATATCTGCATCACTTACCTGTAGGCATAAAATACACAGAGTGGCAAAATAAACACTATATAAATAGTAAACATTCCTACATTATATAAATAGTAACTACAGCTATAAGAACTACAACATCTCATAGTGATACCACAAGATTAACAGATTAAACTAACATTTACATGTTTGATGATCCACTATTTATTATTATACATTTTAGATGTTACGAAATTCGATGTTATGGATTTTAGATGTTATGGTCTCGATGTTTTGATTTTAGATGTTATGGGTTTTGGACGTTTTGAAGGGGAACCGTTTGTACATAATAAAGCAGCTTGAACGGAATCAACACAGACTCTTCTACTGCGTTCAATGTAGGAGAGCAACACCTGGAGTGAAAGAAACAATTGGTCTGTTTTTCTGATAGACTTGGTCTTGTCATGGTAAAACCTAAGCTTCCTATGCACATCAAGGGAATGTAGGATTCTCTCACAGTCATTCTGGGGATGGGCAAAGAAGGTGGGAAGGTGAATAGTTTGCTTTTCAGGATAGCTCCTAGAGTACCTTGGGCATGAAGGAAGGGTTGGTCCCAAGGGTTATCCTGCCCTAGAGGAAGATGAGCAAAGGGGATTTAGCCATGAGTGCCTGCAACTCATGGCTAATCCCCGTAAGGTGAGCAAATGGGGATTAGCCATGAGTGCCTGTAATTCTGACACTCTTCTATCCGATTTCCAAGTGCAGTGATTTAGAGAAGCCTTAGAAACTGGTTGAAAGGGGGCCACCATGAGCTCCTCCAAAACATAATTCACATCCCATGATGGTGGTGGGATGGGTTTCCTGGGGGGGGGGGGGCTGAAATGTAGCACGCCCTTTAGGAATAACTTTGCAGGCAATCAAGATGCCGGAGGAGGGGGTCCAGAGGCATACAAGCAGAAACAGCAGCAAGGTAGGCTTTAACAAAGTACACCCAACCATGTCTTCGAGAGTTCACACAGGTATGACAGTATAAAGGGGACATTAACCTGAAAAGGGTCGAACTGTCTTTGTGGACAACAGATGGAGAATCTTTCACTTAGACATGCAATATCTCCTTATGTTAGGTTTTCTGGCCTCCTGCAGGACTGGCAGCACGTACTCATTGTAGAGGTGTCTGTAAGGGATCAGAATTCTATCACCCACAGAGTAAGGTTCAGAGATTGTAAGTGGGAATGGATTATGCATCCCATGTCCTGTGCGAGTAGGTCAACTCTGTGAGGTTACTTATGGTGATCACCCCTGGCTAAATGCAAAAGGAAGGGGAACCAATGCTGTCTTGGTCAAAAGGGAGTCACCAACAAGACTTCTGGTTTGTCCTGCTGGATTTTCAGTAGCACTTTCTGAAGAAGTGGGAAGGGGGAATGTATACAGAAACATCCCATTCCAAGAGATTGAGAAGGCATCCATTGCCATTGACAGAGAAATGGGTAGCCTGGTGCAAAAAGGAGAGAAGTTCTGTTCATATGGTAGGCCAGCAGATCTATCCGAGGTGTATCCCATTTGAGGACTCTGCCCAGAAACACATCCCTGTGGACCATCCATTCGTGGGACTGTGACATGGACCTGCAGATGGTGTCTGCCTGGGTATTCTACTATGAAGGGATATACAATGCCTGCAAAGTGATTCCCTGTTTTGTTGCAATTTCCCACACTTGGAGAGCTAGTCTGCATAGCAAATATGATTTTTCTCCCACCTGCTTGTTCACTTACTACAGAAATGTAGTGTTGTCTGTGAACAATTTTAGTGGGCCCTGCTTGAGCGCATGTTGGAAAGCCTTCAGGAACAGAAGAATCTCTCAACTCTCTGATAGAGACATGTTCCTGTCTGATGGAGTTTGGCCAAGTCCCCTGGACTCTTGGGGAACCCATGGCTGCTCTCCATTCCAGTTCAGAGGCATCAGTGTACATCTCCTGTACTGGCAAGGGAGCCTGTAAGGGGGAGTTCTGGGTTGCAGTTCACCCGAGTCAGCCACCATTGAATCTCTTTCCTGAGGCAAGGTCCGAAGGGGATTTTGTATTCTAGAGGATGAGCGCGCTTTATTCATACAGACCTTAGGTTCCATTGTTTGTAACTTTCTCATGTGGAGCCTTGCCAATAACAACATGGGAATGGTCAAATGCCATGTTACCCAGGAGTCTAAGGTACTGCCTGGCAGTCAAGGCTGTGACTTAAGGCAGTAGCTGCTCACTGTTCCTCAAGTTTTCCACCTTTTGAGGGGGCAGAAAGGCCCTTATGACATCCATCCTTATCCTGCACCCCAGGAATATGTGGTCCTGAAAGGGGATCATGATGGACTTGGGGTAGTTTTTCTTGAAACCCAGTGCTTACAGGAGTGATATTACTGTTTGTAGATGGCATTGAATAGATTCTGGGCAGTCTGCCTGGATCAGAAGGTTGTCTAGGTAAGGGAATATTTCAATCCCTTGAATCCTGAAAAAAGCCACCACTGGTGCCAAGCACTTGGTAAAGACCCTTGGTGCTGTAGAAAGTCTAAAGGGCAAGGCAGAAAACTGAAAATGTGATGAACCCACAGAGAAGCATAGGTATCTCCCGTACATGGGCATTAAGGGGATGTGCAGATAGGTATTCCTTGATGTCCAAGGTGGCAAAAATCCCTGAAGAGAAATCAAGGGGATGAGGGTCTACAGAGTGAGCATACAAAAGGTGGGTACTTGCAGGAAAAGATTGAGATGGGAAAGATCTAGGATTGGACTCCAGGGACCATCTTTTATTGGAGCTAGGAAGAGTCTGGAAAAAATACCCTTTCCCTTTTCTGTCATAGGGACAGACTGAATTGTTTCTTGGGCAATAAGGCTGACTATAACTGGTTGAAAAAGGGGGAGCTGAAGTTCTTAGAGTTTCACTGTTGCAGTCATTACATTTGGGTAATCTGCTAGCAGGTTGTTCTCAGTCAGCCTGAATAACGAAGTCTTGGATCCTGCGTCGGTTGCCGTCTCCTCTTCCATGACTTCAGGTTGTCAGGGGTATAAAAAAATGCAGCCGACGCCATTTTATTCAGTCTTTCTTGCCACGCGGTGCCCGAAGCAAAAGCAGTTCGCAAGTGCCGGTCGGCCGACTCCTGAAAGTTTCGAATTCGAGTTTCAGAACCGAAGTCTTCAAACTAAAGCTAAGTATCCCGTTGGGGAAACTTTTTCTTGCTCCTTACCGATGTCAGTAAAAGTTAATTGCATTACTTCTGGGAAGCAAATACCTCATAAGGATTTTCATTTGTACTGTATTCCTTGCCTAGGCCCAGATCATAACGTGCCTTGCTGTCGGTTTTGCGCTATATTTAACAAACGCACTATTAAGCGTCGGTATATTTTTGCTTCTAAATATTTAGAATCAAGATTTCATTACCCTGGAATGTCGTCTGTTAGCAATCAGACTACCGGAGTTCACAAAAAATGCAAAGACCATCGAGGTCCAAAACCGACGACGAAACATCTCCTAAGCCAGTCACCGGTACTCAGTGAGGCACTTTCGCAGCCCCTGATACCCGCTACTTTTGAGTCGCAGGCCTCTACCAAGACCCATGCGGAGTCCGGTATGCCGCGAGATTCTCAGTGTACTGAACCCGCGCACATATCTCTCTCCCTTGGATGGGTCCGGATCCGCTGAGCAGGGACCGGCTTCTGAAGGTGTTTTCAGGCCTCAACATTTTTATATAAAACCAACGCCAGCCTCAAAAACAAGATCAAAATCATCTTCTATGTCTAAAAATGACGCATGAGCCACGTGCTCAGGGCCCTATGCCTAAAAAACAGATGATCAAAATGGCTGAGGACTTAATTACCCTGATCAGGGGTTCCCAAACCCCCCCCCCGTGCTAAGAGGCCTACGCAAGGCAATGATTATGAATCTTCAGATGAGGTTTCCATTTCTTCTGATTCCGCTTCTGATCAGGAATTTTCTATTCCACTCTGAGGATTCTGATGCAGAAGAATCCATCCCATCTGCATCTCCTGAGGATTACTCTTTTGGAGAAACTTTGCATACTTCAAGGGAACATTTTCACTGGGAGAGTCAGGATTTCTCTGAATCAAAAAAGAGGCTTAGAGATTTCCTTTTTCCTCAACATAGGCCTTTGGCAATACCTCCTTTATTAGACATTGCTGATTATGTGTTTTCGGAATCGAGTATGGCTCCTCATTAACTACCTCCAGCTCCTAGTAAGCCAGACAGATATTACAAGGTTCCTGACTCCCAAAAATTTCTATTCAAAAATCCTGCTGCTGACCCTGAGACTATCTCACAGGGTCCCAAAGGTGTAAACGCCTCTACAGCCAAAAATCCTACCCCCTCTGATAGAGATTCCAGGGCGCTGGATAGATGGGGAAAGAAGGTTTATACGTCTGCAACCTTGGTAATTAGGACCTTAAATTACCAGTTTCATATGCTTAAATATCAACAGCATGTTATGGGCTTATTGAAACAGAAAGTTATGCTGATTTCTGATTGTGTGGAAAATAAAGAATTACAGGAATTATTGCATTCAGCAGAACAGGTTGGAAAGCAAACTTTGCAATGTGGTTTTGATTCCTTGGAGGCCTCTTGCAGGGCCCGCAGTTACTGGATCTGTGATTAGAAGGCATGCCTGGCTCAAGGAGCAAAATCTGCCTGATCATGTTAAAGTTAAATTGTTGGATGTCCCCTTGCAGCATGATACTCTGGTAATAAGGCAGAAGAGGTTTTAAAGAAAATGGAAGACAAAGCTAAATCTATGCAAACTGTAAAAGATTTCTTGCAAGTACAGCCACCCAGGTTCAGTAGGCACTGCCCTACTAAAAATTGGTCTTTTCCTGTGTCCAACAGAGCCACTCAAGGCAAATCCAGGCACTCAAAAGGCTCCAGATACCAATCATAGGGTTCTTACAGGTCAAAGCAATGGGGTGCCTCCACCCCCAAATCTGGAGGAAACAAAGCACAACCCTACAAGTAGTCTCAATGACTTCCCTCTACCTTCACCAAGCACTTATCTTTTGGCTGCCCCCTTTGGGGGGGGGGGGGGGGGCTAGCACTTCATGCTCAAAATTGGCAGTTAATTGCTCATAACAAGTGGGTATTAAACATAGTGTCCCAGGGGTACAGATTTCACTTCCATACTTTTGCCAACTCGGCCAGATCTGCCACAAAACTAGTGGGCAGAGGCTCAAAAACAAGATCTGTCCCTCACGGATAAGGGGGCTATTCAACCAGTAACAGAAAAGGACAAGGTTTTTATACAAGGTTTTTCCTGGTACCCAGAAAAGACTATGCCTGGCGTCCAGTACTGGACTTAACGATTTTGAACACGTTCCTGGACATTCCAAAAATCAAAATGCTGACTTTACAACAGCTACTGCCTATGCTGCGCAGGAACGCTTGGTTAGTGACTCTAGACTTAAGAGGCATACCTGCATATCCCAATAAGAGAATCATGCAGAAGATACCTCAGCTTCAAGGCAGGTTTTTTGCATTACCAATTCTCTGCACTGCCCTTCGGCTTATCTATTGCACCCAGGGTCTTTACAAAGTGCCTGGCACCAGAAATTGCATTCTGCAGACAAAGAAGCATACAAATTTATCCCTATCTGGACGACTCTCATTCAAGCAGAGGACAAAGACACTTCAACATCTGGTGTTGGTAAAAAGGCTTCTAACATGCCTAGGGTACACAATAAACAAAATGAAATCCCAACTGGTACCCTCTCAAATTATTACATTCCTGGGTGCAAGCTTGAATACAACTGCCTAGATGGCTTGCCTTAGGCCGGACAATCAAAGGCAACTGATAACAGCAAGACAAATTCTGCAGGCTTTGGGGTTCATGGCATCCTGCATTCTACTAATTCCATATGCGAGACAGCATATGAGGAAACTTCAATGGTACCTAAAAGGTTTATGGAGTCAACATTGTCACAGTCTGGAAACAATGATTCCTCTCATTCCCTGCCTACAACAGGAGTTTCTTTGGTGGGCACAGACATGTCACCAAAACAAGGGACTGTCATTCACTCTACCCCCTGCCACCCAAACCCTAACTACAGACGCATCAGACTATGCTTGGAGGGCCCACCTGGCGGGGAAATGCATTCAGGGCAAATGTAGCCCAAAACAAATGCATCTGCATATCAACCAGAAAGAGATGCTAGCTGTTCAGAATGCTCTGACAGCCTTCAAGGACTTGCTTCATCCAGGACAACTACTAATAAAGATGGACAACACCACGGTTATGCGATACATAAACAAGCAGGGGGGTACACATTCCTACCCCATTTGCAGACTAGCCATGGCATTGTGGAACACAGCTTTGACTTACCAAATAAATCTTCAAGCTCAATTCCTAAATCTTATGGACCCGCACGAGTGGAAACTGGATCCACAAATCTTCAGCATGTTAACACAGAAATGGGGGAGCCCAGACATAGATCTATTTCCTCTCCCCAAAACTATCAACTGGACAAATTCTGCACAAGGACTTATCACAGAAAAGCATGGAAAGTGGATGCCCTATCCTTCAGTTGGAAAAAACCTATCAGTCTATGCCTTTCCCCCTCTGCCCCTTCTCTCCAAGGTCTTACTAAAAGTCAGACAGGAAAAAACAAAAATGATCCTAGTTGCTCCGGACTGGCCTCACCAGCACTGGTACCCAATTCTAAGGAATATGTCGAGTTGCTGGCTACTGAGACTTGTCTGCATACAACTAGACATAAGCTGATTTAAGTATATTTTCTGCACTTAAGATTTGAGTGAGTAAATATTGTGCGTCTTGCATTCAGTAAATATTGTGTGAGTCTCTGAATCTCTGCAGTAGTTAGACTGCTGTGAAATTCCTTTAAGTGTTAAACAGCTTGGGGGTTTCTGCTAACATTAAAATCTGTGTTGGTTACATTTCTAGTAATCATTTTAAATCGAATTGCTGGCTACTGAGACTTGTCTGCATACATCAAATGGACATAAGCTGATTTAAGTATTTTCTGCACTTATTTAAGATTTGAGTGAGTAAATATTGTGCGTCTTGCATTCAGTAAATATTGTGTGCGCCTCTGAATCTCTGCAGTAGTTGTTAGACTGCTGTGAAATTCCTGTAAGTGTTAAATAGCTTGGGGGTTTCTGCTAGCATTAAAATCTGTGTTGGTTACAATGGGTGGCTTTGGAATTGCCCGCCCCTGCTGTAAACCTCTCTTTGCACACTCCTCCTGGACCTATCTCATTCGCTCACTCAACTGAGCACAGTGAGATCATATTTTGATTTTGGATACTCTTACCAGTCCATTCTCCTCTGCAGTGTGCAGAGAGCACTTGGGAAGGGCATTCCCCTATAGTATCTTAATCTGCTCTGTTTCCCCCATCTCAAAAAATAATAAAAAAAATTGTGCACTTCATCTGCCTTACTGTATTTGTGTTTCTTCCTACTTTATTACCTTATTTTGCTTTTGCCTCTTTTAACATTTTAAAGTGGAACCTGTGTGTTGAGAGACAGCCTTACAAGACTACCTGCAAATATATAGACCTGAGTATATTTTTCTGTATTATTCTGTATTGTAGAGCTAAATTGTTGCTTAGATATCTGTTGTCTTACTGTTTTGCAAATATACAGAGATCAGTATATATTATTTTGGTTTTATAATTTGCACTCTGATTCCTCACATTTATGTTGAAACTTTTCCTCACCCCCCCCCCCCACACTCCCTGTTCTTGGTTGTAGTTTAAATTTGGTGGCTTTTGCAGTGCCCGCCCCACTGTAGATTTGATCTAGGAAACTCCCCCAGTCCCATCTCTTTACCGCATTCTACCTAATAAACCCTTCTGCACTTGCTTTTAGTCCTTTTTAATTTAATTACATTTTTTCAAACTGTGTGTGGACTAATATTGCTACATACTCAAGTGTGCCAGCTTGCACTGCATGTGAATTGTTTTTACTACTGTTTTTGCTACTTTTCTGGAAAAAAAATGTATCTGCTTTTACTGGGTGTTTCTTCCTACTTTATTTTGCTTTTGCGTCATCTTAAAAGTACTCAATTGTATTTATTACTGCTTAGTGTATCTCATTCTAAGCCTTTTAGTTTAAGCACTTGGGCTTCAGACCAGTTGTTTTACATCAAGAAGGTTTGTGGCCTGCACTGTGGTGGCAGAACAGGTAGCTTACATCCTAAGTTGGGAACTGCTGATTGAGGGCTCAGTGTCTGTTATTCTAAAAGTGTATTCATTCTGGTTTAAGCACTTGGGCTTCAGGCCAGTTATTTTACATTAGAAGGGTTCGTGGTCTGCACTCTTGTGGGAGGAGAGGCTGGACTCTGCCCTTCTGAGCTGCAAATTTCTGGTTAAAAGCTTATAGTGCCTGCATACTTGAACTGCTTCTTACTGAAATTGGTACACCTTGTTTGCTGTAGCATAGACTAGATCCAGGCCTGCTGAACCTAGCTTTGTTTGTATAACTTGAGCACTAATCCAGGCATTCTTTAAAGTATTCAATTGTATTTATTACTGTTTGGTAGTAACTTGATTAAAGTGTAGATATCATTCTAACTCTTTTGGATTAAGCACTTGGGCTTCAGACCAGTTGTTTTACATTAGGAAGGTTTGTGGCCTGCACTGTGGTGGCAGGACAGGTAGCTTACATTTTTCTAAGTTGGGAACTGCTGATTGAGGGCTCAGTGTCTGTTATTCTAAAAGTATATTAGTTCTGGTTTAAGCACTTGGGCTTCAGAACAGTTATTTTACATTAAGAAGGTTTGTGGTCTGCACTCGTGTGGGAGAAGAGCCTGGACTTTGCCCTTCTGAGCTGGGAATTTCTGGATAAAGGCTTATAGTGCCTACATATTTGAACTGTTTCTTACTAAAATTGGTACACCTCGTTTGCTGTAGCATAGACTAGATCCAGGCCTGCTGAATCTAGCTTTATTTGTATGCTTGTTGTTTGTTTGCTTGTTATTTCCCTGAAATGCTAATTCCACCTAAAACGCGGCTTTTCAGCACTTCTGTGGATGCCGAGTGATATCTGCATTGCTTACTGTACTTATTTCCTTGTTTCACTTGAAAGAAAGTTACTGTTTGTCATTTTTGCATTTAAGTTACCTGTAACACATTGCATTTAAGTTACCTGGCACTTGCGCACTAAAGCAATTATATAAGTCAGCACTAAAAAATTAAAAGCACTAGACCCTCACAAACTCCCCCTTGAGTACCTTGTTCCCAATTAGCCTTTTTTTTTCAATTATAAAGGAATTCCCAATACTATTCTAGCATGTCCAAAGGTCAGTTGCCAATCTCCTCTCCGGTCCAGCTGGTGAATCTGGGAATCTTGAGGCAATGTTACAACTGTCTCATGTAAACAGACAACCCTCTCCTCCTCCCAACAAATTCCAACATGTGAGAGATGCAACCATATAGCCATACTAGAGGCTAAGCTCTCTCAACTCAGTACTGGCGTAACCAGTCAAGAGAAGGAAACCACACTCACTACAATTCCAGTCTCACAGACCTACCACGACAGCAAACCAAACACACAAAAACATACTCGGAGTCCCTAAATAAAAATCTGTCTAAGAAGCAGAGACCTCCAAAGCAGACACCCAAGCAACCGCTACCCCAAAACAAAACACGTGCAACACATAGCTCACAAAGCCAGTGTGCCGAACAGTCACACCCTTAAGGCTAAACAACACACCTGATGCACTTGTAATAGGTGACTATCGTCAGGCACACTGACGTCCCGCTCACCAGGCTGAACAAGGAGAAGGTCACGGTGAGCTGCCTGTCGGGCGCTAGGATCCGCCACATAACACAAGCACTCAGGTCACTCCAAGGCAAGTACAAATATGACTCCGTCATTGTCCATGCTGGTGTGAATGACCTGAGACATACCTCCCTGGACTACATGAAAAGAGACAGAGGAGCTCTCTGAGCATGTAGCCCAGACCGGTAAGACCCTGACCTTGAGTAGCATCTTACCCTCACCAAGAATGATGCCACAATATGAAGACAAGATGATCAATTTCAACAACTGGCTTAAGTATTGGTGTCATTCTAAGGGGATCCAATGCCTGTCAGCCTGGGATGACATGCTCGACAAGCCACGATGCTTCGCTAGGGACGGCTTGCACCTATCACCCCTGGGCTTTCGGATATTGGCAAAGGCTCTTGCTACCCCCCATAGTGCCTTTTTTAGGCAAGGCTCAAAAGACAAACCCACCTCCATAGGTATCACAAGGGATAAGAAACTAAGAGTAATGGTACTCAACGCCCGAAGTCTAAACCTCAAGATGCACGCACTCGAAACTCTCCTTAGCATGGAGAACATTGATATCTGTGCAGTAACAGAAACCTGGTTGAAGGCTCCCGAGAGCACCCCAGCACTACCAGGTTATACCTCATACCATACTTTTCGGCCCCAAAACTTGGACCGAACCGCAAAAGGAGGGGGAGTATCAATATTCGTCAAAGATACCCACACCTCCAGGTTGGTGGCACAGCACGAAGCATCAGAGACTATCCATATGCAACTAACAGTGGGAAAAACTGCCTTCCAGTTTATAGACTGCTACAGACCACCCTCCCAAACCCAGGAACCCCACTCGGCCTTCCTGAGAACACCGGAAAATATGAAGGTCTCTCCAAACACCATTATATTGGGCGACTTCAACTACCCAAACATAGACTAGGAGGATTACTCTAGCTACAACACCCTACCCAAAGGTTCCTAGAATTTATAAACTCAAATGCTATGGAACAACTTGTTACCACTCCCACAAGAGGGGAAAACATACTGGACCTGATCACCAACATGGGGACTCTATGCTCTAGACCAGAAGTGTATCCCTCATTGGTAAGATAAGACCATAAACTAATCTCACTGGATATTCACATCCTGACTCCACCCCCTGCCCTGAAAACCACAGTGAAAAACTTCTCTAATGCAAATTTCACACTCCTCAAAACCGAGGTGGAATCCTTCAAAGCCCCCGGGCCTGTGGAAAATACGGCCCAGACCGCAGAATCCTTTATAAATGCATTATATGAACACCTTCAGGAATGCATGGCTCATGCAATCCCAAATAAAACCAAGTCCCAATCCTCAGGCAGACGTCCTGTCTGGTGGACTCCAGCCATAAACAAACTACACAATAGAAGGAGGAAGCGACTACATGATGGAGCAAAATCCCAAAAAGGGAAGGCATCTCTGATCAGTATTAGCAAAAAAACTACGGGCACTCATAAAATCGTCTAAGGCCAGCTTCGAGAGAAAATTGCACAGGACACTAAGGATAATCACAAGGCTTTCTTTGGTTATGTTAGGAACCTGGGTAGGAATTCCCAGATATGCTCAGAATTAGTCCAAAATGACAAAAAATACACCGAACCCACAGACATTGCGAACATCCTAGCTGACAGGTTCAGCGCAAACTTCTCCCCACCAAAAGGGCAAATATCTATCCCAGCAGAGTGCTGCCCCCCTGACATCTCAGATGCTCAGGTAAGACCTGCCCTTCTCCAAAGCAAAAAACACAGCATCAATGTGACCAGACGGTGTCCCGGGCTGCGTCCTACATGAAATCCAAGAGCAGCTAAACCCAAACATAAAACTACTGTTCAATCTCAGCCTTACTACAGGATATGCACCCAAACAGTGGCGTACAGCAACAGTGGTCCCTCTCCACAAAGGTGGTGCCTCAACGGATCCTGGAAACTATCGCCCCATAAGCCTACTAGCTTGGTCTGCAAAGCTATGGAAAGGATAATCATGGACCTCAAATAAAGATATTAGGGACCTACAGACAATGGATCCTACCCAGTTTGGCTTTGTTAAGGGCAGATCCTGCCTCTTAAACCTGGTTGATTTCTTTGAAACAGTCACCAAGGCCATTGACGAGGGGAAGGTGGTCCACACAGCCTACCTGGACCTCGCAAAAGCCTTCAATACAATACCCCACTCGGGCATTATAGATAAGCTCACCAGCTTAAATATAAACCCCTATGTCACTAGATGGGTTGCAAACTGGCTCAAGGACAGAACCCACATGGTTAGAATTGCTAGAGCCATGTCAGACTCCAAACCAGTTACAAGTGGCGTCCCACAAGGCTCAGTCCTGGGACCTCTCTTGTTCGGTATATATTTCTCTGAGGTACAGGCCAACACAGAAGGACTGTGGCTGACCAAGTTTGCAGATGACTGCAAACTGGGCGCCATAATTGACACTCCAGCCGACACAAGCATCCTCCAAAAGGGCCTCATAGAAACAGACAACTGGTGCCAGAGCCATGGCCTCAAGCTAAATGCCAAAAAGAGTATAGTCATCCCCTTTGGCAAAAACAAAGTGCCCACAAATTACCACATAGGTGGTAATCCATTAAGTACAGAAGTAATTAGGGACCTGGGGACCCAAGTTGATAGCAATCTCTCATTTGACAACCACGTGGCCAAAGTGGTTACAAAAATATTTTATATAGCCCACCTAATCATGAAGGGATTCACATCTAGATCAGGGGAGGTCATCGTGCCTCTTTACTCATCCCTCATCACGCCCATAATTGAGTACAATGCCCCTTTTGGGATGTACCTTACCAGACACCTGCAAGCAACTGGAAAGACCCCAAAAGTACCTCACCAAGAGGATCAAAGGGCTCAAACAGATGCCATATGCTGCCCGGTTAAAGAAACTCCAGCTCTACTCGGTGGCATACCGCCTGCTCAGAGAGAATCTGTGCCTGACATATAAAGCCATGTCCAACCCGGAATTAATGGACATGCTGCACCTCAGAAAATCCAAATCCCATCGAGCTAACCGCTCGAGAGACTTGAACCTCAACACTGAAATAAATAGGACATGCTTGAGGGACAGATTCATAACCCAGAGGCTCCCTTCACTCTGGAATAAAACCCCAGTCCAGGTTAGGCAGAGTCCCTCATTGACTCTCTTCAAGAGGAATCTTGATGAGTGGATGGGAGATCGTAGATTTACTCTGGGTATCACTTCTGTGTCACTGTTAGACAGGCACAGTATACTAACCTCGAAAAAGGGCATAGCAAAATTCATTTAAAATGGGTGGCGAAAGCCAAACACTCTGGCTAGGCTTATAAATGCCCTAGGGCAGATAGCCTAGTATGAACCTATGAACCTATGTCTCACCTCCCTCCTTGGTACCTGCCACAAATATCTCATCTACTTTCTCAGCAGAACAATTAAATTCTGCACACACAGCTCCTAACTCCGAACCTTAAAGCATGGCTGATCATTTAATTATTCAAGCACCTCTCAGTAAATCTGTGATGGATGTCATTTTGGAAGCCAGAAGGCCTAGTACTAGAAAATCTTATGCTGATAAATGGAAAAGATTCTGTGCTTGGAACCAAGCACAAGGAACAGACACAGCAAAGCCCAATATCCATCTGATTTTACATTTGACTGAGATGCTTGACAAGGGCCTTTTTCTTCGATAAAAATCCATGCCTCTGCCCTCTCAGCTCATTACAGCACGGAGCCTCCCCTCTTTTCTCATCCTCTGCTTAAACAATATCTTAGAGGGGCCAAAGATTTAAGGCCTCCCAGATCACCAACTCCTGCATGGGACCTCAAATTTTGTGCTGGAAAAACTCACCCTGCCTCCTTTTGAACCAGCAGCTACTGCGGATATAAAATTTTTATCTTGGGAAAACAGCTTTCCTCTTGGCAATCACTTCAGCAAGAAGGGTTTCAGAACTACAGCCTCTCATGGCTGTGGAGCCTTTTATTGCATTTTACATGGACAGGGTGTCCCTCAGGACCAATCATTCTTTTATGCCTAAGGTGGTATCCAGTGTGGCTCTTAACCAAACAATTCACCTGCCAACATTGTACCCAAATCCACAGAATAAGGGGGAGCAGTTCTGCATTCATTGGATGTACACAGACAACTAAGATTCTACTTAAAAAGGACCAAATCTCTAAGAAAGTCTGAGCAACTACTGGTGGCATTTGCTGCAGGATCAGAGGGGAAGGCTACATCAAAGCAGACTATTTCCAAGTGGATAAGCCACTGCATTAGTTTCTGGTACTTGCACCATGGTAAACCTTTGCCCACGGGGATCAGGTCACATTCCACCCGGGTTGCCTCTACCTCAGCAGCTTTTCTCAGAGGAGTTCCAAACACATTATAGAAGCTGCTACTTGGAGCTCTGTTCATACCTTCACAAAGCATTATCATTTGCCTCTTCTCCAAATCCAGGGCAGGCTTTGCCATCGCAGTTCTGCAAGGTCTTATAGCCGCTCTAATGCTATTTAGTTCCATCCTTCCATCCATAGCTTTGGGATTCTACCCAAATATAATGACTGCAACAGTGAATACACTGAGTACATCTACATTTATGGTAAGTGTACACAACTGTACTTTCTTTGGGAAGTTGTGGAATGCTCCTCAAAAAAGGTGTTGTGATCCAGGACATGAAATAACCCTTTTCTATGATGGATATGACCCACCTGTCTGTGGTAATGATTTTCCAAACAGGGAGACAGTGACAGCCTTACAGATAGGGATGCAGTCGAGAGTTTTTTTAGTAATGGCAGGTAGTCAGACTACCTGCTCTATCCTGAAACTGAGCCTTCTTAACAGGCCTGGAAAGGGTTTGTTGCTTCCTGGCACTCTTTCTGCCCTTGGAAGGAGGGGGGGCGGGGGGGGGGGGAGTAGAATGTTTTCTTATGAACCGAGTTTTGAGGGGTAATTGCTGTGGAATTTGGGGACAGGAGAAACTAACAGGTGCTTCAGGTCTTGTAACTCCTTCCCCTTCTGCTGCAGAGTTTTGAACAACTCTGCCACCTTTGCTCCTAAGAGGGCAGTTATCGAGAGGCGTGTCCAATAGTTTTGCCCCAATATGAGGGAAGGGGTGTAATCTTAGCCAGGAACATCTTCTCAGGACACAGTCAGATGTAGATCTGGCAGAAGCTTCAGCTGCATCGTAGCTGTACCTAATGGAATGCCTAGTGACTGGAGAAGACAGGAATAGGACAGATATTTGTGCCTTGCCAAGGGAGTCTGGGATCTCATTCAGAAGCATAGTGGCTTGTCCTAAAAGGGCTAGGGCATATTTAGACATGTGGCTTTGATTGTTTACTTCCTGAATGCCAGGGTAGCTGAGGTATAAACCTTTATTCCAAGGCACTCTATGGCTTTGCTGTCTATCTGTGGGGAGAACTGAGGTGGCTGGAAAGCAGCTTTGAGACCTTATCCTCAAACTGATATAGTGCCAGGGTCCGCTGCAAGGCATTTAAGGAACATGGCCCCATCAGGGACCTCGTAAAATGTCAGGCCATTGAGGGGCAGGGGGCTAAGAGTCAGGATTAATAGATGCTGCATTAAATGTATCCAGAAAAGATGGCAAGACTGGGGGTACAGCTGAAGGAGTAGAGGTGTCCATGTGCAGAACTTCATATTTTATTAACTTCTATCCTCTCAGAGGACTCCCACTTGAAATATCTCTAATTTTGGAAATGGTCTCCCCAAAGGTAAGATCCTCACCTGGAGGATCTACTTCTGCAGAATCTTCCTCTGGGGAGGCATAACCAAAAGGAGATGATACCTGGGAGACATATAGAGTCCTCTGAAGAATCAAATAAGTCCTCCACTTCAGCTTGGGAAGTATCCAAGGCCTACGGCTCATCACAGAAGAAGCCACTGGTGATGATGAGGGTGTAACAGGCCTCAGAGTCATAAAAGCATTGAAAAGGCTCTGAGAAAAGGGCTCGTCAGACTGGCTGGCTCTCTGCAGATTAAGAAACATGCTTTGTTTTCAATTTTCTTTTGAGGGAAGGCCTAGCAGGAGTCAGTGCCAAGACAGGCCACAGTTCATTAACCTGAGTAGTAGTGGAGAGATCCGTCTGGGCAGCCGGTACAAGCCAAGGTTCCCCCTCGCCGTCGGCAGCAGACATTTGTGTTACATCAGAAAACATGACTTCCGCTCTGGGTTCTGCGGCTTCCCCAACAGTACCTGCTGTCCCCTTATCGGTGGTGACGAATTTGTTCCTCCAGGCTGTCTGCCACAGGAGGGACACTAGGTGGAGGTGCAGCAACAGATTCAGGCCTAGCAAATTTGGCCTTTTTCTTTGCTGGCTCGACGGGTTGACCAGACGGCCCCTCCACCGCTAAAGCTAAGCAATTAAGGCACTGACTTTCCAGGTAAATTTTCAATACATACAGATGGCTATGCACGGTTTTTGAAAGAAGGCCTGGCAAATGGAGCAAGACTTATGGTCATGCATATGCCCTAAACAAAAAAAAAGGGGGGGAAAGCTAGATTACCACACCTACACTTTCCCCTCCTGGATGACATGAACCTATATACAAGCATGCAGTGACATAAAAGAACAAAAGGTTCCCAGCTGAGTACTTCCCTCTGAAAATACAAGTGGATGGTCGATATGGCAGGAACAGCTGACATTCGACTAGCAACAGAGAAGTTCTAAGGTCTGGTAAGTGCAGACATCACTTTTACAGCCCATGTTCCCTTAGCCAATGACAGACACCCCGTGTATCCTCCAGTGACTAGAAGCATTTGTATACTGCCAGAACATTCGGGAAGCAAGACAGGAAAATCCAAAGGTTTGGAATACTGCAACATGAGAACAGGACATCTGAAGGTTCCCCAATGGGGCATTTACCCGAATCCAAGAAAGCTTATGGTACAAATGACCATACAAGGATCAAACAGACAGGTCTCAGACTTGCATTCAGGCTGGCAGCAAGATAGTCTAAGGACCTGCACTCATACACATCTGGTTATATACTTTTACACTTGCAAGATGAGGTTATACACTAGACATACTCTACTGGGAAGGTTTAGATTTTAGAACCCTGGTTGGAAGGCAGCAGTGAAAATCCATCTGTTTGGAATACTACAACAGTGACTTCAGTCAGGACATCTGCTTCAAAGGTTACCTAGGCATGCTGAGATGGCTGGAGTAGGTTTTTCATGGTGTGCTTTTGAAAAACATTCCACTAGGTAGGTTAGAACAAAGGGTAATTTTCAAGGAAAATGTTGATGGACCCTTGTTCCGGCATGATACAATAAATCTCTTCCATTTAGAGATGCAACATTTTCTAGTGCTAGACTTTCTTCTAAAATAAGTAATATGTCCTTGTTACATAACTGACCCTGAGGGTGAAGGATCATACCATCCAGGCTGCCAAATTCAGGGTGGCCAGCTTGGGATGTATGGTGTTCCCCTGTTCTAAGCCAAGAGGTCCTCTGCTTGTGCAAGTGGCCACGGTTCTTGGGTACTCGCATTGTGCAACACAAAAAAACAATGCTGCGCTTGCCTTAAGGATGTTATCAAGATAAGATCAGGAAGGAAGGGATGAGAGTTAAGTTATAACTAGGGGATGAGAGAGGAAAAGCAAGTAGATGTAAACTTGTTCATTAGAAGGCAGCATCCATCCTCCAGGTCTGGTGGTCTTTGATCCTTGTGCAGTACTCTTGACAACTACCAGTTTTGTTCTGAGGAAAAAGATTTACTTAAGACACCCTTCACAATCTTTTGATCTTGGTGAGTAGTGACTCTTAGTATCCATTCATGAGGGTCTAATGTAAACCACTTCAGATGGTTCACCTGGCTGTTCTCCCTAACAGGTACTATGATATCGGGTACAACATTAGAGATTGGCAGCTTCTCTGAGATGCATGGCTAGGCTCTGAAGTGGGTACGAGTGGGTACCTCCTGGTTTATATACCATATGACTGTAGTGTTGTCTGTCTTATCAAGTGTCCCTGGTTTCCAGCCATCATGCCCTATAAACCATCAATCATTTCCTTTAGATTTGTGTTTTCAAAGCATGGTGTGTCCCACTGTCCCTGAAGACCTCTTGGAGGTGCACCCCAGGCTAGATTTAAGGAGTCTTAGTCATAATACGCTAGCATAATGTCAATGCAAGAGGACATCTTTGTTTTGTACATATACCTCTATCGGCCATGACAGCTTTATATAGGCATGGAAGAAGCTTTATTTTGAAACTTGAGAGTGCCTATGCTGAAACGCACCAAGTACTACTGCATTATCTTCTTGTGCAGATTGTCGAGGAGAATCTGGCTCCATTAGGCCTTGATCTCTGGTCAGTTTGCCATTCATCTCCTTTCTTGTCAGTGCAGTCACCCCCCCCCCCCCCAACCCGACAACCAAGTCCTCCACCGTCTGTCCATTCTATGAGGTAGGAAAAAAACAGAGCATAGTAGGTAACTTCTATACCTCAGTGGCTACACCTGTAGAAAGTCCTTAACATTCTGAGGAGACCTAGCCTTATCTTCCAGTTTATTTTAAATATAGCTTGCCCCCCACCCAGAGTCCAAATTTCTTGACTAAAGAGGAGTCCAGGATTCCAGGATTTTGGCTTTCACAAGCATAAAGTACAGTTGTGTACACTTACCATAAATGTAGATGTTAGAGTGTATTCACTGTTGCAGTCATTACACTTAGGTTATCCTGCTGGCAGGCTACCCTCAGTCGGCCTGAGTTCCAAAGTCTAGGTCCGGCATCGGTTGCTGTCACCTCTTCCCTGACGTCAGTGTGCCAGGGGTATAAACGATGCAGCAGACAGCATTTTCTTCAGTTTTTCTTGCCCCAGATGTCAGGTGCACCCAAAAGGGTAGGCTAAAAATATGCCAATAAAACATGCATGCACCAAAATATATGTTATACCTTCATCTACAAGCAAATACACCACAGAGGTTGTATAGATTAGAGAAGTGCAGATAAGTTCCAGCAACGATAAGGGGGATGGTGGGTGGGTAACCTGGGCTGCAACAGTGAATACACTCGAATATCTACATTTATGTTAAGTGTACACAACTGTACTATGTTTGTGTCTTACTGTTGCAGTCATTACACTTGGGTTGAATACCAAAGCTATGGTTGGGAGGCTGGAGCTAAATAGCATTTGGAGCGGCTCTAAAGGCCTGCAAAATTGCAGTGGCAAAGCCTGTCCTGGATTTAGAGTAGAGTGGTAAATGACCGTGCTTTGTAAAGGTGTGCACTGAACTCCATGTAGCAGCCTCTAAAATGTCTTTGGTTGGTACACCCCTGAGGAAGGCTGCTGAAGTGGCTGCTGCTCTGGTTGAATGCAGCCTAATGCCCTTAGGCACTGGCTTGCCATGTTGTGAATAGGAGAAACGAATGCAGTGGCCCATCCACTTTGAAACAGTCTGCTTAGAGATAGCCTTTCCTTGTGATCCTGCAGCATATGTCACAGTTGCTCAGTCTTTCTGAAAGCTTTGGTTCTGTTCAAGTAGAAGCATAGCTGTCTATGTCCAAAGAATGCAGAATTCTCTCCCCCTTATTCTGTGGGTTTGGGTAAAAAGTAGGCAGATGAATAGTTTGGTTAAGGGCCACACTGGACACTACCTTAGTCATAAATGTCGGGTTTGTCCTCTGAGAAATCCTGTCTGGATAAAAAGTGATAAAAGGTTCCACAGCCATGAGTGCCTGTAGCTCTGAGACTCGTCTTGCAGAGGTTATTGCTAGGAGCAGAGCTGTTTTCAAAGATAAAAATTTTATATCAGCTGTAGCGGCTGGATTAAAAGGAGACAGGGTGAGTTTTTCCAAAACATAATTGAGGTCCCAATGCAGGTACTGGTGATCTCCTTGGTGGCCTTAAGGTTTTGGCTCCTCTGAGGTACTGCCTTAAAGGATGAGAAAAGATTGGTGGCTCTGTATTGTAATGAGACGATATGGCAGAGGCATGAATTTTAAATGATGAAAAGGAGCATCTCAGTTAAGTATTGCAAAATCTGAGGAATATTTGGTACAGCTGTGTCAATTCCTTGTGCCTGGTTCCAGGCAGAGAATCTGTTCCATTTTCAGGCATAAGATTTTCTGGTACTAGGCCTTCTGGCCTCCAAAATGACATCCATCACAGCTTTAGTGAGCTTTAGTGAGAGGTGCATTTTGTATGACTACACTATCCGCCATGCTGCCAGATTTAAGGTCTTGAGTTGGCTGTGTAGGATCGGATTGTTTTTTTGGGACAGTAGATGAGGTATGAGGCAAGGTCCAGGGCGGGCATTGAGTCAAGTTCCTTAGGACTGGATACCAGTGCTGGCAGGGCCAGTCTGGGGCAATCAGTATCATCTTTGGCTTCTCTTGTCTGACCTTTAGGCGTACCTTGGGGAGGAGAGGCAGTGGAGGAAAGGCATATACTGCTAAGTTTTTCCAGTTGAAAGATTGGGCGTCTACTTTCCATGCTTGTCTGTGATAAGTCCTTGTGCAGAATCTTTTTAGTTGGTAGTTGTGAGGAGAAGCAAATACATCTATATCCGGGCATCCCCATTTCCTTATCATCATGCTGAAGACTTGTGGATCCAATTTCCACTCGTGGGGATCCATGAGGTTTCTGCTTAGTTCGTCTGCCAGAGTATTTATCTTTCCTGGCAGGAATTGTGCCTGTAGATGCACTTGGTAAGTCAATGCTGTGTCCCACAAAGTCATGGCCAGTCTGCAAAGGGAGTAAAAGAATGAGTGCCTCCCTGCTTGTTTATATACCACATGACCATGGTGTTGTCTGTCTTTATCAGTAGTTGTCCCGGATGAAGTAGGTCCTTGAAGACTATCAGGGCATTCTGAACAGCTAGCATCTCTTTTTGATTGATATGCAGATGCATTTGGTTTGTGGACCATGTGCCTTGAATACATCTTCCTGCCATGTGGGCCCCCCAGGCATAATCTGATGCATCCGTTAACGTCTGCCTGGCTGGGGGTAAAGTGAATGGCTGTCCCTTGTTCTGGTGACAAGCCTTCGCCCACCATCGAAACTCCTGCTGCAAGCAGGGAATGAGGGTAATTACTGTTTCCAGGCTGTGGTAATTTTGAGCCCAAACACTATTTAGTACCATTGAAGTTCCCTCATATGCAGTCTCGCATATGGAATTAGTAGAATGCAGGATGCATGAAGCATTTGGAGCATCCCTGGACCATGTGGCTCTGAGGGATTGACATTTTTTTTTTTTTTTAAGTGGAGCATGTCCAACAGCTCAGGGTTTGACATGGACTTTTATGTTAAGCAGAGATTGCCTCCGAGTAGACTATATGCCACAGAGTACAGCTGGAGTTTTTTTAGTTGGTCAGCATAGGGCATCTGCTTTAGGATGAAATATAAACCTAAGATAATTAGTCTCATCTTCCACTAGACCAGCTATTCTTTTTTTATGAATTTCTGTTACTGTACTTCTACACTCCTCACTAAGGACTTTTCATCTAAAAAAAAAAAGGTCATTGTCCCACTGTACTCATCCCTCAGACCCATCATAGAATACAACGCCCCATTTGGTATGTACCTCACAAGACATCTGCAACAACTGGAGAGGCCGCAGAAACACCTCACAAAAAGAATCACAGGCCTAAAGCACATGACCTATGCTGACAGACTAAAAAAAACACCAGCTATACTCTGTTGCATATCGTCTACTTAGAGACACTCTCTGCTTAACATACAAGGCCATGTCACACTCAGAGTTGGACTTGCTGCACTTAAATCCCAATCCATCAGAGCCACACGCTCCAGGAACCTAAACTTTGTCATCACAGTGAACAAAACATGCTGGAGGGATAAGGTCCTGACCCAGAGACTCCCCATACTCTGGAATAGACTTACCCATGAATGTCAAGCAGAGCGCCTCCTTGGCCCTCTTCAAAAGTAACCTTGACGACTGGATGGGAAATGGGAAATTCATCACAAGGATCACGTCAGGGGTCCAGAGAAGTAAAGATTGTGGGAAAAAATATCAGAGGAATTGTTTGGCTAGGCTTGTATAGGCCATAGGGTGTTAGCCTAGTACCAGCCTATGAACCTTTAAGATAGTTTTTATAATAGTAGCAGGTAGTGACACTAAACACTGAGTGCACAATTAAGTTCATTAGTCTTATGTACAGTTACATAGCAGACTGAAGACTTAAAATCTGCTTAATATTTACAGTGAGAAAGAAGGAAGTAACATAAGATACTCATATGACTTAATTTTCCAAGCTCATTACATATACAAGTAAATTTTAACATAAGCTAGTACCATGGTTTGGCTACCCATGCTCATCAGATGTGCAAGTTCAGGAATTGGAGAGGTGGACTTTCACGTGATGTTTGAAGTTTTTCAAGCTAGTTATTATACTGAGGTCAAGTGGCAAGGAATTCCACTGTTTAGCAATGTAGTAGGAGTATAGCGAGTCACCGGAGATATTTTACTTCTGGTTACTTCAATTAGTGCTTTATTAGTGGACGGGAAGTTGTATGGGGGATGAGGAGGCCTTGAAGAGCTGGAATTTTCAGGTTTATAGAACATATGGTGGGCAGTAGAGAGTTGTGAGAGAATGAGTTGGTGGGACAGTTCTAACAAAGATAGTTGTCGTAAAGCCTTGTAATGCTGGGATCTTGCAGGACTATTAGTGGCAAATTTAGCTGCATTAGCAGACATCTTGCTTGGTTAGGTCTGATTTGGTAAGGTTGGTGAGGATGGGTGAAGTGTACAGGAAAGTTGACAGAAGATGGGTTCTTGCTGTAGTTATTCTGAAGTTTGCAGTTAGATAGTTTTTGGATCTTTATAGGGTACCTATTTTGTGTACTTTTTTTTTATAGTTTGGGCAATACGCAAGTCAAATCTCAAATTTTTATCAACAACACTGAGAAGTTTGGTGGCAGTTACTGGCTCGATCAAAGTTTTATTGCTAGACATGATATTCAAGTACGTGGAATGTGTTTAGAGTTTAGTGGGGTGGAAGAGCATACGTTTGGCTTTATTTGGGTTAAGGATTAACTGGGTGCCTACCAACCACGATTCAGTAGCATCGAAGGATACTTGGGTTATGTTCTGGAGTTGGGGCAGAGCATATCACTGTGGAGTCGCCTGCGTAGTGTACAAGGGTGGCTAGAGATGTAGCATTGTAAAGTTTGTTGGTAAACAGGTTAAAAAAGAGGGGGCCAAGGATAGACCCTTGGGGCACACACAATGTCACTGGTAGTAAGGGTGAAAGAGCTTAGCTACACCGTACAGCTTGCCAATCTGTAAGGTAGTTCTGGAACCAGGCTAGTGTGGGGTAGCTTAGATTTAGTTTGGACAAGACAGTTTGTTGTGAGACTGTATCGAAGGCTTTCGAGAAGTCTAAAAAGATTGTTGATACTAAGTCATCTTTGTTTCTATGCTGATTGATGGTGTTGGTGAAGCTAAAGAGGGCTGTGGTGGTACTATGCTTGGGGCGAAAGCCATGCCTGGTATTTGTGAGCAGTTTGTCTAGGAAATGGTTAAGTATTTTGGTGTGTACACACCTTTCAAAGACTTTTGACAGAGGAGATAGGATTATTATAGGCCAATAGCTGGAGAAGTCAGTGGAAGGTCCTCCTCTGTGTAGAAGGCTAATGTGTGCAACTTTCAGAGGGTGGGGATGCATTGCTCGGATATGAAACAGTTAATTAGAAGGAAAACTGGATAGGAGATGGCTTTGCCTGCTATTTTTAAGTATACAGTGGGTAGGCTGTCAGCTGCCAAGGTTGTGGGCTTTAACTTGAGCAAATGTTTGTGCATGGTATACACCGGGAGTGGTTTTAAGGTGAAGTTATTGTTATTGTCTAGTAGAGTGGCTAGGTTGAGAGGAGATGATGTGGAGTTTTGCTTAGTGAGGGTTTTGATAGAATTGATGAAGTACTTATTAAACTGGGTGGCAGCACATTCAAGGGGGTTACCTGCGGTTGGTTGAGGGGTCCTTGATTGACCCGATTGTAGTATTTTACTAAATGTGGACCAGAATTTGAGGGTTATTTTTGCACTTAGCTTATAAACTAGTAATAGTAGTTCTTTTTGTCAAGTCTTATCTGGGTTTTTGCTTTGTTTCTTAGTTGGAGGTATTTTTGGTCAGCCACTACAGATGTTTTGTGGGTCCATTCATACCATGCTTTGTCCCTTTCTCTTAGGAGTGACTTAGTCTGTTTAGAGAGTCAGGGGGAGTAATTAGATTTTGCTCTTATCATCCTGATAGGGGCCATGTTCTTGAGGATGTTTAAAAATGTGGAGTTAAAGTAATCAACCAGGTGGGTAACATGGACTGCAAGAGTGAATACACTCTGACATCTACATTTATGGTAAGTGTACACAACTGTACTATGTTCTTCGTGTTTCACTGTTGCGGTCATTACACCTGGGTTGAATACCAAAGCTATGGTTGGGAGGCTGGAGCTACATAGCATTTGGAGCGGCTATGAGGGCCTGCAAAACTGCAGTGGCAAAGCACTATCTAGGGATAGAGTTTTGAGGGGGTTCCAGTTGCAGAGCTTAAGGGATGTTATGAAATCTTGTGACATGAAGTTTCTGGTATTACGAATTTAGTAGATAGATTTTTTTTTTTACTTTGCGGATTTGCTTGGTGACGTATATGTTGGGAGATGATCACTGAGTGAGTCGAGAAGGGTACCTGAACTGTAGGAGAGATTAGGTTAATTATTAGTTTAGATTACAGTTATTTTATCAAACCTTGTTGTGGTTTAAATTAACTGGGTAAAGCCACAGAGGTTGATAGGAGCGGTAGGGTGGTCAGAGTTGCAGGAGTACCAATTAATATTGAAGTCCCCTTATACAATGGTCTCTCGGGGAAGGTTAGTGGAAGACCATTGTAAGATGGATTCAAGTTTGTCTATGTTATTGCCGGGAGGGATATAGGTGCCAATGATGTTAATATTTTTATTTTGAATGAATTTTATTCTTGCCATGAGTATTTCCAAGTTAGAGATATTAGAGGGATTATGGTTAATCATCAATTGTAAGATCGTTTTTGAAGAGCATGTCAATTCCACCTCCTCTTTTTGTTTTCTTATCTTGTCTATAAATGTTAAATGCAGTTTAGCAGGACACAAAGGGGGAAAATGTACAAAAAACAGATTTTGTTCTTATTACCATTTGTATAAACATTGCATGATATAAACCTGCATGTTTATAAAGCAGTTTTGTGTAGTAGTCAGGGGTACTTCAAATGTGTGTGGGGGTGGAGTCTCTTCAGTGACTGCAGCATGTGCTAAAGATAAAGTAAATTACTTTTTTGGTTTTAAGAAACCCAGGCTTTGCTGTATAAAAAAGAATGGCCAGGCAAAAGAAAGTTTGATGTTGACGTGCTATGATCTAGGGCTGCTGGGGTGGGATAGTATGTACAATTGCACTGATTATATATTATGCAGAACTGAGATATTTTCTATTTTATAAGGGTGCATGTCTACATTAATGCCATTAAGTTATAAACACGCGTTTACTGTAAGCAACTAGACTTGAAAAATAAGACAAATGACGAAAGCAATGAAAAATACCAAGCTTCTTACATCTACCAAGATATTAGCTTGCTTTATCCCCATTAGCAAATGTTTAACAAGTCAAGTCTTCTGCTAAGACAGCTACACATGCAGTTGAGTGAAATTTACAAATATTTATTGCTAACTACTTTTACATGGAGATAACCTGTCTGCAGATGCAAGCAATTCATCCTGAGTTCTGAGGATTCTTTGCGGAGGGAAATGCACAATTTAAAGGTACAATGTAAAGAAGTTCAGTGAAAAGTAAAGAATGAAATTATGAAATGCACAAAAGAAAACAGCCTATCTAGCAGACTAAATTACTTCCATGTACCAATCCCCAACCACCGGGGCTGCCAAGCACAGAGTGAAATGAAAAAGTGTGTGTGTGTGTGTGTGTGTGTATATATATATATATATATATATATATATATATATATATATATATATATATACACACACACACACACATATATATATATATATATATATATATATATATATGTGTGGGTGTGTTTCACGTGTGAGTGAATGCATGCATGAAAGTAGAAGACTGCGTGCACGCCCACGAGAGAGACAGATCCCTGGCAGCAGGAATGAGGTTTGCATACCACTCAACCTCTTGCACAATAAATCTGGACACATACCCCTCATCCTCTCAGAGCAAGAAATCTGGACAAATCCAAAAATATGGGGGCAAAGGCTGAAAATAGGGATACTGTTAAATACTGATCTTACAAACTTAGAAAGCAAACAGAAAGATTAGTTGTGTAAAATCTTACCATAACCATAAATGTCCTTCTCTTCCATGCTGCAGTATTTTTACTGTGGGATTCGCCACATCAGGCGACCCGAACGCCAGCTCCTATACAAAAGCTTAAGCCTGGTTGTTGCATGTCCGTGGGACGTCACAAAAAGGGCCATAAACCAGAAACCTTAAACGTGATGTCTGCACACACAGACCTCAGAACTTAACTGCCCAGTCAGACAGTAGAGTAGAAAAAGCAAAATGATGTCCACGAACTGTGAAGTGCCACTTGCTGGCTAGTCTGTCTTTAGTCTAGGTGGTGCTCCAGGGTGCCCTTTAGACAGGTCAATAGGAATGAAGGGGGACAGGTGGGAGGGAAGGAATACTGCAACATGGAAGAGAAGGACATCTATGGTTATGGTAAGATTTTACACAAGTATTCTATGCCCTTCTATTCCTATGCTGCAGTATTCTTAGTGTGGGAGAGTGCCACAGCTTAGTAGGAGGAAGAGGTAGCTGACTGTAGAAAGCCCTGCAGGATTGCCCTAGCAAACACTGCCCTGGCTTTGGAAAAATGGTTCAATTTGTAGTGTCTGGTAAAGGTATGTATAGTGGACCAGGTGGCTGCCTTCAGAATGGAGGCTGTGTCCAGGACTTTGAGAAAGGCTTTGGAAGATGCCATGGCTCTGGTAGAGTGAGCTCTTACCCCATGAAGTAAGTCCTTGCCATGGTGGGAGTAGCAGAAGCAGATAGTTTTTCTGATCCAGCAGGAGACTGTTTGTTTGTATACTGCCTTGCCCAGAGCCCTGGGGTGGAAGGAAAACATTTTGTTGGATTTTGTGATTGATTTAGTTTTGTCTAAATAAAACCTTAGTTGCCTGTGAACGTCCAGGGAATGGAGTATCCTCTCACTGTCATTAGTGGGAGAGGGGAAGAAGGTGGGCAAGTGAATGGACTGGTTTAAGGTAAGTTCGTTGACTACCTTTGGCATGGAAGAAAGGTTGGTCGCAGGGTCACCCTTTCCTTGTGGAAGATAGTGCAGGGTGGGTAGGCCATGAGAGCTCTAACTCTGACACCCTTCTAGAAGAGGTAAGGGACACCAGCAAAAGTCTTCCATGTGCACATTTGAAGTGCTGCTGAACTGGCTGGCTCGAAAAGAGGCATTGGGGGGGGGGGGGTATGGGCTTTCTTGGTGGTCTGAAATGCAAGACCCCTTTCAGGAATAATTTTACATCTAGCCTAGCTAGTAGAGGGGGGGTTCTAGGGGGTAGGCAACCAGAAATTGCAGATAGGTGGACTTTCACTGAGTATGAGAAGTTCACACACACAGTTAAGGACTATAGGAGCATCAGCTTGAAAAGGATCCCTGTGCCTCAGGAGACGCAACTCGGAAAATCTTTCCCAGTTTGACATGCATGATCTCCTTGTAGTATGCTTCCTGGCCACTCTCAGGACTGATAGCACATCCTTAGAACAGTGGTGTCTGAAGGGAATTAAATGTTTATCACCCAGAGTGTTAGACATAACGTCTGCAGGTGAGGATGAATGAATGTTCCCTTCCATTGTGTGAGTAGGTCCACCAAGTGGAATAACTTGTGGTGATTGCCCTTGGCAAATGAAAGTAGTACGGGGAACCAGTGTTGCCTTAGGCAGCAGTGGATGGCCAGGAAGATTTTTGGTTTGTCCTTCCTGATTTTGAATGACAGGGAAGGGTGGAAATACATATAGAAACCGTCCCTTCCATGAAATGCTGAAGGCAACCACCCTCCAGGCAAGTGGAGAGTGGTCCTTGGTGCAGAATTTCTTCAACTGTCTGTTCTGGGGGGTTAAGCAAACAAATCTACCTGAGGTGTGCCCCACCAGTGGACAATGTCTAGAAAAAAATCCCTGTTCAGCATCCACTAGTGTCGCAAAGAGAGTCATTTGCTGAAAACATCTGCTTGTTAGTTGTCCTGGGAAGGGATGTATGTTGCTAGCAGGGATAAGTTGTTTTGGGTGGCAAACATCCCAAATTTGGATTGCTATCCGACAAAGGAGGTAGGACTTGGTCCCTCCTTGTTTGTTGCGGTACCACATGACTGTGGGATTGTCTGTGAAGATTTGAAGGGGGCCTGGATGCAGGATTGGAAGAAAAGCTTTCAGGGCCAAAAAGAATGCTGTCATTTCCCTCACACTGATGTGTGTCGTTTGGAGGGTAGGTTGCCAAATCTCCTGTACCATGAAGCCCTTCATGGTATCTCCCCCCAGCCTATGTCTGATGAGTCTGTATGCATGTACTGAGTAGGGGTGGGGTTAAAGTGGAAGGCCTGGATTCATTTGGATTTGTTCCATCAACCACCTTAGTTCTGCTTTGAGGCAGGGCAATAGTGGAATCTGAAACTCTAGAGGGTGTCCGTATTGGGACCACACATTCTTCAAGTACCACTGCAGTTTTCACATATACACATCCTGGCCAAAGGTAGCATAGGCATGGTGGCTGCCATTAGACCCAGAACCCGTAGGAATTGTCTTGCTGTTATCTGTTGGGCATGCATCAGGTCTTGGAAGTGGACAGAGAGGGAGAGAACTTTGTCCTGAGAGAGGAATACCCGAATCAGGTCTGTTCTAATTCTGCAACTCAAAGATTTTGTCCTGCTGAGGGGTTAGGGATGATTTTGGAATGTTGAGGGTGAACCTCAAGCCTTGTAGCAGGAAAATGGTGAACTGTGTTTTTGTAGGGTGTCCTCTTTTTGCCAGAATGAGGATGTCATCTACGTAGGAGTAAAATCTGAATTCCTTTGGTTCTGCAAAAGGCAACTGCTGGGGATAGGCATTTTGTGAATACCCTGGGTGCAGTAGATAAACCAAAGGGGAACACTGTTAATTAAAAGTGAGAACAGGGCCCAGTAAAATGCAAATATTTTCTGTGAACAGCTTTATGGGGATATGGAGCTAGGCCTCCTTTAGATAGGGTGTGGCCATAAAAGCCTGGGCTGGCAATAATGGGAGAAGGGTTTGTAGGGATAACATTCTGAATGATGGGACATTTAGAAAGATTTAGAAAGGACAGATCCAGAATTGGCCTGCAAGGGCAGTCCTTTTTGGGGACAAGAAATAATCTTGAGTAAAAGCCTTTTCCTTCTTGTCCTGAAGAGACAGGTTCTATAGTTCCATGGTTCAGAAGCTCCTGTAGGATCTGAGGAATAAGGTGTAGTTATTTTTTGTAGGGGAATGGGATGCCCATTACAAGGGCCCCCCCGAGAGGAAATATCCCTTTTGTAGTATTGCCAGCACCCAGCGGTCTGTGGTGATGTTGTCCAAAGGGGAAGGCAGTGGGACAGGCGGGCTGACAAGGGGAGGCGGGCAAGGCAATCACGCATTGTTGGAGCCATTTGTCATGAAAAGGCTGAGTAGGTTGAGAGATGGCTGATCTAGAAGTGGTCAGGCTCCTTTTCTACACATGGAAGAGGATGGAGTAGCAGAGGAGGGGGTCCTCCTGTCAGATAGTCTTAAGCAGGGTAATTTCTGAAATATTTGGGAATGGAAGACACCAGCAGGTGCTTAAAGTCTTTAAGCACTTTATTTTTACCCTGAAGGTTTTTAAAGAGATCTGCAGACAGCTTACCAAACAGGAGGTTGCAGTCTAGAGGGGCATTAATGATTTTAGACTTGGTGTTTTGGTAGGGTTTGAAGGTGTAGCCAGGAGTATCAGCATAGGACTAATGCAGAAGCAGTGGACCTTGCAGAATCCTCTGTTGCATCATAACTACATCTAATAGAATGTATGGCCACTTGAGAAGCCAGGGAAAGATTTGATGCTACCTCTGTTTTGCTGGGGCAGTCAGGCATGGATAACAGGAGGGTAGAAGATTGGGAAACTACGTCCAAAGCATATTTTATCATATGGGTTTGATAGCAGATAGCCCTGAAGGCTAGGGTGGAAGAGGTATACACCTCCTTTCCTATACTGTCCATGTTCTTACTGTCTTTGTCAGTAGGTAAAAGAGATGAGGAGGGAATCAAGTCTTGACTGCTTGTCAGGGAATACAACAATCACTGCCAGAGGTGGTTTTACCAGGAATATTTGGTCATCCAGTACTTTATAGAAACGATCAGGTCTCTTACGAGCAGGTGGCTGTGAGTATGGGTTTTCTGATGCTGAAGAGAATGCATCAAGGTAGGCAGGAATAACTGGTGGAACGGCTGAAGGTGAGGGAGATTCCACTTGAAGTAACTCAAAGCAACTCTTCTGAGTTTCAGTCATTTGGGATGTGTCCCATTTAAAGTATTCTTTGATCTTTGTGATGGTCTCCCCAAAGGTGATATCCTCTGGTGGAGAGTCCCCTTCTATGGATTCATCAGGGGAATACTATTCTAATGGAGAGGCAATCTGAGATGAATAAGTAATTGACTCATCAGAAGATTAGTAACTCTCCTGTTCTTCTCCTTCATGGGAAGTGGGAAGATGGATAGAAGAAGCTGAGGCAGGGCAGGCCTAGGGCTGCGAAGAGGAATGGTGGAGGGTGAAGAGGCCATGAAGGCCTGCAGCAAGGAATTGGTGAAAGATTGCCAGTTAGGAACTCCCTCCATGGAGGGAGGAGGTGTTTAGATTTTGGCTTCCTTTTTAAATAAGTAGTCCTAAGAGAAGGCTTAGTTTCAGGGGCTAGGATGGGAGGTGGGGCTTCAGGTAGTGGCATCCCAGTCAGTTGTCCAGCAATGGCTGGTTCCCCCTCTATGACAGTAGGGACAGACGTCTTAGCTGCCTCTGTGAATGTGATGGCCGTTACTTCCGAAGCAGCTTCCTCGAGGTGAGTCAAAGTAGACAGCTCTAACAGACATCCCTCTACCCATAAATCAGTAGCAGGCTGGACATACAAAGGTGGAGTGGCAGAAGTACTAGCCCTTGATAAGTTGGCCTTTTGTGTGGTGCTTCTGCTGGGGCAGCCAATTTGGGATCCATCCTGAGCGCTAATTTTTTAAGCCTCTGGTTTTCGAAGAACAAATTTAGGGCAGTCAGACAGCTTCTGAGCATCTTTGGCACAAAGGATTGACAAATAGGGCAAGAAGTATGGCAGTGCTCTCGGCCTAGGGAAAAAACGCAACAGTTGTGCATGTCCGTATGCGGAATCTGATGCCCGCATGAGCATTTACCCTACTTAGCAGACATCAGTTAATGGGGGTGAACAGCAAACCAAGTTCAACCAAACAAAACAAAATCCTCAACGGGGTACTTCGCTTTTAGATGTCTTGAAAGTAGAGGAGCAAAGTGAACGATGTGATGGTCAACTGCGGCTGAAAAGTTCTGAGGTCTGTGTGTGCAGACATCACATTTAAGGCCACTGGTTTATGGGCCTACATGTGACATCCCAAGCACCTGCAGCAGCCCGGCTTAAGTTTTTTATAGGAGCCGATGTTCGGGTCGCCTGAGGTGGAGAATCCCACACACTAAGAATACTGCAACATAGGAATTGGACTTATAAAGGTTTTACATTTGCATGTATTTTCTGAAGGGTATGAAGTCTGAAACAACTGTCATTTATTGACTTCAAACTTCAGTGATAGGCCAGTGATTTTCCAGAAAACAATTCTGACAAACAGACCAAAAATATGAGGCAAAAATCTGGACAGTTGATAAGTATGCTGGACAGAGCCAAATAAGGAAAGATTTTAAATATTGCTCTTATAATCTTAGAGAATCAGTAAGGTTGCCATTAGGTTTAGGCACCTCTCGACCATAGTAGATTAATGTTATGCTGTTAAGCAGAATGTACACCTTTTTTTTGGTAATTATTGCCAATGTCTTTTTATTGTAATTTGGAGCTTTTCACCCAGTGTCTCTGCTGAAAATTGACTTCTACTCCAGTTGGGCTACCCCGGTAAACAAATGTCAAATAAAAAAATAATATGCATTTTATTATGCGAGCCCCATGGCCAGTCCGTGGAAAATTGTCTTACATGAAACCGGCAAATGGTGCAAAAAAGATCAGAGACCGCTGTTCTATTAAACACATTAAATGAGCGCTCAATTTAAATTTATTTAAAGATAGGCAGTGCACTTTTCCTTGAGACTAAAAGCTAGTTTTATTTAAGCATACAAGGCATTTTTCTCATCTGAGAGGGGAAGAGACCATAAAAGAAACATCACTATTAATTAGTAAGAGAGGCTGCAGCATGCACTTTACCATGGGTAATCATAACTTTAGATTAGGTAATACCTGTGGGTTCAGCTCTTAACTTCAGGCAATTGTTCTAATCTGGAGGGTTAAACTTAATTTCTTTAAGAGGTGCACAGCTTTCTGTGCTTGTTCTAAATTGATATGGAATGGGGGTATTTTGAAAATGTATTTAGCTTTTTTTGTTTGAGGGTTTTCATTAAAACAGTCTTGAAAAATATAACATAGGTTCGAATGGAGATCAACTATGTAAAAGATCAGCCTGACAATGTCTGCATGCAACATAAAAGTAAATACACATTCAAAAAAATTGCAAGTATAATAGGTGGAAACAACTTTTGATCAAAACAACTAAACTATCAATATTATCGTGGAACAGAAACGGCCTTATAGATACAGACAGAGAAGAGACAGCAGTGCATTACATTACGAAATGCAGAATGCAAAAAGCAATGCTGCAATAGACATTTGGAAAGAAATGAGCATGGGAATTTGGCTAAGTATTTCACGACTGATATTCATTAGATTATCAGGGACAAAGGAAAAGAGGAATATTTCTTTTAATTGTTAGAGAAGCTCTAACATAGTAGGACAAATTAACAACGGTAGATTTGTTATAGTAAAGAGTTACTGGCAAGGGACAAGGAATATCTTTGCATGTAATAACATTGCACTGAAAAATGCTATTATGGAGCTTAATACTATTTTAGGAGAATAAGCATTTAATAAAAGGACTGACTTAGCAGTGTAACAAATGTTAAAATATTTAAGAATAACGGGAACCTCAGAGAACAAGAGGCAGCACAAATTCAAACTGCTAAACAGAAAATAAGGGATTAGCTAAATAAAATGCACTAGTTTAGAAAGCAACTATTTAAGAGCCCAAAAACATTTAGCACTAACACTTGGGCAACACTAAGCAGGTTGTTGTCAAACTGGAAACCTGCCACAGGAAAAATAACCTCACATCCTGTAGAGGTATTGGTGAAATTTTGGAAATGTTATGAAACTCTGCATAAAGCAAAGACATGTGGAAATGAAGAGCACAAAAGGAAATATTTATGGAAGATTTAATTATGCCACTGTTAGAAGAAAATGATGCTCAACAACTAAACAGTTAAGAGGAAATGAGAAAAATGGTGATGAATCTTCAGTGAAGTCTCCAGGAACAGATTGTATCCCTGTAGCAGTTTGGAAAAGGAGGAAAAAAGTGCTAAACATATGGAAGATTTTATTTAACAGTGTTTTATAAGGACGGTAAGCACCAACATGTTGGAAGAAAGCTGTGGTGGCTGTATTACCTAAAAATGGCAAAGACCCATCAAGACCCAGCTTAATTCAGACCCATTTCAATTTTGAAGCATTGTGAAGTGTTACTAACAAAGAATGGCAAAGGTTGACAAAATTGACTACAGCTCAATGTGGTTTTGGGGAGGAAGCAAACATTTCACAACATTAATCAAAAGTACAGCTGTGTAAAAACTTACCATAACAGTACATATCCCATTGATCACTGCTGCAGTATTCCTGACATACAGGGTTGTCACTGCTTATGTCAGTCCGATCACCAAAGCTTTACCTTCAAGGTAAAATGTCTGAAACATGACCTCAGTTCTTAAGCACAGAGGTATACAGATGGATGGACAAGTGTGGATAATAAGACTACATCTAAGCCAGCAGCCTAAAGACTACTGAGAGAGGGAGACTGGTCAGCTAGGAGGGGCGTAGCTCAAACAGGCAAGCAAACTCTCAGGTTTTCATGTAGCAAGTAGACATTAAAGCAGAGGCAGAGAAGAAAAGGAAGGTTGAAGCAAGCAGAGAAGAGTGGATCGAAGGTGTGAAGGAATACTGCAACAGTGATCAGTACGACATCTACTGTTATGGTAAACTGTTAGATGACTACTGCGTTCTGAGTGAAATCACTGTTGCAGTATTCTTAACATATAGGTGATTCCCAGAGCTGAAGGATGTAGAGAGAAGGGTGTCTGGCTACTGAATGAGTTGTCTTTCAGTCCAGACAGGACGCGCCTAGCAAAGACTGCCCTAGACCTCCAGAAGGCATCACTTTTGTAGTGTTTGGTGAAGGTGTGTACAGAAGACCAAGTCGCAGCTTCCAAGAAAGACCTTTGTGAAAAGCCCCCATGGAAGCTATCGCCCTAATGGAATGAGCTTTTGGGCAGGAAGGCAAGGATTTACCAAAGTGTAAGTAGCAGAAAGAGATAACTATAGAGATCCAAGTTGCCAATTTATTTTTGAAGAATGGCTGGCCCAACTTAGGGTTCATAAAAGATTGACAGCTGTCAGTCTTGCCAAAGGATTTAGTTTTACCTAGGTAAAATCTCAGCTATCTGTGAATGTTTACAGAATGTAAGATTCTTTCTCCCCTATTTTGGGGATTGGGAAAGAAAGTGGGTAGGTGAACAGCCTAATTGAGGAACAGCTCACGCAATACCTTAGGCACGAAAAATGGATTAGTCCAGAGAGTCAACCATGTCCTTGTGGAAAATAAGAAAAGGTGGAATGGCCATAAGAATTATTCTAGCAGCTTTGAGAGACATGCAGAGTTTTTTTCCAAATGCAAAACTTTGAAGAAGCAAAACAAGTTGGTTCAAAGAAGGCAATGTAGACTTTTACAGCACAAAATTAAGATCCCAAATAGGAGACATGGGTGTCTTTGGTGGATGTTAAAATGTAGAACTCCCATGAGGAAAAATCTGACTTCTGTTCTAGCCATAAGCGGAGGGTTAAGAGGCAGGCAGGCACTGCTGGCAGACACAACCTTTTATAGAAAAGTAAACGAAACTTGAAGTAATTCTCAAAGGTACTGCAGTACAGCAACCTCAGCCACAGTAAAAAGGAGTTTGGATGCTTCCCTGTGTGCCGTCAAAGAATTTTGGGAAAGAAAAGTCAATGAAGGAAGGCATAGAGGAAATTCCCTGTCCACTGGAAGGAGACAGCATCTGTCCTCTAGTCTGTGTGACAAGGTTTCCTGATGTAGAACTGGGAGAGCTGATGGTCAGTCAGTGATGCAGAGAGATATGAGGAGGGGCCCCCCACTGAACAGTGATTGCCTGGAAAACCTGTTTAAAATCCATTTATGGGGTTCCTCCAAAGAGTGGGGTACAGAGTCTGCCAGCACATTGTCCTGTGAAGGAATGTATGTGGCTATGAGGGTTATGTCCAAATGGGTAGCCAAGTTCAATGACTCCTGTGCTAACCTACACAACTGAATAGACCTGGTGCCTCACTGTTTATGTACCACATGACTGTAGTTTTGCCCTTGTACACTAGCAGCAGTTTGGGTTTCCATAGGTGAGAGAACGTCTTTAGTACTTGTAGAACAGCCCTCATTTCCTTCAGATTGAGCCAGTCATGGACTTCTGCACAGCAGGAAGTCCCAAGGATCAGTACTGAAACACAGGCTATGAAGAACAGAGGTTGCCATCTGCCCTGCACCACAAGTGCAAACCTCTTCCAATAAATCTGCGTTAACTTTAAGAGGAGGAGGTGGTATGAAGGGAAATCCTGGGTTAAGACTGACCTATTCCTCCCACCAAAGCAGCTCTTTCTTCAGATGAGGGAGGAGAGGAATCAGGGTATCCAAGTAGTGAGAGAGAGTTGGGACTATGCAGACTTCAGATATCACTGGATTTTCCTCATGTGCAGTCTGACCAGGGGAAGCACAGGAATGGTAACAGACAATGAAAACTTAAGTTAACATCGGCCTTCATGGGCAGTGTGCTTGCAAGAGACAGATCCAGGAAAAATCTGGACAAACTGAACTTTCTCCAGAGGGAAGAAGGCATGCATTTTCTTTCTGTCCTGTCGGCAACCATGAAATCAAGGTCTTGTGTAGGAACCACGTAGGATTTGTTTGTACTTTACTGTAAAACACAGACCAGATAGAAGTTGGATGGTGAAGTAAAGGTACTGAAGGACTCCTCGAGAGATGGCTTGGATAAAAATGTCATCCAGGTATGGGAAACTTGAATTCCCCGAGTGCAGCAGAATACAACCTCTGGAGCTAGACAATTCATGAACACCCCTAGTGCTGTGGAAAGACACAAAGTCACAGCAGTGAATTGGAGTCTGACAAAACCCCGAGGATTTTCCTGCAAGAAGGATAAACGTGAAATGTTCAAGTAGACATCCTTCAGGTCTAGAGTCAAGGAAGGCCCGACATAGAACGAAAGGCGCGGGAGTGGGTAGAGAGCATTTGGAAAGCTGGCACTTTCAAGAAAGTGTTTAGAAAAGAAAGGTCTAGGATGGATCTTCACTGTCCTCCTTTCTTTGGCACAAAAACGACTCTTTAGTTAAATCCTTCTTCTATGACATACTTCATAACTTGTTCTATGGTGTCCTGATTCAGGAGGTACTGAATGATGGGGATGAGAGGAAATGGTTGTGAAGGTGGTAAGGCATGGCTTTCAGAGGGAGAATTTTTTCCCAGGACATGGCATAATTGTCTTTGATGATGAACAAAACCCATTTGTCCATCTTAACAGCTTCCCACCAACCAAGGAGCGAGTGTGTCTTTTGGAAAGAGTAACATGGCTGTGGGCATAAAAAGAGAACAAGAGAGGGCGGGATATAAATACTGCAACAGAGAAGAGAACATTTATCGTTATGGTAATTTCTTACACAACTATCCTAGGTCCTTCAATTCATCTGTTGCAGTATTCATTACAAGGGAATATATCAATGCTCATGCAGAAAGGAGGTGGAGGTAGTAGAGGAAATTTCCAGGAAACCATGAAGAATGGTCCTGACAAATCCACCTCTTGATCCAGGAATAGAATCCAGTTTGTAATGTTTGGTGCAAGTGTGGACCAATGTCCAGGTAGCTGCTTCTAGAATGGAGTTGGTGTCCAAGTCCCTTGAGGATAGTCCCAGAGGACTTGATCAAGCAGGGAAGGTATTTTCTATGGTAGGCATAGCAGAAAGAAATGGATTTGGAGATGGTCTGCTTGGGTACAGGCAATCCCAGAGCTCTGGGGTGGCAAGACAAATAGTTGGTCGGATTTTCTAAAAGGTTAAGTTTTGTGAAAGTGAAGTCTGAGTTGCCTGTAAGTGTGTGAAGGATCCTGTCACTACCGTTTTGGGGACAGGGGGAAAAAGGTTGGTAAGTTAATGGCCTGGTTTAAAGACAACTCAACTACTTTTGGCATGAAGGAAGGGCTGGTGCGAAGGGAGACCTGGTCTTTGTAGAAGACCAAGTAGGTGGGAGAAGCCATCAAAGCCTGGAGCTTGGAGACCCCATATGGCAGAGGTTATAGTCACCAAAAGGAGAGTTTTCCAAGTGCACTGTTTGTGGGACTTAAAGGAGGCTGGCTAGAAAGGCGTTAGGGTCAGTTTCTCTACTACAAAGACTAAATCCGTTTGCGGACACAGGTCTCCTGGGAGGTCAAAAGTGAAGAACACCTTTAAGGAACTGTTTGGCCTCAAATCTGGAAACTAAACGAGATGAAAGGGGCAGAGATAACTAACAAACATGCTTTTACTCAAAAGTAATCAAAAGTAATCAAAAGTAATCTATACCAGCACTGAGCAATTCACACAGATATACAAAAAGCAAAGGGAGACCCACTGTAAGCGGGTCCAGGTTTCTACCAAAATACCAAATAGAAAATTTCATCCATTTGGAAAGATGAGATTTCCTTGTAGTGGGTTTCCTGGCCTCCTGCAGGACTTCAAGCACACCCTCAGAGAAATGGTGTCTAAAGGGTATCAGGGCTCTATCACCCACAGGGTCAGTTAAGATTCCAGGTCTGAGTGGATGATGGAGCCATTGTTCTGTGCGAGTAGGTCCACTTTGAGGTAACTTGTGATGACTACCCAATGGAGAAACTGCAGTTATGTACACTTACCATAAACGGAGATGTTAGAGTGTATTCACTGTTGCAGTCATCACACTTGGGTTATCTGCCTGCAGGTAGACCTCAGTAAGCCCGAATACCAGAGACTTGGTATTTCTGCGTTGGATGCTGTCGCTCCAGGACTGGTCAGGTCATCAGGGGTATAAAAACGTGCAGCAGACACCATTACATCAGATTTTCTTGCACCAAATGTCAGGAGCCCCCCAAACAGGGAGCCAAGTTATGGCGGAGGAAAACACCACCAGTAAAAAGTAAATACCAGTACCCCTGAAAGGGGGGAGTAAAAGGCATAGAGAGTTTAGAGAGAGAAAGCAGGGGGCTGGAAGGAGGGAAACCAGGACTGCAATAGTGAGAAAACACTAACATCTACATTTATGGGAAGTGTACACAACTGTACTATGTTCTTTGTTTCACTGTTGCAGTCATGGTAGATTCCCAAAGCTGAAGAAGGGTGGAGGGCAGTCAAGAAGAATTAGGGCTGGCTAGAATGCCTTGCATGACTGCTGTTGAAAAACATGCCCTGGATTTGGAAAAGATAGGCAGGTGGTAGTGCTTGGTGAAGTTGTGTACAGAACTCCAAGTAGCAGCTTCCAGGATGTCCCTGGTAGGTACTTCCCCTCAGAAATTCTGCAGAGGTAGATGATGCCCTAGTGGAAGATGATCTGACCCCCTGAGGGGTTGGTTTCCCATGCTGCTCGTAGCAGAAATGGATTCAATGTGCTATCCATTTAGAGATTGTTTGCTTTGAAATGCCCTTGCCTTCTGCCCCTGTTGCAAAGCTGACTAGTAACTGGTCTAATTTTCTGAAGGGCTTAGTCCTATCAAGGTAGAATCTGAGCTGTCTGTGCACGTCCAAGGAGTGCAGGATCCTTTCATCTTTATTTTGAGGATTAGGGAAGAAGGTTGTCAAATGTATGGATTGGTTGACAGCCACACTGGACACCACTTTAGGCATAAAGGAAAGGTTTGTCCTCAGGGAGACCCTGTCAGCATGGAAAATAATGAAGGGTTCCACACTCATGTTTGTAGCTCAGACACTCTTCTAGCTGAAGTGATGGCCAGAAGCAATGCTGTTTTCCAAGAGGAATTTTAATTATGCTGACGCTGCAGGCTCAAAATGGGGAAGTCTGAGCTTTTCCAGTACAAAGTTGAGGTCCCAAGCAGTGGTGGGTGTTCTCCTTGGTGGCCTTATTGTTTGCCCCCTTCAGGAACTGTTTGATAAGAGGGTGCGAGAAGAGAGGTGGCTCAGTGTTGTAGAGAGGAAATGGCTGAGGCATGTATCTTAATGGAAGAGAAGGACAGGCCTTTGTAGAGTAGATCTGCTAAGTAATCTAGGATTAGAGGCAGGGAGGGCAGAGTTGTCTCCTCTCCTTTAGATAGACTTCATGGACAGTACTTTTTCCACTTATCTGCATAAGATTTTCTTCTACTGGGTTCTTCTGCCTTCAGGAATGACGTCCAGCACCTGCTTGCTTACGGATGCTGGGGGAGGATTCAAGTGATAAGCCAGGATACAAGATTTAGGGTTTGCAGTTGCAGATGCAAAATATGCCCCTCCTGCTGAGAGCAGGGTAAGGTTCTGGTGGAGGTGCCAGGGTGGCACAGATGTTAGGCTGTACAGAATGGGTACCAGTGCTGGAGTGGCCAGTCCGGGGCAATCAGAATTGTCCTTGGTTTGTCCTGTCTTATTTTGAGTAATACTCGAGAGAAGAGGCAGAGGTGGGAAGGCATAAATTGAGAGGTTTACCCACTGAAATGATAGGGCATCCACTTTTCAGGCCCTGCTGTGAGGGTTCCTGGTGCAGAATTTGCTGAGCTGGTGGCTGCATGGGGAGGTAAGGAGGTCCACCTGTGGGGTCCCCCATTTCTGAGTCAGAAGGTTGAAGGGGCTGGGCTCTGCCACTTGTGTGGGTCTAGGAGTTTTCTGCTTAAGTCATCTGCCAGTGAGATGTTTGCCTGGCAGGAATTGAGCTTGCAGATGGACTTGCATGTCCAAGGCCATGTTCCACAGGGCCATGGCTAACCTACAGAGTGGGTAAGAATGGGTTCCCCCTGCTTGTTGATGTACCACATAACTGTAGAGTTGTCTGTTTTTATTAGTAATTGTCCTGGAACGAGTAGGGATCTGAAAGCTGTCAGGGCGTTTTGCACAATCATCATCTCTTTTTGGTTGATATCCAAATGAATTTAACTTTGTCTCCAATGGCCCTGAATGCATTTGCTGTCCATGTGTGCTCCCCCAAGCATAGTCTGATGCATCTGTGGTTAGGGGCTGGGCGGCATGGGGTTGAGTAAAAGGCAGTCTCTTGTTGTGGTAGCATGCTGCTGCTCACCAAAGAAACTCTGTCCTTAGGGTATGATAGGAATGGTTTCCAGGTCCTGAGAAGGTTGACACCAAAGACTGAAGTACTATTGAAGTTTCCTCATATGCAGTCTGCCATATGGAATTAGCAGGATGCATGAGGCCATGAACCCTAGGGCCTGCAGTATTTTCCTTGCGGATAGCTGGGTTCTGTTGGCCATTTGTTTGAAATAGGCTGTCAGACTTGTTTTTCTTAAGGGAGGATTGCCATCTGGGATGCTGTGTTCAAGCTTGCTCCCAGGAATACAATCTTTTGACTGTTTTATTTTCGTTGATGATGTACCCCAGGGATGCAAGATTTTTTTTTTTTTTTTTTTTTTTTTTTTTTTACAAATGACAGGAGCTGCAACAGCAATTGCTGACTGTCCGCCTGAATCAGGCAGTCATCCAAGTACAGGTAAATTTGGATATTTCTCGATCTGCAATAAGCAATGGCTGGAGCCAGGCATTTTATGAATACTCTGGGAGCAGTGGATAAGCCAAAGGGAAGTGCAGAGAAAGTACAGTTTTGTACCTACCATAAATGTAGATGTCCGATAGATATGCAACTGCAGTCATAACATATGGGTTGTCCTGCCTCAGGCAGCCCTCGGTCGGCCAGATTCCAAAGTCTGAGTCCGACATCGGCTGATGTCGCATTTCTCTCAGACGTCAGAGCGGCTGGAGTACATAAGCATCAGCCGACGCCATCTTCTTCAGTGTTTCTTGCCCCAGATGCCAGGTGCCCTCCAAGGAAGGCTGTAATCAAACTGGAAGATAAAACAGGTTTCCAGACAAATAAATAAGCAATAAACAGATACACCATAACAGATATCCCCAGCTAAGGATAACAGGGATAGGAGTGGACCCAAGGCATAGAGGGGAAGGAGGGAGGGAAAACCCGACTGCAGTTGCATATCTATCGGACATCTACATTTATGGTAGGTACAAAACTGTACTATGTCCTTCAAGAATGCAACTGCAGTCATAACATATGGGTTGAATACCATAGCTTAGCTGGGGGAGGTGGAATGCTCTAAGAAAAGGATGGTGTAGCTATCAATCCCTGCAGGACTGCCAAAGCAAAGCCTGCTCTGGATCTGGAATATAGAGGAAGGTTGTAGTGTTTGGAAAATGTATGCACGGAGCTCCATGTAGCAGCTTCTAGAATGTCTTTTGTAGGCACCCCTCTTAAGAATGCTGTAGAGGTGGCTGCAGCTCTGGTGGAGTGTGGTCTGACATTGGCTGGCGCACTCTTTCCATGGAAGGAATAACATGCAATGTCCAATCCATTTTGAAATTGTCTGTTTGGAATTTGCTTTTCCTTGTACTCCAGAGGCGTAAGCTACAAAAAGCTGATCAGACTTCCTATTGGTCTTGGTTCTGTCCAGGTAGTAGCGAAGTTGTCTGTGAATGTCCAAGGTATGCAACAGTCTTTCCCCTTTGTTCTCAGGATTGGGAAAGAAAGTAGGCAGGTGAATTGCTTGATTTAAAGAAACCCTAGATACCACTTTTGGGAGAAAGGTAGGGTTGGTTCGTAAGGAGACCCTGTCTCTGTGAAAAGTTATGAATGGTGGTATAGCCATTAGGGCCTGTAATTCCAAAACCCTTCTTGCTGAGGTAATGGCCAACAGGAAAGCTGTCTTCCAGGAAAGAAATTGTAAATCCACAGAAGCTGCTGGCTCAAAGGGAGGTATTTTTCTAGGACAAAGTTGAGGTCCCAAGCTGGTACTGGTGCCTTTTTCTTGGGGGCTTTATATTCTTGATGCCTCTAAGAAATTGCCTTAACAAAGGAAGTGAAAACACAGGTGGATCAGTGTTGTATCTAGCTGAGATAGCTGAAGCATGTATTTTTATAGAGGAGTATGAGAGTCCATTATGTAGCATATCTGCCAAATATTCCAGGCTGAGTGGGATGCTCAAAAGTGATGCATCATGGCCCTTGGTGGTATTCCAAATGCTGCTGAATATCTTCCATTTGGCTGAGTAAACCTTTCTGGTGGATGGTCTGCGGGCTTCTGTCAGTATCCGCTGAACTTCCTTGGAAAGAGGTAGGTTGAGGTTATTCATGGGATCTCCCAAGCTGTTAGCTGTAGCGTCTGGATGTTGGGATGAACTGTCCTGAAGTTGTGTTGAGTCAAAAGTTGGGGCCATTGGGGGAGGGCCCACATTTTGTTGTGACATATGCTCCGTAGTAGTGGGTACCAGTGTTGTCTTGGCCAGCCTGGAGCTATTAGGATCCCCTTGGGCTGCTCTGCTTTGATCTTTAGTAACACTGTGGTCATCAGTGGCAGAGGTGGAAATGCATAGATTTTTAGGGAGCTCCAGTTGAATGAGAGAGCATCTATTTTCCATGCTCGTGGATGGAATGTCCTTGAGCAGAACTTTTGTAAGTGATGATTGAGGTGGGAGGCAAATAGGTCTACGTCCGGCCTGCCCCATGTCGAAGTGAGTCGTATAAAGATTTCTGGATGTAACCTCCATTCGTGGGGGTCTAGGAAATTCCTGCCTAGACTGTCCACCAGAACATTGTCTTTGCCTGGAACAAATTGGGATTGCAACTGTATGTTTAGGCTCAGTGATTTTTCCCAAAGATTCATTGTCAGTCTGCAAAGGGGGTAAGAATGAGTGCCCCCCTGCTTGTTTATGTACCACATCACAGTGGTGTTGTCTGTCCGTATTAGTAGGTGGCCTGGTTGTAGTTGTTGTCCGACGGCCTCGATGGCATGCATTACTGCCAGCATTTCTTTTTGGTTGATATGCAGATGTGTTTCCTTTGGAGACCATTGTCCTTGAATACATCTGCCCTCCATATGCACCCCCCCATCCAAGGTCTGAGGCATCTGTGGTCATGGTCTGTGTTATCTGAGGTTTTTTGAATGACATACCTGTGTTTGACTGGCTCACTGAGGCCCACCATAGAAATTCCTTTTGAAGACATGGAATGAGCGGTATGGTTGCTTCTAGGTTGTTGCTGTGTTGAGACCATAAGCTTTTTAGGTACCATTGAAGCTTTCTCATGTGTAGTCTTGCTAGTGGAACCAGGAGAATGCAGGATGCCATGTAACCCAGGGCCTGTAGGAATCTCCTTGCAGTCATCTGGGTGAGCTTTGCTAAACTTTTGAAGTAATGAGTTAACTTCTTTTGCTTGTCTTCTGTTAGGTAAGCCATTTGAGAGGCTGTGTCTAGTTTGGCTCCTAAGAAGGTAATTTGCTGGGATGGCTGAAGTCTTGACTTTTGAAAGTTGACTGTGTATCCCACAGCCTGTAGCAAATGTATGACATAATTCAAGTTTTTTGTCAAAGTTAGTTTGTCGTCCGCTTGTATGAGGCAATCGTCCAGGTACGGGTAGATTTGAATCCCCTGGAGCCTGCAATGAGCAATTACTGAAGCCAGGCATTTTGTGAATACTCTGGGCGCAGTAGATAAGCCAAATGGCAATGCTGAGAATTGATAATGCTCTGGCCCTGCAAGAAATCTGAGGTATCTTCTGCAGCTGTGTCTGATAGGGACATGCAGGTATGCCTCCTTGAGGTCCAGAGTAATCAGCCAAGACCCCTTGCCCAGCATGGGAAGGAGTTGCTGTAAAGTCAGCATTTTGAACTTTGGTACTATGAGAAAAGTGTTTAAAGCGGACAAGTCCAGTATTGGTCTCCATTGAGTTTCTTTTCTTGGAACAAGGAACAGTCTTGAGTAAAACCCCTGACCTTGTTCTTGTTGTGGAACTTTTTCTATTGCTTTGATCTGAGCAAGCAGAAAAATTTGCTTGATAGCCTCTGCCCTCTGATTTTGTGGAAGGTTTGGCATGCCTAGTTTTCTTGGCAAGGTATGAAAATGGAACCTGTAACCGTGGTCTATAATGTCCAAAATCCATTTGTCCTTTGTCAGTTTGTGCCAATTTTTTGTAAAAAGAGATAATTTTCCGCCCAAAGGAGCTTCTGCTTGCTCCTTGGTCAGCGGAACTAGAGGAAAGTCATTGAGATTGTCCCTGTGGGGCGGGAGAAACCCGTGTCACTTCTTTGGTTTGCTGGTTGCCACTGTCGTCCCCTGTAGGATTCCTCTGTATTGGCCTCTTCCTCGGGCACGCCTGTTTTTGCCCCTTTGAAATCTTTCAGGATTAGGAAAGGACCAGTTTTTAGAAGGCCAGTTCCTGCTGAATCTGGGTGGCTGAACCTGGAGGAAATCTTTGACTGTCTGAACTGACTTGGCTTTTTCCTCAATGGACTTTAACGCATCTTTAGCATTAGCACCAAAAAGCTTGTTCTTTTCCAAGGGTGCATCAAGAAGTTTTGCCTTAACATGATCTGGTAAAGGTTGATCTTTTAACCATGCATGTCTACGAATGACTGCCCCTGTCATAGCTGCCCTACATGAAGCTTCCAATGCATCATATCCACACTGTAGAAAATGATTGCTAACTTGCTGAGAATTGTGTACAGCCTCCTGCAAAGACTTCCTATCTAAAGGTTCAGGGGAGGCCAATCTTTTCTGTAAATCATCTAACAGGAAATCCTGATATTGAAACATGTGAAAGAGACAATTGAGAGCTCTCATAGATAAAGTAGTGGAGGTGTAGACCTTCTTCCCCCATCTCTCTAAGGACCTTGCTTCCCTGTCGGAAGGCAAAGGGTTTTTGGAGGTGGTAGCTGAAACCCCTTTAGGCCCCTAGGAAATTGTTTCTAAATCAACAGCATGGGCCCTAAAGAAATGAGAACGGGTTTCTGGGACCCTATAGTATCTGTCAGGCTTGACAGGAGCAGGAGGAAAAGTATCAGGGGTAACACTGGAGTCAGAGTATAAATCATCCAAAACATCAAGCACAGGAGGTATAGCTAAGGGTCTGTGTTGGGGCTTTTTAAGGAAGGTTCGAAGGCGCTTTCTGGAATCTGAATATTCCCGGCCTTGCCACTTAAAATGCTCCCTCATGGAATGCAGAACTTCCCCAAAAGACATATCCTCAGGAGGAGAAGCCGAGGGAATGGAGTCCTCTGCATCTGAATCCTCATGGGTCTGGAAGGGCTCTTCCTGGCTTTCGGAGTGAATAGGGTCCTCAGAATCTTCATCTGTAGGAAGAGGGTCAGAGGGTTCAACCCTGGGCCTCTTATCAGGAGGAGGCTGGGATCCTTTCTCAGGATGGGCCTGGGAACCTCTGATCAGGAAAATTAAATCTGCGGCCATAGCCATGATTTGAGTTTCAGGAGTAGGCTGAGGTAAGGTTTTAGCAGAAAGATGCTTGGACTTGCTGGCTGCCTTGGCACGTGTGTAGGCCTTGATAGACATGGACATGGGAGGCCTAGCCGCTCCACGTGCAGGAGTGACCTTATCAACAGCAATGGTCTCAGGCATTTCCTCGGTTTCAGTATCCAGAGGAAAGTCAATAACTGGCAGAGTGGCCTCCGGTATCGGAGGTATCGGTAATGCGGTGTCTTCGGTTCGGAGCGGTGGAATAACCATCTCAGAGGGAACCGGAGCACTCGCGGTTAGTTTTGGCGTGGTGTCGGTGGAAGACGCGGGCCGAGGATGTCAGTCCCGGTCTTTTCATTTCTTAGGAGTCTGCGTTGTCGGATGTTCCGACGGCATTGTATAGTCAAATTTATCGCCGAAAAAGTCTTAAGCGAACTCCGCCTGGCGCCTGAGAGTGCGCTTATTGAAGCGAGCACAGGCGGCACAGGCCGAGACGTCGTGGTCTGGGCCAAGGCAAGGGAGGCAGTAAGAGTGGAAATCCTTATGAGGTATTTGTTTACCACAAGACAAACAATTATTTACTTTTTCAGTAATTTCTGACATCGGCTGAGGCAAGAAAAGGTCCCCAATGGGGTACTTAGCTTTTTTGATGACTTCGGTTTCGAAGAATACAGGAGCTGACCGACCGGCACTTGCGAACTGCTTCTGCTTCAGGCACCGCGCGGCAAGAAAGACTGAAGATGGCGTCGGCTGATGCTTATGTACTCCAGCCGCTCTGACGTCGGAGAGAAATGCGACATCAGCCGACATCGGACCCAGACTTTGGAATCCGGCCGACCGAGGGCTGCCTGAGGCAGGACAACCCATATGTTATGACTGCAGTTGCATTCTTGAAGGACATCTGTTAATGCATAGATCCAGAACCGAAATGAATATATTTCCTGCATGACTCCCTTACAGGGATGTGTAGATAGGCTTCAAGTCTAGGGTGACTAACCAGGCATCCTTGGCTAGCATACGTAGAAGCTGTTGCAGGGTAAGCATTTTGAATTTTGGTAACCACCAGGAAGGTGTTGAGAATTAAGAGAGAGAGGATTGGGTGCCAGAGCCCTCTTTTCTGGGTAACAGGAAAAGTCTGGAATAGAATCCTTGACCTATCTGTTAAGTTGGAACTGGTTGAATAGCCCTGACCGAGAGCAAGGACAGGACTTAGTTTTGTGCCTCTGCCCACTGGTTTGGAGGAAGGTCTGGGAACCCTTCTGGGGTTGGCAGAAAATGGAAGTGGAATTTGTAGCCCTGGGATACAATTTTGAGGACCCATCGATCTTTTGTGATAGACATCCAGTTTTTTGCATGAAGGGCAAGTTTTACTCCTAGGGGCATGAGCAACTGGGCTGAGGTGGGGAGTGGAGTAGAGAAGTCATTGTGAGTTCTTTTCGTAAGGAGGTAGTTGACCACTCCTTGTTTTGGGTGTAGGGGCACTCCAATGCTTAGATCTCTGCATACCCTGATACTGTAGTCTGGACGGTGTGTTTCCCCTGAGTCTAGTTTGAGATGGCCTGGAGGGGACTGGAAAGGAACAGTGTTTTGAGGGGCAATGCCTACTGACTCTAGGAGGCTGTACTTAAGAATTCTTTAACTGTCTGCATAGGATTTAGCTTTTTCTTCCATCTTTTTAAGAACCTCTTCTGCTTTGGTGCCAAACATTGTCCTTGCTCAAAGGAGCATCTAGTAACTTATTTGACATGGTCTGGCAAGGTCTGCTCCTTAAGCCAAGCATGCCTTCTGAGTACAGAACCAGTGAGTGCTGTCCTGAAAGACGCTTCTAGGGCGTCAAAGTCACACTGCAATGTATGCTTACAGATTTGGCCTGCTGAGTGCATAAGCTCCTGCAATTCTTTATTTTCTGCACAGTCTGTAAAGGTTGCTACTTTTTGCTTATGTTCCATAATATGTTGCTGGTACTTCAGCATGTGAAACTGACAATTCAATGCCCTAATGGCAAGAGTTGCAGAGGCATATACTTTCTTACCCCATCTGTCCAAAGCTCTGGAATCCCTGTCCAAAGGGGTGGGATTCTTGACTATAGTTGCCTTTAGGCCCCTGGGAAATTATCTCTGGGTCAGCAGTAGGATTCTTGAAAAGATATTGGAGAGAGTCAGGTACTCTGTAGTACCTGTCTGGTTTCAGGATTAAGACTGGATTCCATAAACAACTGCACAATGGTGCAGCGGTAGTGTTGTCGCCTCACAGCAAGAGGTACTCCAGTTCGATTCTCAGCTGGGGTGCCTCTGTGTGGAGCCTGCATGTCCTTCCTGCGTTCGTGTGGGTTTCCCTCCAGGTGCTCCAGTTTCCTCCCACGTTACAGAGACATGCATCTGGAGAATTTCTCCCTGGGCCTCCGCTTAAAATTGGCTCGTTGCAAGTCTGACATTCCTGGTTAACAAATGTAAAATAAAATAAAAATAAATAAAGACATCATCAACTTTCAGGAATGGGAGTACTGCTAAAAGCCTCTGCTGTGGCAAATCCAGAAATTCTCTGAGTCTCTTTTTGGACTGAGGATAGTCTTGGGATTCCCAGTATGTAAGGTTTCACCACAAGAAAAATTCTCTTGTGGAGGCAGAGGGAAAGGATTCCTCTGCATCTGAATCCTTATAAGCAGATAAGGTCATGTCTTCATAATGAGATACCTCAGTGTCACAGGACTCTTGGTCTGTTTTAAGCTGCTGGGGACTGTTCTCTCTCTTAGCACAGGAAGGCTGACTTCCCCAAATAAACATAATAAGGTCTTCTGCCATTCTAAGCATTTGACGTTGTGGGAAGGAATCAGGTGCATGTGCTTTGGTAGTCTGTTTTCTAGGCATAGACCGTACTCTCTTGGCCTTACTAACTCAGTAGTTTAAGACAAATTAAGTCGGTTTGAGTTGAACAACGGTAGAGAGAAGAACTGCCTCAGAAGCCGGTGTCTGCTGAGCGGCTCTGGACCCATCCAAGATAGACACATCCGCAGTTTCCATAGTCGAAGAGTCTCGTGGCATACCAGGACTCCTAACGGGTCTTGGCAGAGGCCTGCGAATCCACTGAAGCGGGCATCAGGGGCTGCGAAAGCACCTCACAGAGTACTGGCAAACTGGCGACTACCTTAACGGGAGTGTCGGCAGCAGCTTTGGACCTGTGCGGTCTTGTCTGTCTTTATCCTTACGTTTTTTCGGAATATTGGTAGTCGGATGTCTTACCAAAGCCATTTCAGAATATGGAGATTGACAGTATAAGAATTTAGTGACAATGAGAGCCTGACGAATGCTTCGGGTGTTGAACAAGGCACAAAACGAGGTACATTGCAGTCTGGGCCTAAACAGGTGACACAGTAAGAATAAAAATCTTGGTGTGGTATTTGCTTTCCACAGGCAAGGCAATTGTTAACTTTTTCCTGACATTGGTTAGAGCAAGAAAAAAGGATCCCCAATGGTGTACTAAGCTTTAGAAGACTTCGGAATGACTCAATTCGTAAACGAAAACTCAGGTAGCAGCCGAATGGCACTTGCTAACTGAATCTGCTTCGGGATCCTCGGCAAGAAAGACTGATGTAACGGCGTCAGCTGCCTGTTTTTATACCTCTGACGCAAGTCCTGGAGCAACAGCATCCGACGCAGAAATACTAAGTCTCTGGTATTCGGGCCGACTGAGGGTTACCTGCAGGCATATAACCCAAGTGCGATGACTGCAACAGTGAAAAACGCAGAACATTCACTGCTTACTTGGCAAACTGGAAGTCAACAGCAAGATTCAGTCTGTCCTGTTGAATCTTCAGCAGGACTTTCAGAATGAGTGGTAGGGAGGGAATGCATCAAGAAACTCCCCCTTCCATGAAATGGATAGGGCATTCACTTTCCATGCCTGAGGATATGGTTATCTGGCACAAAATTTTGGAAGTTGTTTGTTCAGAGGGGAGGCAAACAGGTCTATTTGAAGAATACCACACTGGTGGACAATGTCCAGGAACACATCCCTGTGAAGCATCCATTCGCGGGGCCTATGTTGCGGATCTGTTCAGTGTGTCTGCCACACAGTTTTGATTGGAAGGGATGTAGACCGTCTTGTAAAGAAATTTGAAGTTGGTGGGCTAGTTAACAAGCTTCCAAGGCTAATCTGCACAGGAAGTAGGATCTTCACTCCCCTACTTGTTTACTCCCCTACTTGTTTACATACCACAGAACAGTCATACTTGTGTGTACATTCACAGCTGTCAGGAGGGGCTGGAAGGACTGAAATACTAGGATCAGGGCCTGCATCTCTTTTACATTTATGTGGTCCTATCCCAGATACAGGGTCCACTGTCCCTGAGCAGTGTCTCAACAGAGAGCTGACCCCAACCTGTATCCAAAGCATCTGTGTACAGCAATTCCAGTGGGTGGGCATGTGCCCACACAGATTTCAGGAACCACTGTAATTTCCTCATGCGGAGCCTTGCCAGGGGCAGCATAGAGATTGTGCAGGCCCATCAGACCTAGGATTCTGAGGAATTGTCTTGTTGACAAATGGATTTGGGGAAGGACCTCTGACAGGGTTTGGCAGAGCTCCTGAGTCTCTCTGGGTGGGAAGAGACACTGATTGTGTCCGTTTGGAATCTGCTCTCTAGAAATATATGAGCTTGAGACGGGGTAAGGGTGGATTTGTTAAAGTTGATTGTGAATACAAGGCATTGCAGTATGGCCATGGCTGAGTGCAGGTTGCTCCCCAGTTCCTCCCGGGTGTTGGCTTGGAACAGGAAATGGTCCAGGTACTGAAGATCCGAATGTCTTGGAGTCTGCAGAAAGCGACCACTGGAGCTAATTATTTTGTAAAGACTTGGGGCTGTAGAAAGATCAAAAGGCAAGGCAAAGAACTGAAACTGCCAGGTTCCAACAGAGTACAATGAAATTTCCTGAATTTGAGAAAAATGGGAACATCAAAGCAAAATGATGAGCAATCCAAGGTGTCAAGCAGAAAACACACCACTGAAGCCAACAAATTTTATTCACAAAATGATTGAGCGCTTTTCTCAGAATATAACAAAAGACTTCTTCAAAATCTAACCATATGAGCATAAAAGGCATTTAAATATAATTCAAACACAATCACCTGACCCAATCATTAATTAACAATCAGTGATAGCTCAATTTTAAAGTAATATCAACAAGGTGACCATGTTTTTTTTCTCATTAAACTCAAATAAAATGAGCAGGAGCGGTTATAAAATTAAAAATGAATGTAAAAAATAAACTGTGAAAAAACAATACAGGAAATATACTTGTGTGTGTGTGTGTATAAACATCTCAATTTTATATATTCTTAAAACCCTTCATGGCAGGTTGTGATTTTACACAAGATGAGAATTTTAATAAACTGGTAGTGCTTAGATGGTCATTCAGCCCAGGTGGATTTGAAACCTGCAACCTAATTTGGCATCTTAATTCCTTAGCTTCTAATAAATCATTCCAAGGACCCCCCTCTAGGATTTTTTTTCAATTCTGTCAATGCCAAAAAAAAAAAAGGAATTCATGCTCTGTATGTAGAATTTTGGCCAAAAAATTTGTAGTTTTAGAATGTCAATCCGATGTTCATAAATCTGCTCCTTAAAGCGTCTGTGTCTTCACCACATATAAAACTGGTACACTGCTTGCATGTAGCCACACAGACAACACCCTTGGTGTTAGAATTACAAAAGAAAATACAGTCAAGGGTTTTGCCATCAACAAAAACTGATTCCCCTTCCCTGATGTAAGGGCACTGAGAACACCCTACGCATTTATAGGTCCCAATTCTCCTATTAGTTTTTTCTGGTTGTTCAAGATGATCTTTAATAGCTTTGCCCTTTCTAAAAAAGTACAGTTGTGTACACTTAACATAAATGTAGATGATTCACTGTTGCAGTCATCACGTTTGAGTTATCTGCCTGCAGGCAAGCCCTCAGCCGGCGTGAATACCACAGTCTGCGGATTTCTGCGGATGCTGTCGCTTCTTCCCTGACGTCAGGTCATCAGGGGTATAAAACATGCAGCAGATGCCATTACATCAGTTTTTCTTGCCCCTTGTCAGGTGCCCCCACAATAGGAAGCAATTACATGGTATGGTACATCCCCATCAAAAAGCAAATGCACAAGAAAAAATAAATATACCAATAAGAAGGAAATGTAGAGCCAAGAGAAGTCGGGAGGGTAACCAGAACTGCAACAGTGAATGCACTCGAACATCTACATTTATGTTGTGTACACACAACTGTACAATGTTCTTCATGTTTCACTGTTGCAGTCATCCCATTTGGGTTGATTCCCAAAGCTAAGGAAGGCAGGAGGAAGTTAGAGCATTACTACTAGCTATTAAGCCCTGCAAGACTACAGTGGCAAATCCAGCTCTGGATTTAGAGAAGATAGGCAAGTGGTAATGCTTGGTGAAGGTACGTACAGAGCTCCAGGTAGCAGCTTCTAGGATTCCTCTGGTAGGAACGCCTCTGAGAAATGCCGCTGAGGTAGATGTAGCCCTGGTTGAATGTGATCCTATTCCCTGTGGGGTAGGTTTTCCATGGTGCTTGTAGCAGAAATGAATGCAATGAGCTATCCATTTGGAAATGGTTTGCTGTAAAATGGCCTTCCCCTCTGCCCCTGCAGCAAAGCTGACTAGCAGCTGTTCAGATTTTCTGGAAGTCTTAGTCCTGTCCAAATAGAATCCAAGTTGTCTGTGCATGTTCAGAGAACAGTATTCATTCCCCTTTGTTTTGTGAGTTAGGAGAAAAAGTAGGCAAATGAAAAGACTGATTTAGGGCCAAACTAGACGACACCTTGGGCATAAAGGAAGAATTAGTCCGCAGGGAAACCCACTCAGCATGGAAGATAATGAAGGGTTCCCACTGCCATGAGGGCCTGTAATTCAGACACTCTTCTTGCTGAAGTGATGGCTAGAAGGAAGGCTGTTTTCCAAGAAAGGAATTTCAACTCTGCTGTTGCAGCTGGCTCAAAGTGGGGGAAGAGTGAGCTTTTCCAATACAAAGTGAAGGTCGCAGGCTGGAGTGGGAGCTCTCCTCGGGGCGGGGGGGGGGGGGTCTTAAATTTGTGTCCCCTCTAAGGAATTGTTTTAGCAAGGGGTGACTCAGTATTACAATGTGCTGAAATGGCAGAGGCATGAATTTTAATTGACGAGAAAGATAGGCCCTAGTGGAGCATTTCTGTTAAGTACTCTAGAATATGAGGCAAGCTGGGCATCGTTGTGCCCATCCCCTGAGCTTGGCTCCAGAAACAGTATCTTCCACTTTTCAGAACAGGATTTTCTAGTACTAAGCCTCCTTGCCTCCAGAATGACATTCAGCACCTGCTTACTGAGAGATGCTAGAGAAAGTACAGTTTTGTACCTACCATAAATGTAGATGTCCGATAGGCATGCATCTGCAGTCCTTACAAATGGGTTTTCCTGTCGTCAGGCAGCCCTTCGGTCAGCCGGATTCCAAAGTCTGGGTCTGGCCTCGGCTGGTGTCGCACTTCACCCGACGTCATAGCGGCAGTTTTTCGGGTATAATGGCATCAGCCGACGCCATGTTCCTCAGTGTTTCTTGCCCCAGATGCCAGGTGCCCTCTAGGAAGGCTACATTTGGATAAATGCAAATGGTTCCAAATAGTAGAGAGCAAACAAAAAATAAGCATGTATGTACATATATACAAACAAATACACCATAATAGATTCCCCCAGCTAGCTACAAGATGGGCAAATACCCTAGGAGTACCACAGAGGGGAAGGAGGGTGAGTAATCCTGACTGCAGATGCATGCCTATCGGACATCTACATTTATGGTAGGTACAAAACTGTACTATGTCCTTCAAGGATGCATCTGCAGACCTTACAAATGGGTAGAATACCATAGCCAAACTGGGGGAGGAGGAGAAATAAGATTATGGTGTAGTTAAGATCCCTTGCAAAACAGCAGTGGCAAAACCTGCTCGTGATCTGGAGTATAAAGGTAAATTATAATGCTTGGCAAATGTATGCACGGAGCTCCAAGTAGCAGCCTCTAAAATGTCCTTGGTAGCCACTCCTCATAAGAAAGCTGTGGTAGTGGCTGTAGCCCTTGTAGAGTGAGGCCTGATGTTTTCTGGAGTTTTCTTCCCATGGTAGGAGTAACAAAATCTAATGCAATTTCCTATCCACTTAGAGATTGTCTGTTTTGAAATTGCTTTTCCTTCCATTCCTGTCGCATATGCTACCAGTAGCTGGTCAGTCTTTCTATTGCTCTTGGTCCTGTCCAGGTAGTAGCGTAATTGTCTATGTACATCCAAGGTATGCAACAGTCTTTCTCTCCTGTTCTGTGGGTTGGGGAAGAATGTTGGTAGGTGGATAGCTTGATTTAAAGATACCCTGGAGACCACCTTTGGCATAAAAGAAGGATTAGTTCTCATGGACACTCTGTCTTGATGGAAGATCAGGAAGGGCTGTACTGCCATTAATGCCTGTAGCTCAGATACCCTTCTTGCTGAAGTGATTGCAAGCAGGAAAGCAGTTTTCCATAAGTACTGTAATTCTGCTGTTGCTGCTGGCTCGAAAGGAGGGAGTGTCAACTTTTCTAGCACAAAGTTCAAGTCCCATGCTGGCAATGGTGGCTTCCTAGGTGGCTTTACATTTTTAATCCCTCTCAGAAACTGCCTGAGCAGAGGATGTGAGAAGACTGGAGGATCCAAGTTGTATTCTGCTGAAATAGCTGATGCATGAATCTTAATGGAAGAATAGGACAGGCCGTTGTGGAAGAGCTCTGCCAAGTATTCCAGGATATTAGCTATGTTTACCAGTGACACTCTCTCCTTTTGCAGTACTCCAAATGAGATATCTTTTCCCTTTTGTTGAATATTTTTTTCTTGTTGAGGGTCTGCGAGCCTCCAAGATAATGTCTTTAACCCTTTGAGATAAATCTGGGTTATTTGGTCTTATGCAATGTTCCAGGCAGCCAGTTGCAGTGTTTTCAGGTTTGGGTGCAGGGTCTTGAAGTTGTTCTGTGTTAACAGCAAGGGAACTAGGGGCAGAGGCCATATTCGTTCCAGAGACATGCTCCTCAGTAATGGGTACCAATGTTGCCTTGGCCAGACTGGAGCTATCAGGATGATCCTTGGACTGTCTTCTTTGATCTTCAATAGCACCTTGTGCATCAAAGGGAGAGGTGGGAATGCATATGCTGTCAGGCTTTTCCAACTGAAAGATAGGGAGTCCACTTTCCAAGCAAGTGGGTGGTACGTCCTTGTGCAGAATTTTTTCAGTTGGTTATTGTGTGGGGATGCAAATAAGTCTATTTCTGGTAGTCCCCATTTTCCTGTAATGGTTTTGAAGATGTCCGGATGCAGCATCCATTCGTGGGCATCCGTGGTAGTTCTGCTTAGGATGTCTGCTAGTATATTTTCTTTTCCTGGCACAAAAATTGCTTGAAGCTGAATGTTGAAGCTCAGTGCCACATTCCAGAGGTCCATTGCCATCCGGCATAGAGGGTATAAATGTGTGCCTCCCTGTTTGTTGATGTACCACATAACTGTGGTGTTGTCCGTCCTTATCAGCAGTTAACCCTGTTGAAGAAATGGTCTGAATGCCTGAATTGCCAGTTTTACTGCCAGCATTTCCTTTTGATTTATGTGTAGGTGCAGCTGGTCTTGAGTCCATAAGCCTTGTATGCACTTGTCCAGCATGTGCGCCCCCCAACCGAGGTCTGAGGCGTCTGTTGTGATGGTCTGGCTTGGTTGAGTGTTGTGGAAGGGCAGTCCCTTGTTTGCTTGACAGGCCTGAGGCCACCATTGGAATTCTTGTTTCAGGCATGGAATTATTGGAATTTGGGTTTCTAGGCTGTGCTTGTGCTGAGACCATAAATTCCTTAGGTACCACTGTAACTTCCTCATATGTAGTCTGGCATGTGGAATCAATATTATGCAGGATGCCATGTAACCGAGAGCTTGCAGGACTTTTCTTGCTGTTAGCTGGTTCTGCTTTGTTAATGCCATGAAGTAGAGAGGGAGTTGCTCCTGTTTTTCTACTGTCAGGAATGCCATTTGTTTTGATGTGCCCAAATCTGCACCCAAGAAGGTTATCCTTTGGGATGGTATCAGCCTTGACTTTTTTATATTGACTGTGTATCCCAGGGCTTGTAGTAGATGAATGACCCTTTTCAAATCTGTTGTTAATTTGTTTTTGTTGTCCGCTTGTAACAGGCAGTCGTACAGGTAAGGATAAATTTGAATTCCCTGAAGCCTGCAATGAGCAATTACTGATGCCAGGCATTTCGTGAGTACTCTGGGCGCAGTAGATAAGCCAAAGGGCAATGCTGAGAATTGATAATGCTCTGATCCTGCAAGAAATCTGAGGTATCTTCTGCAATTTGGTCGTATGGGGACGTGCAGGTATGCCTCCTTGAGATCTAGAGTTACCAGCCAAGACTCCTTGCCCAGCATGGGAAGAAGCTGCTGTAGGGTCAGCATTTTGAATTTTGGAACAATGAGGTATGTGTTTAAAGCGGACAGGTCGAGAATAGGTCTCCATTGGCTTTCTTTTCTTGGTACCAGGAAGAGTCTGGAGTAAAATCCTTGTCCTTGTTCCATAGATGGTACCCTTTCTATAGCTCTCATCCTTAGTGAGTTATTTGTTCTAGAGCTTCTGTCTTCTGTTTTGGAGGTAGGTTTGGCATTCCTCTCTTCCTTGGTAGAGTATGGAAGTGAAACCTGTAACCTTGGTCTATTGTCTGTAAAATCCATTTGTCTCCTGTGATGTAATGCCAGTTTACTGAAAATAAGGCTAGCTTCCCGCCTAAGGGTGCTTCTAGTTGTTCCCTGGTAGGCGGTGCCAGAGCCAAGTCACTGTGATTATCCTGTGGAAGTGATGGTGGCTGGATATGTGGCTGTACCTCGCTGGTTGTTAGCCTGCCACTGACATCCCCTGTAGGCACCTCTGGATTGACCCCTGCCTCTCGAGCGCCTATTCCTGCCTCTCGGAGCTCTGGAGGTGTCTGGAAAGGACCAATTCTTGGAAGGCCAGTTCCTGCTAAACCTTGGAGGCTGGACCTGCAAGAAATCCTTGACTGTCTGAACAGATTTTGCTTTGTCTTCCACCTTCTTCAGCACCTGCTGTGCAGGGGAGCCAAACAAATTGAGCTTATCCATGGGAGCATCTAGGAGCTTTGATTTAACATGGTCTGGTAAGGACTGCTCTTTCAACCATGCATGTCTTCTGATCACTGTGCCAGTCATGGCTGATCTAAAGGAAGCCTCCAGTGCATCATAGCCGCATTTTAAGGAATGATTACTGACCTGCTGAATGTTATGCACCATTTCCTGTACAGATTTTTTGTCTAATGGTTCATCCGAGGACAGTTTTTTAGTTAATTGGTCTAACGTAAATTCCTGATACTGAATCATGTGGAATTGACAGTTCAAGGCCCTAGCTGAAAGAGTAGCAGAAGTGTAAACTTTTTTACCCCATCTCTAAGGCCCTAGATTCCCTTCAGAGGGAGGGGTTTTGGTAGAAGAAGCTGCTACAGCCTTGGGTCCCTGGGAGATAGTTTCGATCTGCAAAAGGGCCTTATACAAATGATAGTGTGTGTCCGGAACCCTGTAGTACCTATCGGGCTTAGCAGGGGCCGGAGGAAGAGAATCAGGAGCAGTGCAAGCATCATTAAAAGCATCATCCACAACAGTAAGTACTGGAGGAATGGCTAAAGGCCTATGCTGTGGCAAATGCAGAAAGGTTCTAAGCCTTTTCCTAGAGTCTGAAAAATCCTGGCCCTGCCATTGAAATTGTTCCCTCATAGCATGCAAGGTTTCCCCAAAAGAAAATTCCTCAGGCGGAGAGGCAGAAGGAATGGAGTCTTCTGCATCAGAGTCCTCATAAGGAGAAAAGGGGCCCTCTGGAGGGTTTGAATTATCTTATAGGTTTATACTAGGCTATCTGCCCTAAGGCATTTATAAGCCTAGCCCAAATTATTGTGGCTTACGCCACCCCTTATTTGACTCATCAGAGGATCCATCTGAAGAAACTGGCTCAGGGGGCTCTACTCTAGTCCTCTTCTCTGGAGGTGGGTGAGAGGCCCTGTCTGGAAGTGGTTGGGATCCCCAGATCAAAGAAATGAGATCCTCTGCTAGACTAAGCATTTGTGAACTGGAACTAGGCCTGAGAGAGGGGGTCTTAGCAGGCACCGATTTGGTAGATTTTGCTGCTTTAGCCCTGGCAAAGGCCTTAATAGACATGGATGCAGGAGGCCTAGCAGCTCCATGTGCAGGGGTAGAAATATCCAAAGGGATAGTATCAGATAAATCCTGCGATCCTGCAAGAGCAGGTGGGACTTCAGTAGCAGATTCAGCCTGGCTGGATGAGGCCTCGGTAAGTGGCAAGCTTTCGGCCGAAGGAAGAACCGTGGACTCTGTTTCAGCCGAAACAGAGACACTCACGGTTGGCTTAACCGCGGTTTCGGCCGAAACCGCAGACCGCGAGTGTCGGTCCTTTTCCTTGCGTTTTTTAGAAATTTGCGTAGTCGGAATATCCGACGGCATAATGTAAGCAAAATTGGAGCTGAAAAACAAATTCCGACCGACGTCTAAGCGTCCGTCGGTTGAAAGAAGCACAGGCTAGACAAGCTGCTACATCGTGGTCTGGGCCTAAACAAGGTAAGCAGTAAGAGTGGAAATCTTTATGAGGTATTTGTTTCCCGCAAGTTAAACAGTTATTCACTTTTTCTGACATTGGCTGAGGCAAGAAAGAGTCCCCAACTGGGTACTTAGCTTTTTAGAAGTCTTCGGTACTTGTAGTAATCTCTGGTTCTGACCGACCGGCACTTGCGAACAGCTTCTGCTTCGGGCGGCAAGAAAGACGGAGGAAGATGGCGTCGGCTGATGCCTTTATACCCGAAAAACTGCCGCTATGACGTCGGGTGAAGTGCGACACCTGCCGAGGCCAGACCCAGACTTTGGAATCCGGCCGACCAAAGGGCTGCCTGACGACAGGACAACCCATTTGTAAGGGCTGCAGATGCATCCTTGAAGGACATCAGCTCAAGGAATTAGCCAGGCTGCAAGGTTCAGGGATTGAAGCTAAGGGTGCAGAATCTGGCCCACCTGCTGGGACAGCAGAGAAGGGGGTCTGAGGCAGGTGCCATGGTTGCAGCACTGTCATACTGCTAGCATGGCCAGTCCAGTGAAATCAGTACTGTCCTTGGCTTGTCCGGTTTGATCTTTAGTAGAACCTTCGAGAGGAGAGGCAGAGAGGAAAAGGCATAAACCGAGAGACTTTCCCAGGTAAAGGACAGGGCATCCACTTTCCAAGCTTGACTGTGGAGAGTTCTTGTGCAGAATTTGTTCAATTGGTAGTTCTGAGGGAAGGCAAACAGGTCTACCTCTGGAGTCCCCAATTTGTTCAAGAGGTTGAATATTCTGGGTTCTAGTTTCCATTCGTGTGGGTCCATGAGATTTCTGCTCAAGTCGTCCGCCAGTGAGTTTAGTTTGCCTGGCAGGAATTGTGCTTGCAGGTGTACTTGGTACCTCAAAGGCTGCATTCCACAGAGCCATGGCTAGTCTGCAGAGAAGGTAAGAATGGGTTCCCACCTGCTTATGTACCACATAACTGTGGTGCTGTCTGTTTTTACCAATAGTTGTCCTGGAAGAATACGGTCTTTGAATGCTGTCAGAGCACTCTGTACAGCTAACATTTTTTTTTGATTGATATGCAGGGGCATCTGTCTCGGGTTCCATTTGCCCTGAATGCACTGGCCTGCCATGGGAGCCCCCCATGTATAGTGTGATGAGACTGTTAGGGTTTGGACGGCAGGGGGTACAGTGAATGGCAGTCCCTTGTTGCAGTAGCAGGCCTCTGACCACCAAAGGAACTCTGTCTTCATACAAGGAATGATAGAAATCACTGTTTCCAGGTCCTGAGAATATTGACACCATAGGCTTTTTAGATACCATTGGAGTTTCATCATATGCAGTCTTGCATATGCAGTCTTGCATATGGAATTAGTAGAATTCAAGGACCATGAACCCCAAAGCTTGCAGTATTTTCCTTGCAGATAGCTGGGGTTTTGTGGCCAATAGTTTGAAGTAGGTTGTCAAATAAACTTGTTTCTCCAGAGTGAGGAATGCCATCTGGGAAGCTGTGTACAAGCTTGCTCCCAGGAATAAAATCTGTTGGGCAGGGTACTAGCTGGAATTTCTTTTTGTTGATGGTGTAACCACAGTGAGGTTAGAAGTTTCTTTACGAATGCCAGGTGTTGTAATAGCAAGTCCTGGCTTTCTGCCTGAATCAGACAATCGTCCAAGTATGGGTAAATTAGAATATTTCTCTGCCTGCAAAATGCAATGGCTGGAGCTAGGCACTTTGTGAACACCCTGGGCACAGTAGATAAGCCAAAGGGAAGTGCAGAGAAAGTACAGTTTTGTACCTACCATAATTGTAGATGTTCGAGTGTTCACACTGCTGCAGTCATCACACTTGGCTTATCCTGCCGTCAAGCAGTCCCACAGTCGGCCAGAGTTCCAAAGTCTTGGTCCGGCGTCGGTTGCTGTCACTTCTTCCCTGACGTCAGTGCGCCAGGGGTATAAGAGGCATCTGACACCATTTTCTTTAGTTTTTCTTGCTCCAGATGTCAGGTGCCCCCACGTAGGTAGGCAATACATATTGCTAATTAAACATGTAAAGGAAATAAAAGGAAAACCTTCAGTTACAAGCAAATGCACCACAAAGGTTGTTCAACATAGTAAGGTATAGAAAAGTTCAGCTAGGTCAGAGGGAATGGAGGGAGGGTAACCTGGAATGCAGCAGTGTGAACACTCGAACATCTACATTTATGGTAGGTACAAAACTGTACTATGTTCATCGTGTTACACTGCTGCAGTCATCACACTTGGGTTGAATCCCAAAGCTAAGGATTGGTGGTGGAACTAAACAGGGTTTGGAGAAGCTAGTAAGCCCTGCAGAACTGCAGTGGCAAAGCCAGCTCTGGTTTTAGAGTATATAAGTAGGTGATAGCACTTGGTGAAGGTGTGCACTGAACTCCAAGTTGCAGCCTCCAAAATATCCTTGGTTGGTACCCCTCTGAGAAAGGCTGCTGATGTAGCTGTAGCCCTGGAGGAATGGGGAATAATACTAGCAGGTCGAAGTTTCCCATGATGTGTGTAGCAGAAACGGATGCAATGTCCTATCCATTTTGAAATGGTCTGTTTTGAGATAGCTTTTCCTTGTGAGCCTGCAGCATAGGATACAAACAGCTGGTCAGATTTTCTGAAAGTCTAAGTTTTATCCAAGTAGTAATGTAATGTAATTGCCTGTGAATGTCCAAATAATGCAGGAGCCTTTCTCCTTTGTTCTGAGGGTTTGGGAAAAAGGTGGGCAAATGAATGGTTTGGTTTACGTCCACACTGGATACAACCTTTGGCATAAAGGAAGTGTTAGTTCGTAGAGCGACTCTGTCTTGATGAAAAATGATGAAAGGCTCCACTGCCATTAGGGCCTATAGCTCTGATACTCTTCGTGCTGAAGTGATTGCTAGCAGCAGGGCAGTTTTCCATGATAGAAACTGTAAATCAGCTGTAAAAGCGGATTCAAAGGGCAGCAGCGTAAGCTTTTCCAGGACAGAGTTGAGATCCCAAGTTGGTGTTGGTGCTCTCCGGGGCGATCTTATGTTCTTAGCACCTCTGAGGTACTGTCTTAGCAGTGGATGTGAAAATATAGAAGGATCCGTGTTGTAGTGAGCTGAAATCGCTGAGGCGTGGATCTTAATAGATGAAAATGAAAGTCCTGTGTGCAACATCTCAGTTAAATATTGTAAAATCTGAGGAATATTTGGAACAAGGGGATTTTGGCCTTTAGCCTGGTTCCAGGCGCAAAATCTTTTCCATTTGTCTGAACAGGTTTTCCTGGTGCTGGGCCTCCTGGCCTCCAGAATGACATCCATAACAGCTTTAGAGAGAAGTGTTGACTGGTTGCTTAGGTAATTTGCCATGCAGCCAGATTTAAAGTCTTGAGCTGGCTGTGCAGAATCTGTTTTGCTGAGTGAGCAGGTGAGGAATTTAAGGCAAAATCCATGGTGGGCCTTGAGCCATGTTCCTTAGTATTGGATACCAGTGCTGGCGTGGCCAGTCTGGAGCAATAAATATCATTTGTGGCTTCTCTAATCTGGCTTTCAGCAGCACCTTCGCTGGAAGAGGCAGTGGAGGAAAGGCATATACTGTTAATGTTTTCCAACGGAATGAGAGGCGTCCACTTTCCAAGCTAGTGGGTGGTATGTCCTTGTGCAAAGATTCCGAAGTTGGCAGTTTTGGGGGTTGGCAAACAGATCTGTCTGGGCGCCCCCATTTTTGAGTTATCATTGCAAATACTTGTGTATCTAGTTGCCACTCATGAGGATCCATGATATTTCTGCTTAGATCGTCTGCCAATGTGTTTTTCTTTCCTGGCAGGAATTGTGCTTGTAGTTGAACTTGGTAGGTCAGTGCTGTGTTGCACAAGGTCATTGCTTGCCTGCATAGGAGATAGGAGTGTGTGCCCCCTTGCGTATGTACCAAATTACCGTGGTGTTGTCTGTCTTTATTAGGAGATGTCTTGGTTGTGGGAGGTCCTTGAAAGCTGTTAGGGCATTTTGTACAGCTAGCATTTCTTTTTGATTGATATGCAGATTTCTTTGGTCTGTAGACCATTTGCCCTGAATGGACTGTCCTGCCATGTGTGCTCCCCAGGCATAATCCGATGCATCTGTTGTTAGTTTGCCTGGTTGTGGGTAAGATAAAAGGCTGACCCTTGTTGAGGTGACATGCCTGAGCCCACCATAGAAACTCCTGTTGAAGACAGGGAATGAGTGGTATCATTGTCTCCAAGCGGTGGCTGTGTTGAGTCCATACGCTTTTCAGGTGCCATTGTAATTTCCTCATATGCAGTTTTGCAAATGGTATGAGTAGTATACAAGATGCCATGAATCCCAAGGCCTGCAGAATTTTTCTTGCAGGGAGTTGGGTCTTTGTTGCCATCATTTTGAAGTATTGAGTCAGTTGTTTTTGCTTGTCTGGCGTGAGATAAGCCATCTGGGCAGTTCAATTTAAGCTGACACCCAGGAATATTATGTGTTGTGAGGGCACTAGTTTTGATTTCTTTTCGTTTACTGTGTACCCTAGGCAACTTAATAGGTGTTTGACAAATGCCAGATGCTTTAAAAGAATGTCCTTACTTTCTGCTTGAATAAGGCAGTCGTCCAGGTACGGATATATTTGAATTCCTCTGTCTGCAGTAAGCAATTACTGGTGCCAGGCATTTTGTGAAGACCCTGGGCGCAGTAGATAAGCCAAAGGGCAGTGCAGAGTATTGATAATGAGTTGAACCTGCAATAAAGCAGAGGTATCTTCTGCAATTTTGTTTGATAGGGACATGCAGGTATGCCTCCTTGATATCCAATGTTACTAGCCAAGCCTTCTTGCCCAGCATGGGAATAAGTTGCTGTAGTGTTAGCATCTTGAATTTGGGTACTTGCAGATAGGTGTTTAGAATTGAGAGGTCCAGAATGTGTCTCCAGGCCTCGTCCTTTCTGGGGACTAGAAAGAGTCTTGAGTAAAATCCTTGTCCTTGCTCCTGTGTAGGTACCTGTTGAACGGCTCTCACGTCCATGAGAGCTGCTATTTGTTTTTGAGCCTCTGCCCATTGATTCGGTGGCAGGTCTGGCATTCCTTTTATCCTTGGTAAAGTGTGAAAATGGAATCTGTACCCTTGTGAGACAGTATTATGGACCCATTTGTCTTTTGTGATGATGTGCCAGTTGTCTGCAAAAGGCGCTAATTTTCCTCCCAAGGGAGCTGCCAAGAGAGATTTGCTTGGCAGTCCGAGGGTTAAGTCATTGTGTTTGTCTTCTGGTAGCTTGGGACCTGTCTTCTCCTCCTTTCTGGGATGTGGTACCCCATTGTCAAGGCTTGTAAGAGCCTTGTGACTGACCTCTGCCCCTTGGGCGTCTGTATTTGCCCCTCTGTGGTCTGTCAGAAGCTGGAAAGGACCAGTTCTTTGTTGGCCAATTTCTGCTGAAACGAGGGGGTTGAACCTGCAAAAAATCCTTCACCATTTGCATAGATTTTGACTTATCCTCCATTTTCTTGAAAACCTCTTCTGCTTTTACACCAAATAAAACATCCTGCTGTAGAGGTGCATCCAATAACTTTGCTTTAACATGGTCAGGTAGGGTTTCTTCTTTTAACCAAGCATCCCTACGTATGACAGACCCAGTCACTGCTGCTCTACAGCAAGCCTCCAATGAATCAAATCCACATTGTAAAGTATGTTTTCCCACTTGTTCAGCTGCACACAACAAATCTTGCATTTCTTTGAAATCAGGCTGTTCTGAATGTGTGATCAATTTTTGTTTTAATTGAGACATCAGGTATTGCTGATATTTCAGCGTGTGAAACTGGCAATTTAAAGCCCTCATGTCTAGAGTAGCTGAGGTATATACTTTCTTTCCCCATCTGTCTAGAGCTCTGGAATCCCTTTCAGAGGGTACAGGATTTTTAGCAATAGGGGCCTTAACCCCTTTGGGGCCCTGGGAAATGGCTTCTGGGTCAGCAGCAGGGCTTTTATATAGGAATTTGTGAGAGTCAGGGACTCTGTAGTATGTCTGGTTTGGCTGGAGCAGGCGGTAGGGAGTCTGGGTTAAGGCTAGATTCTAAATATACATCATCCACAATGTCTAACAGGGATGGAATAGCCAGTGGTTTGTGCTGGGGTAGTAAAAGGAACTCTCTGAGCCTTTTCTTAGAATCAGAGTAATCCTGGCCTTCCCAGTGGAAATGTTTCCTCATGGTATGTAAAGTTTCCCCAAAGGAGTAGCCTTCTGGGGGGGATGCTGAGGGAATAGACTCTTCAGCATCAGAGTCTTCATAAGGGGGAAAAGAGTATTCCTGTTCCTCTGAAGAATCTGAGGAAACGGAGACTGGGTCAGAGGAAGCATAATCCTCCCCCTGTCTTAACCTTTTATCAGGAGGGGGATGGGAACCCCTGATTAGGGTAATTAAATCTTCAGCCATCTTAAGCATCTGTTTCTTAGGCATGGGGCCTTGTACTGGAGACTGTTGTACAGTCTTTTTTGCTTTTAAAGGAGTTTTCAGCTTTGCATTGGATTTAATGGTGAGTGTAGTCTGTCTGAAGACACCTTCTGCAACTGAAGGCATTTCAACTGCACCGGAATCACCTTCTGCCTTGGGGTGGGAAGGGGCTAAAGATGAAGGTTGTGTAGGCCTAGTAATCTCCGTTTGGGAATCGGAAGGCATCTGAGGTTCTAAATCAGCGGTAGTCAGGGGCGCCTCACTGAAACCCGGAGTACCGGCGATGGTCCCAGCAAAGGCCTCCGAGTCTGATTTAGGTCTCAGCTGCCTGTCCTCATCCTTGCATTTTTTATGCATTCCGTTCGGTTGCTCAGACGGCATGGTATAATCAAATTTCCTACCAAAATAATGTTGGGTGAAATCAAACCAACGTTTTATAGTTTGTTTATTAAACCTAATGCAAAACCAACAACCTGTAACTTCGTGGCCTGGGCCTAGGCAAGGAATACAATAAGAATGGAAGTCCTTATGAGGTATTTGCTTCCCACAAGAAATGCAATTGTTAACTTTTCTGACATCGGACTGAGGCAAGAAAAGGTTCCCCAACGGGGTACTTAGCTTTATTGAAGACTTCGGTCATGAAATTAGATTTGAAAATCTCAGGAGTCGGCCTATCGGCACTTGTGAACTGCTTCTGCTTCGGGCACCGCGCGGCAAGAAAGACAAAGAAAATGGTGTCGGATGCCTCTTATATACCCCTGGCACACTGTCAGGGGAGAAACGACAGCAACCAACGCCAGAACAAGACTTTGGGACTCTGGCCGACTGCGGAACCTCCTGACGGCAGGATAACCCAAGTGTGATGACTGCAGCAGTGTAACACGAACATCTGAAAGTGCATGGAGCCTGCTCTGAAACGTAGGTATTGTCTGCAGGATGCTCCTATTGGGATGTGCAGGTAAGCTTCCTTTAAGTCTAGGGTTGCCAGCCAGGCATCCTTGGCTAGCATAGGAAGAAGCTGTTGAAGAGTTAGCATTTTGAATTTTGGAACCACCAGAAAGGTGTTGAGAAAAGAGAGGTCCAGGATTTGAGGCCAGGAATAGTCTTTCTGGGTTTCAGAAAAAGTCTTGAATAAAAACCTTGTCCCCTTTGTTCTGCTGGGACAGGTTGAATAGCCCTGATACTGAGAAGAGAGAGCCTGCTGTTGGGCCTCTGCCCATTGATTTGGGGGTAGGTCTGGCCAACAATTTGGGATTGGTCGTGTGTGGAAGTGGAATCTGTATCCTTGGGAAACAAAGTTCAAAAGCCATTTGTCCTGGGTAATGATTTCCCAGTTTTTTTCCATGCAGGGCGAGCTTTCCTCCTAAGGAAGCAGGTAGTTGAGCAGGGCTTGGAAGGGTTAACGTTGTCACTGTGCCATTTTTCTGTAGGGGGTGCCTTACTACTCCCTGCTTTAGAAGTGGGAGCCTCCCACTGCTTACATGTGTGCGTAGCCTGAGACTGTAGCCTAGGTTGCCTGCTGTTCCTGGGTTTGGATTGAGAAGGCCTGGAAGGGACTGGAAAGGAACAGTTATTTGAAGGGCAATGCCTACTGAATCTGGGAGGCTGTACTTGTAGGAAATCTTTAACAGTTTGCATAGAACTAGCTTTTTCCTCCATCCTTTTGAGTATTGCTTTGATGCCAAAAGGCGGTCTTGGTTTAAGGGAGCATCCAGTAATTTAGCTTTAACATGATCTGGCAAGTTTTGTTCCTTAAGCCAAGCATGCCTTCTAATTACATATCCAGGAATAGCAGCCCTGCAAGATGCTTCTAAAGCATCAAAACCACACTGCAAAGTAGGCTTACCAACTTGTTCTGCAGAATGCATTAAATCTTGCAATTCTGTGTGTTCAGCACAGTCAGGAATCAACATTTTCTGTTTAAGTAGTCCCATAACATGCTGCTGATACTTCAACATATGAAACTGGCAAATTAAAGCCCTAATGGCCAAAGTAGCAGTAGTGTATACCTTCTTACCCCATCTGTAAAAGGCTCTAGAATCTCTATCAGGAGTAGGATTTTTGGCAGCAGTAGCCTTAATGCCTTTTGGTCCTTGGGAAATTGTCTCTGGATCCGCAGAAGGATTCTTGAAGGGGAACTTGTGAGAGTAAGGTACTGTGTAGTACTGGTCAGGTTTTCTGGGAGCTGGAGGCAAAGTGTCTGGGGGGGGGGGGGGGGGTAAAGCTAGATTCCAAGAAAGCATCATCTACAATGCCCAGAACAGGAGGGATAGCTAAAAGCCTGTGTTGAGGCAGGAATACGAATTCCATAAGTCTCTTTTTGGCATCAGAGTAATCCTGGCTTTCCCACCTGAAATGCCCCCTGAGAGTATGCAAGGTTTCACCGAAAGAAAAATCTTCTGGAGGGGAAGCAGAGGGAATGGAGTCCTCTGCATCAGAATCCTCATAAGTACATAAGGGCAAATCCTGGTAATCAGAAGGAACAGAAATATCAGACTCCTGATCAGAAAAATCAGAAAATCAGTTCTAGGTCTCTTGGAGGAAGAAGGCTGGCTGGCTTCCCCTAATTAACGTAATAAGGTCTTCAGCCATTCTAAGCATTTGTTTTTAGAGGCATAGGGACCCTAAGCCTGCGGTTTGCTTGTCTGTTTTCTAAGAGTAGTGAGAGTTTTTGGCCTGAAGAATTCGGAACTTCTGGATGGAAACAATGGCGTCTGTTCATTATGAATGTCTGTAGGCCTGAATGCACCCTCAGAAGCCGGTGCCTGCACAGCGGCTCCGGACAAATTCAAGGTAGAGACATCCGTAGGTTCCATAGACGAAGAAGCATCTCGTGGCATACCGAACTCCAAATGGGTCTCAGTAGAGGCCTGCGAATCTGAGGTAGCGGGTATCGGGGGCTGCGAAAGCGCCCGAGTACCAGCGGACTGGCGATTAGCTTAACGGAAGTGTTGTCTGCAGTTTTGGACCTATGCGGTCTATCTGTCTTTATCCTTACATTGTTTCAGAAGATCGGTAGTCAGAAGGCTTCACGAAGCCATTTCAGAGTACTTGGAGTACAAAAGTAATTGGCTGCAAAAACAGCTTGATGACAAATAGTTTGGGCATTGAACAAGGCACAAAACTGACAGCGAGGGACTTTCTGGTCTGGACCTTAACAGGGGATGCAGTAAGAATGAAAATCTGAGGTATTTGCTTTCCACATGTAAGACAACTTAACTTTTACTGACATCGGTTGGAGCATGAGAAAAGATCCCCAATGGGGTACTTATCTTTTCTGAAGACTTCGGGTCAGAAACGCAAATGAAAATTTCAGGAGACTGCCGACCAGCACTTGCGAACTGCTTCTGGCACCACACAGCAAGAAAGACTGATGTAATGGTGTCAGCTGCATATTTTTATACCCCTAACGACCTGACACCAGGGAAGAAGCGACAGCATCTGACACCAATCCAAAGACTCTGGTATTCAGGCCGGCTGATGGCAACCTGCAGGCAGATAACCCAAATGTGATGACTGCAACAGTGAAACATGAACATCTACTTTAGGTTATTTTCCAATACATTCAAGTACCCCCTCAAAACATAAGATATTCCAACTCTTCCTTAAAACCTTAACTATTTCATGTTCAATGCTGAAGTAGTAACAAATACCCGTAGATACACGTTCTTCGCATCATTTCCTTAGGTGACCAACCCACTAAAATTGGCCTCCTCATCTCTCAAAATAGGCCTATAGAAACTGGTGTCTTTTCTCTCAAACCTCTGTAAAAATATTAGAAAGCAAATAGTCAGGGTAACCATGCTTAAAAATAAGCATGGTCCTTAATTTTTCATCTTCCTGTAAGAAGAGATCTGCAGAGAATTAGGGTCAATCTAACAATGACCCTTAAGGCCTCTTTTGGTGGTATGGAAGACTACCATAATGTAGAAGGCTATTCGTATACATAGGTTTGCGATAAATATTACTGACATACCTTCTGTTGATTAAATCTTTACTAAATTCAGCATCTAAATAACTGATACTGTGTTGATTCAAATTGTAGGTAAATCTTAGAAAAGTACAGTTTTGTACCTACCATAAATGTAGATGTTCGAGGATTCCATTGCTGCAGTCCTTACTATTGGGTATAGTCCGCATCCAGTCGGCCCGAATACCAGAGTATAAGGCTGACGTCGGTCAGGGCGCATTAGACTGACGTCAGTACGTCAGGGTACTAATGCGCATGACCGGCGTCATATCCTCAGTCTTTTCTTGCCCCAGATGTCAGAAGACCCTAAAAAGACAAGGCCCAAAATACCTGCACCAAAACATGAACAATATATACAAAAATATAAGCATGTAAACTCACCTACACAACCACCCCTAAACACAGAGGGAAGGAGGGAGGGATTGGACTGCAGCAATGGAATCCTCGAACATCTACATTTATGGTAGGTACAAAACTGTACTATGTTCTTCGCTTTCCATTGCTGCAGTCCTTACTATTGGGTAGAATCCCAAAGCAGAGGTAAGGGAGGCTGGCAAATCATAAAGAAGCAGGAGCTGACAACATGCCTTGCAAAACAGCTGTGGCAAAACCAGCCCTAGACTTAGAGTAGATAGGAAGGTGATAATGCTTAGAGAAAGTATGCACTGAACTCCAAGTAGCTGCTTCCAAAATATCCTTAGTTGCCACCCCTAGAAATGCTGTTGAAGTGGCAGTAGCCCTAGTGGAATGAGGCCTAATCCCAGCTGGAATCTCCTTGCCATGATGGGAATAACAAAATGCAATGCAAAAGCCAATCCACCTAGAAATAGTTTGTTTTGACACAGGCTTGCCCTGCGAACTCAAAGCAAAAGAAACAAACAACTGCTGAGACTGCCTAAAATCCTTAGTCCTGCTTAAGTAATAACGCAATTGCCTGTGTACATCTAAAGTATGCAAAATCTTTTCCCCTTTATTTTGGGGGTCTGCATAAAAAGTAGGCAAATGAATAGTTTGGTTTAAAGCCACACTAGAAACCACCTTAGGCATAAAGGAAGGATTAGTAAGTAATGATACCCTATCCTTATGGAAAATCAAAAAGGGCTCGACTGCCATAAGGGCCTGCAACTCAGACACCCTTCTTGCAGAAGTAATAGCCAACAAAAAAGCAGTCTTCCAGGACAAATATTTCAATTCAGCAGTAGCCGCAGGCTCAAAAGGTTGTAGAGTAAGTTTTTCCAACACAAAATTGAGATCCCAAGCAGGAGTAGGAGCTCTACGTGGGGGTCTTATATTCTTTACCCCTCTAAGAAACTGCTTGAACAAAGGATGCGAAAACAATGGTGGGTCACAATCATAGTGAGCTGAGATTGCTGCAGCATGAATCTTAATGGAAGAGAAGGACAGACCCTTGTCCAGTAACGCAGTAAGATATTGAAGAGCCATACTCAAATTAGGCTCAGAAATCTCCGAATTCTTTGCTTTACTCCAAAATAAAAATCTCTTCCATTTTTCTGCGTACACTTTCCTTGTACTAGGCCTTCTAGCTTCCATAATCACATTTAAAACTTGTTGAGGAAGTTGAGACCTGCTGTGTTTCAACACAGAATATGCCAGGCTGTCAGATGAAGAGAGTGAAGCTTGACATTGAGCAGATGACCGTCCTTCTGGGATAACAGATGTGGAATCAAAGGTAAAGGCCATGGAGGCTTCTTTACCAGACTCCGTAGTAGTGGGTACCAGTGTTGCCGAGGCCAATCTGGAGCTATCAAAATCATCCTTGGCCTGTCCTGTCTGACCTTTAACAGTACCTTTGGAAGAAGAGGCAGAGGTGGAAAGGCATACACATGAAGGTTTGTCCAACTGAAAGACAGAGCATCCACTTTCCAAGCTGTGTGATGAAACCCCTTTGTGCAAAACTGTGGCAGCTGGTGGTTTAGTGGAGAAGCGAACAGATCTATGTCTGGAGTTCCCCATGACACTGTCAATTTCTGAAATACATGAAGATCCAGTTTCCACTCGTGGGGATCCATGATTTGTCCGCTTAATACATCTGCTAAGGAGTTCTGTGCTCCTGGCAGAAACCTTGCCTGAAGATTTAGGTGCAAGCGTAGCGCAGTCTCCCATAAAATCATTGCTTGCCTGCATAGAGGATAAGAATGTGTTCCCCCTTGTTTGTTGATGTACCACATGACAGTTGTGTTGTCTGTTAGAATCAACACCTGCCCTGGAAGAAGTAATTCCTTGAAAGCCAGTAATGCGAACTGGACTGCTAACATCTCCTTCATGTTGATATGTAGATGCTGTAGTCTGGCAGGCCACTTGTCTTGTATCCACTTTCCATTTAGATGAGCTCCCCAAGCAATGTCCGAGGCATCTGTCGTTAAAATCTGACTCGCCTCTGGCCGGGTCACAGAGAGTCCCTTGTTTAGGTGACATTCCTGAGCCCAACACAAAAATTCTCTTTGAAGGCAAGGTATTATTTGAATGACAGTGTCTAAATCCTGGCAGTGCTGTGTCCATACATTTTTGAGATACCATTGTAACTTCCTCATATGCAGTTTGGCATTGGGAAGCACCAGAATACAAGATGCCATGAACCCTAATGCTTGAAGGACTGTCTTTGCAGTCAGCACGGACTGATGAGATAGTTGATGGAAGTAAAGTGATAGACTCTTTTGTTTGTCCGGGGTTAAAAGGCCATCTGGGCTGCTGTATTCAGTCTCACACCCAGAAAGCACATGTCTTGAGAGGGTACTAGACTGGACTTTATTTCGTTCACAGAATACCCTAGGCATCTTAGCACTGCTAAAACATATTCCAGATGCTGTAGAAGGTCTTCCTTTTCTTGAGCCAGAATCAGGCAGTCGCCTAAATAAGGATAGAATTGATTTCCTTGTAGCCTGAAGTAAGCTATCACTGGAGCCAGAACCTTTGTGAATACTCTGGGGGCAGTAGATAAGCCAAAGGGCAATGCAGAGAACTGATAATGAGAATCTCCAGCTCGAAACGCAGATACTTCCTGTAACTTAGCCTGATAGGCACATGAAGGTAAGCTTCCTTGAGATCTAAAGTTACCATCCAGTGATCTTTGCCCAGCAGGGTAAAAGCTGTTGTAACGTCAACATCTTGAACTTGGGAATGTCCAGATAAGTGTTGAGGAGAGATAAATCCAAAATCGGTCTCCACGTGTTCCCCTTCTTTGGTACTAGGAACATGCGAGAATAAAATCCTAGGCCCCTTTCTGATACAGGGACTGGCTGAATGGCCCCCATTTGGAGTAACTGAGAAACTTGCTTGTGAGCCTCTTTTCTTTGTGGAGGAGGAACGTCTGGCATGCCTTTGAAAGGGGCATTGTATGGAAATAAAATCTGTAACCGTGGTGAATGATGTCCAACACCCATCTGTCTTGAGTAATTAAATCCCAATTTTCTTTGAAAAGAGACAGTCGTCCTCCCAAAGGAGCTGCCAGACGAGAATCTACTGGCAGCTGAAAAGGCAGGTCATTGGGTCTGTTTACGAAAGGACTGACCCCTGCCCTCACCAGAAGTCTGAGCAGGTGAACTCCTGTGCTAGGCCTAAAAGAACCTTGAGCCCTGCCCCTACCACGGCTAGACCTACCCCTAGACTGGGAATCATAAGCAGGATATGTCCACCCCTTAGCAGGCCAATTTCTACTAAACTTCGTGGCTGTACCTGCAAAAATCTTTAACAGTTTGCATAGACTTAGCTTTGTCCTCCATTTTCTTTAAAACTGCTTCCACAGGTGAACCAAACAACACATCAGACTGTAAAGGAGCATCCAAAATCCGTGTCTTAACATGCTCAGCCAAATTTTGATCCCTCAACCAGGCATGCCTGCGAAGAACAGAACTAGTGGCAGCCACCCTCGAGGAGGCCTGCACAGCATCAAAACCACATTGCAAAGAATGCTTGCCCACTTGTTCAGACACAAACTAAATCCAGCAATTCTTTACAATCAATACCTTCCGCCAAAGCATCCACCTTAGATTTCAATCGTGAAAGGAGATAATTTTGATATTTCAGCATGTGAAACTGACAATTCAACGCTCTCATGGCTAGAGTGGAAGATGTATACACTTTCTTACCCCACCTATCCAACGCCCTTGCCTCTTTGTCAGTGGGAACAGGATTTTTAACCACAGAGGCCTTAACACCTTTAGGCCCCTGAGAAACAGTTTCTGGGTCAGCCCTAGGACTCTTAAACAAATACTTATGAGCTTCGGGCACCCTATAGTACCTATCAGGTTTAACAGGAGCAGGAGGCAAAGAATCAGGGTTCAGGGAAGCCTCTGCAAAAACATCTTCCACCACATTTAACACAGGAGGTATAGCTAAGGGCCTATGCTGGGGTAAAAACAAGAATTCCCTAAGCCTCTTCCTGGAATCAGAGTAATCCTGGCCTTCCCATTTAAAGTGCTCCCTCATGGAATGCAGAGTCACTGAAAATGAAAAATCCTCAGGAGGAGAAGCCGAAGGAGTGGCATCATCCACATCAGAATCAGAATAATGAGGATACTCCTGCAAATCTTCCGCAGAAGACTCAGAAGCCCCTGAACCCTGTTCAAAACTGTCAAACTCTGGTTCCACCCTAGGCCTCTTATCAGGAGGGCCCATAGAACCTCTAATCATAGTAATCAAATCTTCTGCCATTTTAAGCATATGTCTCTTAGGTACAGAACCCGAAATGCTAGGAGAAGCCCCTACTGAAGCTAAACTTGGCCTACCTCTAAAAGAAGTTTTGGCAACAGAAGGAGAGGCTCTAACTACTTTGGGAAGAGAGGGAAGAATAGTTACCTGAGAAGCCCCCTCAGCCTGGCCTGCCTCCTGAGAGGGTACATCCTGTAACAGTAAAGTTTCTGCCTGAGACTCCATAGAAACTCCTGGCAAAACCTCTGGCTCCACTGAGCCTCCTAAAGAACCGACGTCCGGGACTGCCGGTTCATCAACCCTAGGCTTCGCTGTTTTGTCCTTGCGTTTCTTGGAAGCGGGCGTCGGAGCATCCGACGGCATTTTATAATTGCAACGCTTCCCAAACACTAATCTGGCACAGTCTAACCTCCTCTTAATAGTGCGTTTGTTAAACCTAGCACAAGAGCGGCAACCAACAACGTCGTGCTCAGGCCCTAAACAAGGTATACACAATGTATGGTAATCCCTATGAGGTATTTGTTTCCCACAAGAAATACAGTTATTCACTTTTCTGACATCCGTTAAATACTGAGGCAAGAAAAACCAAAATGTTCCCAACGGGGTACTTAGCCAACTCTGATTCGGTCTGAAACTCCGGTTTCGGAAATATTTCAGAACGTCAACCTGCACTCGCAAAACTGCTTCTGCATCGGACCACGCGGCAAAAAAGACTGAGGATATGACGCCGGTCATGCGCATTAGTACCCTGACGTACTGACGTCAGTCTAATGCGCCCTGACCGACGTCAGCCTTATACTCTGGTATTCGGGCCGACTGGATGCGGACTATACCCAATAGTAAGGACTGCAGCAATGGAAAACGAAGAACATCGTGGTGGTGTTACAATAATCAAGGAAGGGTTCTATTTCTTCTATGGGCCCTTTTCAAGCCAAAAAAATGTAGTCTAAAAAATGACAAAATATATCCCAATATGTTTCATACTGACCCCTTTTAGGTACCTCTTTTCCCACTCTAACATAGGTTTATAGGTAGGTAACTAGGCTATTAGCCCTAGGGCCTATACAAGCCTAGCCAAAAATGTACCCTGGCTTTCGCCACCCAAGAAAATTATTTTCCTGTGCCCCTGTCAAGCAGAACCACAGAAGTGATCCCCGGGGTGAATTTCCAATTACCCATCCAATCAAGATTTTTCTTGAAAAGTGCTAATGAGGAGCTCTGTTTGACAGATAGGTAGTCTGTTCCAGAGTATGGGAAGTCTCTGGGACAGGAACCTATCCCTCCAGCATGTTCTGTTTATTGTGGTGACAAGGTTTAGGTCCCTAGAGCATGTAGCTCGTAGGGATTGGGATTTCTTTAAGTGAAGCATGTTCAACAGCTCTGGGTTTGACATAGCTTTGTATGTTAGGCAGAGATCACCTCTGAATAGGCAATATGCGACGGAGTAAAGCTGGAGTTTTTTGAGACTGTCTGCGTAAGGCATCTGTTTGAGGCCAGTAATCCACTTTGTGAGGTATTTTTGCGGCCTTTCCAGTTGTAGATGTCTTGTGAGGTACATACCAAAAGGGGCGTTGTACTCTATAATGGGTCTAATGAGTGATGAGTAGAGGAGAACAATGACCTATTTTTCTGGATGAGAAACCTTTTGTGATGGTGTGCCACGTAGAAGGATTTCCTGACCACTTTGGCGATGTGATTATCAAAGGAGAAACTACTGTCCACCTGTGTCCCAAGGTCTCATCCCACTTTCGGTGTTAGACTACCACCTATGTGGTAGTTCATGGGTACAGAATTTTTACCAAAGGGGATGACAATGCACTTTTTGGCATTGAGCTTGAGACCATGTCTTTGACACCAGGCATCTGTCTCAGTGAGGCCCTTTTGTAGGATGTCCACATCGTTAGGAGTTTCAATTATGGCTCCTAGTTTGCAGTCATCTGCTAATTTAGTTAGCCAAAGACCTTCTGTGTTAGACTGTACTTCAGAGAAGTAGATACCAAACAGGAGAGGACCCAGGACTGAACCTTGTGGTACTCCACTTGTCACTGGTCTGAAGTCTGATTTGGAGTCTGCTACTTTCACAGTGTGAGTACTTTCAGTAAGCCAGTTGGCAAACCATCTTGTGACATAGGGATTTATACCTAGTTTAGTGAGTTTATCTATAACTCCAGAGTGGGGGATGGTGTAGAAAACCTTGGCAAGATCTAGATAGGCTGTGTGAACCACCTTACCCTCATCTATGGCTTTGGTGACTACTTCAAATTAGTCTATCAGGTTTAGGAGACATGATCTGCCTTTTACAAACCTAAATTGCGTGGGGTCCAGGGTTTGGAGATCTCCAATGTCTGTGTGTGTTCCATGATGATACGTTCCATGGCCTTGCAGAAGAGGCTCGTCAAGCTAATGGGGCGGTAGTTCCCGGGGTCTACTGTGGCCCCTCCTTTGTGGGAGTGGGATAACTGTCGCGGTGCGCCATTCAATGGGCACAAAGCCTGAGGTGAGGCTATGACTGAAAATGGTACTTAGGTGGGGTGCCAGTTCATTCTGTAGTTCATGTAGAAGGCAGCCTGGGATGTTGTCAGGTCCCATGGATGCTGTGTTCTTGGCTTTGGAGAGTGAAGTTTTTACCTGTGCAGCCGTGATTACAGGAACTTTGCATTCTTCCGGTATAAAGATGGGCCCTTTAGGGGGTGAGAGGGGGGTAAAGTTAGCACTGAACCAATCTGCCAGGATGTTGGCAATATCAGTTGGTTCTGTATATTTAGTGTCACTGTGCTGTAACTCGGAGCAGATCCGAGTGTTGCTATTGAGATTTTTGACAGCTATAGAATGCATTGTGGTTGTCTTTAGAATCAGTGGCAATTTTGTTTTCATAACTAGCCTTGGAGGACTTTATGAGGGATCTCAGCTTCTTACTGAGGCTGACCTGGGAGTTCCTCCAATCGTGGGATTTTACTCTTTTGCAACAGTTTCTTTCTTCTGTTGTAGAGTTTATGGCAGAAGACCACCAGATTGGCTTCCTTTTTTTGGAGGATAGCATCTTGCTTCTGTTAAGAATAGCACGATCCATGCACTCGTGTAAGTGCTTACAAGTGCATGTGTGTACATGATTATATTGGATAAAATAGGGGCCCAAGCCTCCCCCATAGCCACACCACATTTCTGAAAATATTGACCCTCAAAGAATACATACTTATTTTTAAGGACAGTTTCCTTAAGAGTGGTTAGAACATGGGCATCATTGTTAGAAAAATCACCGGAGGCGAATAAACAATCTTGAAACCACTCTATGCCTAAGTCATGGAAATGACATCAAATTTACATAATCAATTGTCAGGACTATTTCTTCAAGAAATACCAAATTTCTAATTTTTCTTAAAAAATCCCACGAATCTTTGCAAACATAAGCATCTAAACATTTTTTCAATTTGTCAATATATTTTGCCAATGGGTGTATTTTAGCCTTCGAGGCACTGACAATAGGTCATAGAGGGGGGACCACCATATTTTTGTGAATTTTCAGGAGTCCGAAAATTGCCGGGACAATGGGCAACTCACACCACAAAAACTTGGTCATCAAATTTATAGCACCCTGGTCGAACATGTCTTTCAAAAGACAGTCAATATGTACATAGGAAAGATTTACCAAATTAATGGAAGCTTCCTCATGCAAACTGTAATCAAATAAAGTACAGTTGTGCACCTACCATAAATGTAGATGTTAGAGTGTATTCACTGTTGCAGTTATTACACTTGGATTGAATCCCAAAGCTGAGGTTGGGTGGCTGGGTCTAAATAGGATTAGGAGTGGCTATGAGGCCCTGCAAAAATGCAGCGGAAAAGCCTGCTCTGGATTTAGAGTAAAGAGGCAAGTGGTAGTGCTTGGTGAAAGTGTGCACTGAACTCCAAGTTGCAGCCTCCAAAATTTCCTTGGTTGGTACTCCTCTGAGAAAGGCTGCTGATGTGGCTGCTGCCCTGGTAGAATGTGGTCTAATATTCTTAGGCACTGATTTGCCATGCTGTGCATAGCAGAAACAAATAGTGTCCTATCCATTTTGAAATATTCTGCTTTGAAACAGCCTTTCCTTGTGATCCTGCAGCATATGCCACAAAAAGTTGCTCAGTCTTTCTGAAAGCTTTAGTTTTGTACAAGTAGACGCATAGCTGCCTGTGTATGTCCAAAGAGTGCAGAAGTCTCTCCCCTTTATTCTGAGGATTTGGATAAAAAGTTGGCAAATGAATGGCTTGGTTAAGAGCCACACTGGATACTACCTTTGGCATAAATGTTGAGTTTGTCCTTAGAGAAACCCTGTCCTGATGGAAAATGATAAAAGGTTCCACTGCCATTAATGCCTGTAACTGAGACTCTTCTTGCTTAAGTTATTGCTAGGAGCAGAGCAGTTTTCCATAAGAATTTAATCTCAGCTGTACTGGCTGGCTCAAAAGGAGGCAGTGTGAGCTTTTCGAAGACAAAGTTGAGGTTCCATGTAGGCATCGATGCTCTCCTTGGGAGTCTAATGTTTTTGGCCCCTCTTAGGTACTGTCTTAGCAGTGAATGTGAAAAAATAGGAGGCTCCGTATTGTAATGAGCTGAAATGGCAGAGGCATGGATCTTAATTGATGAGAAGGATATGCCTTTGTCCAGCATCTCAGTTAGGTATTGTTAAATCTGAGGAATATTTGGGAAAAGCGGTTCAAGTCCTTGTACTTGGTTTCAAGCACAGAATCTCTTCCATTTTTCTGCATAAGATTGTCTGGTGCTGGGCCTCCTGGCTTCCAAAATGACATCCATAACTGCTTTAGCGAGGGGTGTGTTTTGAGTGGTTATATTGTTCGCCATGCAGCCAGATTTAAGGTAGAGTTGGCTGTGCAGGATCTGATTGTTTTGTTGCGTCAAAAGATGAGGGATTTGAGGTAAAGTCCAGGCTGGGCCTTGGGACAAGTTCTTTAGGATTGGGTACCAGTGCTGGCGTGGCCAGTCTGTGGCAATCAGAATAATTTTTGGCTTCTCTTGTCTGACCTTTAGGAGTACCTTGGGGAGGAGAGGCAGTGGGGGAAAGACGTAAACTGTCAGGGCTTTCCAGCTGAATGATAGAGCATCCACTTTCCATGCTTGAGCATGGTAAGTCCTTGTGCAGAATCTATGCAGTTGGCAGTTGTGAGGGGAGGCTAATAGATCTATGTCTGGGCATCCCCACTTCCTTGTTATTATGCTGAAGACTTGTGGATCTAGTTTCCACTCGTGAGGGTCCATGAGGTTTCTGCTTAGTTCATCTGCCAGAGTATTTTTCTTTCCTGGCAGGAATTGTGCCTGTAGATGTACTTGATAGCTCAATGCTGTACTCCACAAGGTCGTGGCTTGCCTGCAGAGGGGGTAGAAATGTCTGCCCCCTTGCTTGTTCATGTGCCACATGACTGCAGTATAGTCTGCCTTTAGTAAAAGTTGCCCTGGATGAAGTAGATCCTTGAAGGCTGTGAGGACATTCTGTACAGCTAGCATCTCTTTTTGATTGATATGAAGATGCATTTGGTCTGTGGGCCACGTGCCCTGATTACATTTTCCCGCCATGTATGCCCCCCAGGCATAATCCGATGCATTTGTTGTTAGTGTCTGCTTGGCTGTGGGTAAAGTGAAAGACTGTCCCTTGTGGTGGTGACAGGCCAGTGCCCACCATGGAAACTCTTGTTGCAGGCAGGGAATTAGAGTAATTATTGTTTCCAGGCTGTGGCAATGTTGAGTCCAAACACTTTTTAGATAGCACTGTAGCTTCCTCAAATGCAGTCTTGCATATGGAATTAGCAGAATGCAGGATGCCATGAAGCCCAAAGCCTGCAGAATTTTTCTTGCAGGTAGCTAGGTCTTTGTTGCCATCATTTGGAAGTAATGAGTCAGTTACCTTTGTTTGTCTGGCGTGAGATAAGCCATCTGTGCAGCTGTATTTAAGCCTGCACCCAGGAATATTATCTCTTGAGAGGGCACTAGCTTTGATTTCTTTTCGTTTACTGTGTACCCTAGGCAAATTAGTAATCTTTTTACAAACACCAGATGCTTTAGTAGAATGTCCTTGCTCTCTGCTTGAATAAGGCAGTCGTCCAAGTAGGGATATATTTGAATTCCTTTTTGTCTGCAAAATGCAATTACTGCTGCCAGGCATTTTGTGAAGACCCTAGGAGCAGTAGATAAGCCAAAGGGCAGTGCAGAGAATTGGTAATGCATTGAGCCAGCTATGAATCAGAGTTATCTTCTGCAAGATTGTCTGATTGGGATGTGCAAGTATGCCTCTGAGGTCCAAAGTAATGAGCCAAGCCTTCTTGCCCAGCATGGGTAGAAGTTAGTGTCAACATTTTGAATTTTGGAACGTCCAGGAAAGTATTTAGAGTAGACAGGTCCAGAATTGGTCTCCAGGCTTTGTCCTTCCTGGGTACCAAGAAAAGTCTCGAGTAAAATCCTTGCTCCTGCTCTTGCTGTGGTACTTTTTGAATTGCCCTAATGTCCATGAGAGCTGAAATTTGTTTTTGTGCCTCTGCCCATTGATTGCGTGGCAGGTCTGGCATACCTTTTGCCCTTGGGAGGGTATGAAAGTGGAACCTGTAACCCTGAGAAATAATATTCAGTACCCATTTGTCCTGGGTTATCATGTGCCATTTTTTTGAGAAAAGTGCTAGTTTTCCCCCTAAAGGTGCTGCCAAAAGGTAAATGCTTGGCAATGCTAGTGGGAAGTCATTGAGACAGTTTCCTATATGCTTGTGATTTGTCTTCTCTGCCTTTGGAGGCTGAAGCACCCCATTGCTTAGGTCTGTATGAACCTTGGGGCTGAGATCTGCCTCTTGGGCGTCTGTATCTGCCTCCTTGTGGCCTGTCTGACACTGGAAAGGACCAATTTTTAGAAGGCCAGTTCCTGCTAAATCTGGGTGGCTGAACCTGTAAGAAATCCTTTACTGTCTACATTGATTTTGCTTTATCCTCCATTTTCTTTAACACTTCTTCTGCCTTAACACCAAAAGTATCATGCTGTAGTGGAGCATCCAATAATTTTGCTTTAACATGATCAGGTAAACTCTGTTCTTTTAACCAAGCATACCTTTGAATGACAGAACCTGTAACTGCGGCTCTGCAAGAAGCCTCTAATGAATCAAAACCACATTGCAAAGTATGCTTTCCCACTTGTTCAGATGCATGCAATAAATCCTGCATTTACTTGGTTTCAGGACATTCAGAGCTTGTCAGCATTTTCTGTTTTAGCAGAGACATTAGGTATTGTTGATATTTAAGCATGTGAAACTGGCAGTTTAAAGCCCTTACAGCTGAAGTAGCAGAGGTGTAAACTTTTTTTCGCCATCTATCCAGTGCTCTAGAAACCCTATCAGAGGGAACAGGGTTTTTTTGCAGTGGAAGTCTTGACCCCTTTGGGACCCTGAGAAATTGTTTCTGGATCAGCAGCAGGGTTTTTATAAAGAAATGTATGTGAATCTGGAACCCTGTAGTACCTATCTGGCTGGGCATAAAGAATCAGAGGACAAACTGGATTCAGAAAATACATCAACAATATCTAGCACAGGAGGGATAGCAAGAGGTCTGTGCTGAGGCAATAAAAGAAAATCTCTGAGCCTTTTCTTGGATTCTGAATAATCCTAGCTCTCCCAATGGAAATGCTCCCTCGTGGTGTGCCGGGTTTCCCCAAAAGTATAGTCCTCAGGAGGAGAGGCTGAAGGTATGGATTCTTCAGCATCAGAGTACTCAAAGAGGGGAAGAGAATATCCCTGTTCTGAGGAGGAATCAGAGGAAATAGAAACCTGGTCAGAGGAGTCATAGTCAATGTCTTGCCTAGGCCTTTTATCAGGAGGGGGATGGGAACCCCTGATCAAAGTAATTAGGTCCTTGGCCATTTTGAGTATCTGCTTCTTAGGCATGGATGACTGTCCAGCAGAATGCTGTACTAGCTTCTTTGTCTTTAAAGGTGTTTTAGACTTTGCCTTGGCTGCTGAAGTGGTCTTGATAGAAAGCTGTGTAGGTCAGCCTACGCAGCGGCTCCGGACCCATCTGAGGGAATAGTTTCCGTAGGCCCAATACCTTGAGTTTCCAGAGGCCTAGTTGTCTCCACATGGGAGTCTGAGGCGGCCTGTTGCTCTGAGGTAGCGGGTGTCAGAGGCTGCGAAAGCGCATCACTGAGAACCGGCGACTGGCCTAGAAGAGACTTCGTCGTCGGATTTGGACCTCTGATGCCTGTCCTTTTCTTTGTCCTTGCGCTTTTTATGAACTCTGGTCATCGGTTGTTCCGACAGCATTATATATAGTTAAACCTTCGGCCAAAGTAATGCAAAGCAAAATCGAACTGACGCTTAATAGTGCGTTGGTTAAATAGATTCATAGTTTAGTACCAAGCGAACTGCCCTTGCGAGCCATTTTAAGCTTAGCCAATTATCCCTTGTGAGACTCAAATCTAGCACAAACCCGACAGCTACGTTGTGGTCAGGGCCTAGGCAAGGAATACATTAAGAATGAAAATCCTTATGAGGTATATGCTTCCCACAAGACATACAATTGTTAACTTTCACTGACATCGGTTTGGAGCAAGAAAAAGTTTCCCCAACGGGGTACTTAGCTTTATTGAAGACTTCGGATCTGAAATTCAATTTTGAAAATCTCAGGAGTCTGCCGACCAGCATTTGCTAACTGCTTTTGCTTCGGGCACCGCGCGGCAAGAAAGACTGAAGAAAATGGCGTTGGCTGCATCTTATATACCCCTGGCGCACTGACGTCAGGGAAGAGGCGACAGCAACAGACGCCAGACCAGGATTTAGGAATTCAGGCAGACTGCGGGTAGCCTGCCAGCAGGATAATCCAAGTGTAATGACTGCAACAGTGAAACACGATGAACATAATGTTCATTCGGTTGCAATAATGAACTTTAGTCATAATTACAACCCCCCCCCCCCACCCTTGTCAGGTTTCATGACCCTTAAGGTTTTGTCTAAACTAATTTCTTTGAGCAAGTTGAACTCTGTAGGGGTTAGGGTTGTAGTTATGGTATGTGTTCTCCAAGACTTTTCTAAGCTCAAATTCACACACTCAAAAATAATGAGAGGCATTTGCAATGGACAGAAACAGAGAAACAAAGAAATTTCCTGAATATGGGATAAATGGGAACACGTAGGTAGGCATCTTTGATGTTTATGGACACCAGGAAGGTATAAGGAAAGATCAGAGGAAAGCAGGTCTAGAGTTAGCATTTTGAAGGAAGGTACCTTTATGAAGGTGCTGGGAAAAGAAAGGTTTAGAATGGGTCTCCAAGGCCCTTCCCTCTTGGGAACCAGAAACATACAGGAATAGAAGCCTGTTCCTTTTTAGGGGGGCACTGCTTGTATAGTACACTGTTCTAATAGGTTTTCTAATACATGCGGGGGATGAGGATTCTGGTCTGCTGGAGGTTTAGTGTATACCACCTCTGAAGGGGGGCACAATGTGCAAAACCATACCTATGTTTGATTATTCTCAGGACCCAAGCAGGAAGGGACAGGGGTATGCATAAGGAGGGGGGTGTTGCAATATAGTTCTGAGGAGTAAGGATAAAGAGCCTGTTCTAGCAGGAAAGGGCTGCTTAGTCGCATAGAAGCAGCTGAATATGCTGAGAAGTGATGCAGTTTCTTGTTTCCCTTCCAAGGCTTGGGCTGGGGGAGTCTGGGATTGTCTGCAGATGACCTGTTTTCCAGGATAGTTTCTGTGAAATTTAGTAACTATAGAGACCAGAACATGTTGGAGATAGTTAACTCCTTGCTCTTTTCCTGCATGGACTTGAAAACTTCAGCAGATGGTTTACCAAATAAGGCCAAACTGTCAAGGGGAGCATCCATGAGCTTAGTCTTGATGCCCTCAGGGAAGGGTTGAAGCCTCAACCAGGCAAACCTTCATAATGCGAGGAAGAAGCTGCATCTCTGGATGTAGCCTTAACTGCATCACAGCTGCATTTGATACTGTCGGGCCACCTGAGATGATGCAACAATAATGGAAGATGCCAAGGCTTTATTCTCTGAATCTGACATGTCAGACACTATTCTTGGAAAACTGAGCCACAAGTTCCATGGAGTATTACTCATATGGGTCTGGTAATTCAAAGCCCTGAAGGCTAAAGCTGCTGAGGTGCATTACTTTCTTCCCCAACCTCTCGAGTTGCCTATTGTCCTTGTCCGAGGGGTGAACAGTAGTTGAAGGAAGGGATCTGGAGGCCTCACCAGAGGCTACAGAAATGATAGCGGGGTCTGCCACATAGGGACTTGAAAAAGGAAAACACAGTCCTGGGGCACTTTATATCTATCTGGTTTGTTAGGGACCGGAGGTCAGGGTGCGGGGATGTGGAGGCAAAGGCATCCAGAAAGGCAGGAATAAATAGATGGACAGCTGAACGACTAGGGGTCGCCAAGCAGAGGAGTTCACAGTATCTCTCAGACCTCATACATTTGAGAGCTGCCCTATTAAAACTGGTCTCATTTTTGAGAGGGTTTCACCAAAATAAATCTCCTCCAAATCTTGCTCTGGAGAAGCACAGTCCAAGTGGAAAGGGATTTGAGAGAAGTAAGCTGAAGAATCACTGTCCTCAGAGGAAGAATCTTCCTCCTAAGTAGCTGTTGGTTTGACCCCTTTATGGGGGAGACAGGCCAAGATACAGGAGGGGGAGGGGACATTGAGGTTGGCCTCAAGGCCACAGAAGCCTTGACGAAGTCCTGGGAAATATTTTGTCACTGAGGGTTTGGAGGAGGTGAGGAAGGTTTGGTTTTTTGCTTTTTCTTAGCAAGAGAGTTCATTCCATGTGAAAAGACAGGACCAGACGTAGGCCTACATTCTAGCAAATCAGAAACATCTGCCCTCACTACAATCTGAGTGACTCCTCTAGGGTCTTCCGACACAATGAGCCTTGGCTCCCCCTGGACATCAGGGCCCAATGGCTGTGAGGCCTCTCTGGCTGTGCTGGCACCCAGTTGTAATGTGGCCTGTAAAACTGGCTCAGATCCAAAGCAGAGCATATCCCCAGTCTATTATGCACATTGGGAGAGATGTCCACGGTGAAGAGCGCAACTTCTGCTTTGGGCCTTGACTTTTGGCTTTTCACTTGGTAGGCTCAGTCATGGTGTCCGAGAAGCCCTGCATCGCTCTTTTAGCTAAAAGTTTCAGATGCTGGTTCTCTAAATAAATTGCGAGGGACAAAAGTCAACAACGAAGGGTTTTAGGCATGAACTACTGACAGATCAAACAGTTTTCATGGTCGTGGTGGGGCCAGAAACTAAAAAGGCACTAGAAATAGATGCCCTTGTGTGGAATCTGCCTTCACCATTCACTTCCCCTTCTTGGTTGACCAAGTCTCAGCCAAGAAAAAACAAAGTTGCAAAATACTAAGGTTTCCCAATGGGGCACTTTGTTGAAGAAAACTATTCCGGCAGCAAAGCGATTTCCAGGACTGGCAATCCAACTGGAGGCAAAGAAGTTTTGAGGATGGTGCACACGTACATCACTTTTATGGCCTACGTCAGATGTACCACACACCTCACGGTAGTAAAATACTTCGGCATACTGGCCAACAGGCCACCTGGGCAGGCAACTCCTTCATGTAATGAATACTGCAAAAGATGAATAGAAGGACATTTAGTACTACGGCAACAGATACTGCAGAGGGGTCTGCCACAAGAATCTTTTGCAAGTATTTTAGATCGTCAGGCATCTTGCAAAACCTGTCTGGTCTTTGAGGTGCTGCTGGCTGAGAGTCAGGCACTGAAGAGGTGGACTAGAAAGCATCCTGAAAAGCCACAAGAAAAGGAAAGACTGGGGAAATGGCAGGAATACCCATTTCCAAGAGGATTTTATACTTCTGTATATCAGAGATGCGAATGGATTGCCATTCAAAATGATTCATCATTTTCTACTTGGTCTCCAAAAAAGAAGCATCCTCAGAGGAACAGAGACAGGGAGTTCTCATCAACTAAAGAAATTTACTTATGAGAATGCAGCTGAGAACAGTAGTCTAGAGAATTACCTGAATCATAATCAGGATCTCCTTCAGAAGAAGACACAGACGAAGGAGTAGCTTGCATTTGTGGAGATCCAAAGGAGGTGCGTTTCAAAGCCATAATAGTTTTGACCAATCCCTAGGAGAAATCTATCCACTCCTTTCTGCTAGCTGCTGAAGAAGAGGCAAAGTCTGTATTTCTCTTGGGAATGACATCCACTAGAATGAGACAGAGGTTCGGAACCCTGTCTAACCTATACAAATGTACCTGGAATTTCCTTCTAATATTTGCGGTAAGCACTGATGGGCCTCAGAAATGAGTTGTGGTTCACTGGATGTATCTGCAGTGTGCAAGGTCTGAAGAGCCATACCGGCCACTGACAGGGTCGCTTTAGCATGCAACTGACAGGTAAACCTAATGTACCGCACGTTCTTTAACCGCAGTTGGTACGCTGGAGTCAGAAACTGACTACACTGGTTTCGGGCCTCTTCTTAGGTGGAATATGGACATCCAGGGATGCAGATTCTGCTATCTTGGACTGGGCCAAGCATTTAGGACGTCGAGCCTCTAGAAAAATATTGAGAGAAGAAAGCCTCAACCCAAAGGTTTTGGGAATAAATGACTAACAAATAGAGTTAGATTTGTGGTCATGTTCTGGACATAGACAGAGAAGACAGTGTGCAAAAGCCCTTGTATGGAATCTGCCTAGCATACTTGCACTTTCCCCTGATAGCTGACATATAACACATTTGAACGAAATTAGCTTAAACAATGAAAGAAGGTTTCCCCAACAGGGCATTTATCTGAAAAAGTTGAGCAACGGTACCAACAACCAAACTGTGAAGTCTGATGGATGCACAGCCTACTTTCAGGCTGAAAGCAAGACAGTCAAGAGGATCCACACTCATACATCCATTTATATACCATAAGCTTACAAGTTGAAATCGGATAGATGTACAAGCTCAGGAAGGTAAAGCTTTGGCATCCTGGCCAGATGTCAGCTGTGACTCCTGTGGGTCAGGAATACTGCAACAGTGATTTCAGTCAGGATATCAATGGTGATCCACAAACGGGCAGAAAGTAGGAAAATACCACTGTTGACAGTGGGACTTGATACAGAGAAAGCCTTCAATACAGTAATCCGGGACTTTATGAGTAGGTCAATGGAAGCATCTGCAATCCCTGATGCAACAAGGTTAATCAGGAGGATAGCTGAAGGATATGAAGCGAGAATTACAGTGGAAGAGTTCCACTCTTAAGTTGTTTGAACACAGGAACGAGATAGAGGTGTCCTCTTTCCCCTTTGCTTTATCGCCCTCCCAATCAGTATTCTTATAAGTCTTTATCTGAATCAGAAGTTCTAAACAATCTCACATCACCCCCATCCACAAAGGAGGCAACTCTTTTGAACCATCCAATTTCCGTCCTATATCCATCTTATCACCCATATCCAAAATTCTCAGGAGAGGTATCCATCAGCAGGTAATGCAATACCTATTACAAAACATTCTAACGAAAACCCAACATAGCTTCCAACCCAGCCACAGCACAGCTACAGCCCTATTATCCTTTAGACAGTGAACAGGGCCAGAGATGCAGGATGCTAGACTGCCTCAGTATTCCTTGCTCTCTCCAAGGTCTTACACTGTCTCACCCCTTACTACTGAACACACTAACTTAGGCTTCTCACATAACACAGTAAAATGGTTTCAGAGCTAACTCAAGGATTGTAAACAAGCAGTGAAATGGTCCAATAAACTCTCACCCCCTTTCTCCACAACCCTGCTGGAGTCCCTCAAGGCTCCATCCTTGGAGCCCTACTCCAACATTTTCACAAAACCATTACACTGCCTCTCACCCTGGAAACCTCATTCAGTACGCTGATTATTCCCACCATAATCTGTACTGCTCAATCACTACCAGTACTACTTTCAAAAACTCAACAGTCCCTTAACTGCAGTCCAATCCTGGCTAAGAAATGCCCAACAATTTTTTAATCCAAAGACTAAACTAGTACTCTTTCACCCCAAACACCTCCCCTGTCACTGATCATTTCACCATCCTTGCATCTGACAATGTCAAAGAAATAGTGCAGGAACTCAAACTTCTAGGAGTTATAACTAACAAACTTTCATTTGACCCCCCATATACAGCAAAATATAAAGAAAACTCATCAAAAATTGGGAATTTTGTAGAAACAAATATTTCTTTACTGCAGCAACCAAAACTACCCTTGCAAAAACATTTTTACTTCCCTCCCTTCTTTACAGTGCCCCTATCCTAACATACAAACTTCTACCCTAAGCAGGATGGAACAGTGCTGCAACAAAGTTGCAAAGTTTGCCACAAACTCTATACATCACACAAACCACTGTAAACCTCTAGAACTAAACTGGCTTGCACTCCCTAACCAACTTGCCTTTATTCAGCTATCCACCTTGTAAAACCTTATTTTCAAGCCTATTGCCTGCCATGCACTAGTCAATCTAAGATGCACCTTAGACACCAAATCAATCCCTACAATCACAAGACAAAAATTTCTTGGCCATCTCAAAACCCACAAGAAAACCAAGTCACTCCCAGTATTCTTACTCTATACTATGGAATTCACTACCTCTAGCTATCAGGTTTATGCCTGTTCTAACCCATTCCAAAGCTTCATTAAAAAAAATCTCAAAAATACATGGCTCTGCTCCTGCATAAAGCTTTCCTAATGCTCAGCACTTCCCTCATCTTCCACACTAGCCTTATCCACCTCTGTCACATTTCACTCCCCCACAGTCTGCACAGGCCTAGAGCTCCTAGTCAATCTCTGCTTCTATACCATACCCTTTATTTACTGCTTGGGCGGCCATGGTGGTGCAGCGGTTAGTGTTGTCGGCTCACAGCAAAAGGCTCTCCGGTTCGATCCTTGGCTGGGGTGCCTTGTGTGTGGAGTCTGCATGTCCTCCCTGTGGTCCCATGGGTTTCTTCCGGGTGCTCCAGTTTTTCCCACATCCCAAAGACATGCTGTAGTGGAATTGGACAATCTAAATTGGCCCTAGGCGCGAGTGCGTGCGTGTGCCTTCCATGGAAGGTAGGGCGCCAGGCTGGCAACTCAACACCGTAAAACTACTGCCAATCATGAAAGGACAGGTGATCCGCTGTGGTGACCTCTAACTGGGGAAAAGCCGAAATAAGAAGACCCTTTAGCTACTGCTCAAGCTGTAATGTCCCTATTCTCAACTCTCTCACTATCTTTCTGCATCACTAACTTTCTAGTGATTATTTTCCTAACTGAAACCAACATTCTATTTTTTCATGTCCTAGAACAGCTAATATACAGTGCACTACCTACATACTACTTTTGGACACTATCTACTCATAGGCTATGCATATGGTGAGTAACTATTACTATGTTTTAACTTTATAGAACTGTCTAGATGTGTAATCTTGTAATATACTTTTAACTTATTTTTATACAGTATTTCTAATGTCATTTGTATTGGATTATACTGTATTTGTTCTGTACGTGCAGCTTTTCTTCCCAGGCCTCTGCTGAAAATGGGTTCTTTAGACCCAGACCGACCATCCCGGTAAACAAATGTCAAATACATACATTTATATTTAGAGCCACTGGCAAAGAAAATAACGGACTCAAAAATGCAAGGATACAAATGGTATGGAAATCAAGAAATTTTGGCTTTATTTGTATATAACATCTACGTGATAAATCCAGAAAAGGACTTCAGTGTTGTGGAACAATAAGACCGTTTCCAGTCTTTTTGGGATGAAAGAATACAAAGAAAACAAGGAAACTGGAAGCTCTTGTTTATGGATATGGATAGTAAAATACAAGCAGTGAAAATGTTTAGTTCCTTTAGTTTTATGTATGGGTCAGAAGCTGCGGTGGTGCAGCAGTAGCATTGTCGCCTCACAGCAAGATTTTCTCCCGTTCGATTCTCGGCTGAAGCACCTTCTGTGTGGAGTCTGCATGTTCTTCCCATGGTCGACTTGTGTTTGAAAGGCATGCTTGAATCAACGTGCCTTCGTTGAACGTTGGGAGTCGAGCTGGCACCTCTGCACCGCAAAAATCTACTGCCAATCATTAGTGGACCAGAGTTCCACTGTGGCGTCCCCTAACCGGGAAAAGCTGAAAGAAAAACAACAAAGTTTCATGTATGGGTCAGACATTTTTATCAATCATAGAAGTTGTGGTCAAATATAAGAAGTTGAAAGAATTTATCTGGAAGAGGAAGACAGCAAGTGTTAAATGGGATAAACTAATCCTTCCAACACAAGGTGGCTTAGTATTGCTTAATTTGAAGGGATAATTTAAAGCTATACAGTTAAAGCTCATATATGTATGTATATATATATATATATATATATATATATATATATATATATATATACACACAAACACAAAAAAGTTATGTTCTTACCATAACCTTCCATCTGTCTTGTCAACAAGACAGATGGAAGGTTATGGTAAGATCACTTCATTCATTACTTATTGACGGGTGTCGGTTCTGTCCTCGGAACAGAGTTGGATGTTATAACAAGCTCACGCCAGCGACAAAACTCTCGATCCAAGTCTTTACCCATAGTACCCCTCTCTATTTCTTCAGATCTAATTTGCCCTTAAGGAAGAGAGAAAGCAGAGGCTTTATCTGAGCAACTTCATCATCGGCTAGGAACATAATCGTACCTCCAGGAGTCTTTCGGAGAGGGATAGTGGGGGGGTTGTAATGAATGATCGATCAAAGATGGAGCGTTATGGTAAGAACAAATTCTTAACCTGATGTTACTCTTAATTTATTCCTTACTGATGGGACAGAGCCCCTAGCTCTGTTTCCTGGGAGGCCCTATGAAAGAATATTCCTGAGTACCATTGAACCAAGACCATATCCAATTTGGAATGAGTAATAAAAGTATGAGAGGTAGACCATGTCGCTGCTACATAAATGTCATCCACAGAAGCTCTTGCATGGAAAGCAACAGAAGTTGCAACCGATGATGTGGAATGCACTTTGACTTTAAATAGTAATGAAGCTTTATTCTGTCGATAAATGAAGCAAATGCAGTCTCTCAGCTATTTAGACAAGGTAACTTTGGAAACCGGTCACCCCAGTCTTGGTCCTGAGAATGACACGAGTAACTGGTCAGATTTTCGCAATGATTTAGTTATGTCAAGATAAAAACGCAATTGTCTATGCACGTCAAGCAAATGTAGAGCACATTCTCCTTTGTTAGAAAAATTTGGAAAGAAAACTGGTAGATTTATAATTTGATTAATAGTCAAGTCTGAAATAGCTGGGTAAAAAGGAGGGGTTAGTCAGGCTCGATACTCTGTCCTTATGGAAGACTATCTAAGGACGTTTAGTGCCCAAAGCTGGCAAATGAAATTTGTCTTGCTGAGGTAATGGCCACCAAGAACAAAGTCTTCCAGAATAAAAAATTCAGATCGCAGTTGGCAGCAGATTCAAAGGGAGGATGAGTCTAGGATTGTAGAACTAAAATTAAATTCCAGGGCTCGATAGATGGTTTGAAGGGGTGCCTAATGTGTGCAACTCCTTTCAAAAATGTTGTGTGAAATAAAGGAAGCGTCCTCAAAACCATTATAAAGACAGGAGATTGCCGCTAAATGTACTCGAATAGCTGATGCTGCAGCTACTTAATGGAGGAGGTTATATAAGTAATCTGGCACTATAGAAAAAGTACAGTTTTGTACCTACCATAAATGTAGATGTCCGACAGGTATGCATCTGCAGTCCTAACATATGGGTTGTCCTGCCTCAGGCAGCCCTTCGGTCGGCCGGATTCCAAAGTCTGGGTCTGGCCTCGGCTGATGTCGCACTTCACCCGACGTCATAGCTGCTGTGAATTGGGTATAAAGGCATCAGCCGACACCATTTTCCTCAGTGTTTCTTGCCCCAGATGCCAGGTGCCCTCTAGGAAGGCTAAATTTGGATAAATGCAAATGATTCCAAACAGTAGAGAGCAAACAATATAAGCATGTATATACATATATACAAACAAATACACCATAATAGATTCCCCCAGCTAGCTACAAGATGGGCAAATACCCTAGGAGTACCACAGAGGGGAAGGAGGGGGGGTAATCCTGACTGCAGGTGCATACCTCTTGGACATCTACATTTATGGTAGGTACAAAACTGTACTATGTCCTTCAAGGATGCATCTGCAGTCCTAACATATGGGTAGAATACCATAGCCAAACTGGGGGAGGAGGCACTAAGATGATTATGGTGCAGTTAAGATCCCTTGCAAAACCGCAGTTGCAAAACCTGCTCGGGATCTGGAGTATAAAGGTAGATTATAATGCTTGGCAAATGTATGCACGGAGCTCCAAGTAGCAGCTTCTAAAATGTCTTTGGTAGCCACTCCTCGTAGGAAAGCTGTAGTAGTGGCTGTAGCCCTTGTGGAGTGAGGTCTGATGTTTTGTGGAGATGTCTTTCCATGAAAAGAGTAACAAAATCTGATGCAATTTCCTATCCATTTTGAGATTGTCTGTTTTGAAATTGCTTTTCCTTCCATTCCTGTTGCATATGCTACCAGAAGCTGGTCAGTTTTTCTGTTGGTCTTGGTTCTGTCCAGATAGTAGCGCAATTGCCTGTGCACATCCAAGGTATGTAGTAGTCTTTCCCCCCTGTTCTGTGGGTTGGGGAAGAATGTTTGTAGGTGGATTGCTTGGTTCAATGATACCCTGGAGACCACTTTTGGCATAAAAGTAGGATTAGTTCTCAAGGACACTCTATCCTGATGGAAGATAAGGAAGGGCTGTACTGCCATTAATGCCTGTAATTCAGAAACCCTTCTTGCTGAAGTGATTGCAAGCAGGAAAGCAGTTTTCCAAGATAAGAAATGTAATTCTGCTGTTGCTGCTGGTTCGAAAGGGGGAAGTGTTAACTTTCCAGCACAAAGTTAAGGTCCCATGTAGGCAAAGGTGGCTTATTTGGAGGCTTTACATTTTTAATTCCTCTCAGAAACTGCCTGAGTAGAGGATGAGAGAAGACTGGAGGATCCATGTCGTATTCTGCTGAAATTGCTGATGCATGAATCTTAATGGAGGAGTAAGAAAGGCCATCGTGGAAAAGCTCTGCTAAGTATTCCAGGATGTTAGCTATGTTTGCTAATGATACATTTTCTCCTTTTGCTGCACTCCAAATGAGGTATCTTTTCCATTTGGCTGAATAAGTCTTCCTTGTGGAGGGTCTGCGAGCCTCCAGGATAATGTCTTTAACCCTCGGAGATAAATCTGGGTTATTTTGCTTTATGTAATATTCCAAGCAGCTAGCTGTAGTGTTTTCAAGTTTGGATGTAGGATCTTGTAGTTGTTCTGTTAGCAGTAAAGGAACTAGAGGTAGAGGCCATGTGAGTGTCCGAGACATACTCCTCAGTAGCGGGTACCAATGCTGCCTCGGCCAGTCTGGAGCTATCAGGATGATCCTTGGGTGATCTTCTTTGATCTTCAGTAGCACTTTGTGCATCAAAGGAAGAGGTGGGAATGCATATGCTGTCAGGTTTTCCCAACTGAAGGATAGGGAGTCCACCTTACAAGCAAGTGGGTGGTATGTCCTTGTGCAGAATTTCCTCAGTTGGTGGTTGTGTGGGGATGCGAACAGGTCTATTTCTGGTAGTCCCCATTTCTTTGTAATGGTTTTGAAGATGTCTGGATGCAGCATCCATTCGTGGGCATCCGTGGTAGTCCTGCTTAAGGTGTCTGCTAGTGAATTTTCTTTTCCTGGCACAAATTTGGCCTGTAGTTGAATGTTGTGGTTCAGTGCCACATTCCACAGGTCCATTGCCATCCGGCATAGAGGATATGAGTGTGTGCCTCCCTGTTTGTTGATATACCACATGACTGTGGTGGTTGTCCGTCATCAGCAAATTACCCTGTTGAAGAAAAGGTCTGAATGTCTGAAGAGCCTGTTTCACTGCCAGCATCTCTTTTTGATTTATGTGTAGGTTCAGCTGGTCTTGTGTCCATAGGCCTTGTATACACTTGTCCACCATGTGTGCCCCCCAGCCTAGGTCTGAGGCGTCCGTGGTGATAGTCTGGCTTGGGTGAGGTTTGTGGAAGGGCAGACCTCTGTTCAACTGACAGGCCTGAGCCCACCACAGGAATTCTTGTTTCAGGCATGGAATTATTGGAATCTGGGCTTCTAGACTGTGCTTGTGTTGAGACCATACATTCCTTAGGTACCATTGCAACTTCCACATATGTAGCCTGGCATGTGGAATCAATATTATGCAGGATGCCATGTAACCCAGGGCTTGCAGGACTTTCCTTGCTGTAAGCTGGTTCTGCGTTGTTAATGCCATGAAATAGAGTGGTAGTTGCTTTTGCTTTTCTGCTGTGAGAAATGCCATTTGTTTTGATGTGTCCAGTTCTGTACCCAAGAATGTTATCCTTTGGGATGGTACCAGCCTTGACTTTTTCATGTTGACTGTGTATCCCAGGGCTTGCAGTAGTTGTATAACCTTTTCCAAATCTTTTGTTAATTTGGTCTTGTTGTCCGCTTGTATTAGGCAACCGTTCAGGTATGGATAAATCTGAATTCCCTGAAGCCTGCAATGAGCAATTACTGATGCCAGGCATTTCGTGAATACTCTGGGCGCAGTAGATAAGCCAAAGGGCAATGCTGAGAATTGATAATGCTCTGATCCTGCAAGAAATCTGAGGTATCTTCTGCAATCTGGTCGTATAGGGACATGCAGGTATGCCTCCTTGAGATCTAGAGTCACCAGCCAAGACTCCTTGCCCAGCATGGGAAGAAGTTGCTATAGGGTCAGCATTTTGAATTTTGGAACAATGAGAAATGTGTTCAGAGCGGACAGGTCAAGAATAGGCCTCCATTGGTTTTCTTTCCTTGGTACCAGGAAAAGTCTGGAGTAAAATCCTTGCCCTTGTTCCATAGACGGTACCTTTTCTATAGCTCTCATCCTTAGTAGGTGGTTGATTTGTCCTAGAGCATTTGTTTTTTGGTTTGGTGGTAGGTTTGGCATTCCTCTCTTTTTTGGTAGAGTGTGGAAGTGAAACCTGTAGCCTTTGTCTATTGTCTGTAAAATCCATTTGTCTCCTGTAATGTAATGCCAGTTCACGGAAAATAAAGCAAGCTTTCCGCCTAAGGGTGCTTGCAGTTGTTCCCTGGTAGGCGGTATCAGAGTCAAGTCATTGTGTCTGTCCTGTGGAAGTGGTCGTAGCTGAATCTGTGGCAGTACTTCTCTGGTTGTTAGGCTGCCACTGACATCCCCTGTAGGCACCTCTGGATTGACCTCTGCCTCTTGGGCGCCTATTTCTGCCTCTCTGTGCTCTGGAGGTGTCCGGAAAGGACCAATTCTTCGAAGGCCAATTTCTACTAAACCTCGGAGGCTGGACCTGTAAGAAATCCTTGACTGTTTGGACAGATTTTGCTTTTTCTTCCACCTTCTTTAGCACTTGCTGTGCAGGGGAGCCAAACCAACTTTGTTTCTCCATGGGAGCATCTAGGAGCTTTGACTTTACATGGTCTGGTAAGGATTGCTCTTTTAACCAGGCATGCCTTCTAATCACTGTTCCAGTCATAGCTGATCTAAAGGAAGCCTCCAGTGCATCATAGCTGCATTTTAAGGAATGATTACTGACCTGATGAGTGTTATGTACCAAATCCTGAAGGGACTTGCGGTCTATAGGCTCAGGAGAGGACAGTTTTTTATTTAGCTGGTCTAACAAAAATTCCTGATACTGAATCATGTGGAATTGACAGTTTAAGGCCCTAGCCGAAAGAGTAGCAGAAGTATAAACTTTTTTACCCCATCTCTCTAATGCTCTAGATTCTCTTTCAGAGGGGAGGGGGTTTTTGGCAGAGGCAGCTGCTACAGCTTTGGGGCCCTGTGAAATGGTTTCAGGATTTGCAATAGGAGCCTTATACAAGTGAAAGTGTGTGTCCGGGACCCTGTAATATCTGTCGGGCTTGGCAGGGGCCAGAGGAAGAGAATCAGGGGCAGTACAGGCATCATATGCATCATCAACAACTGTTAGTACTGGAGGAATGGCTAAAGGCCTATGCTGTGGTAAATGTAAAAAGGTCCTTAGCCTTTTCCTTGAATCTGAAAAATCCTGGCCCTGCCATTGAAAATGCTCTCTCATAGCATGTAAGGTTTCCCCAAAAGAAAATTCCTCAGGAGGAGAGGCAGAAGGAATGGAGTCTTCTGCATCAGAATCCTCATAAGGAGAATATGCGCCTTCTGGAGGATCTGAGTTTTCTGAATCATCCGAGGAATAGTCTGTAGAAACAGGATCCGGGGGCTCTGCTCTAGGCCTCTTCTCTGGAGGGGGTTGGGAGGCCCTGTCTGGGTGAGGTTGGGATCCCCTGATCAAAGAAATGAGATCCTCAGCCAAGCTGAGCATTTGGGAACTGGAGGCAGGCCTGTGTGAGGGGGTTTTAGCAGGCAAGGCCTTAGAAGATTTAGCTGCTTTAGCCCTAGAAAAAGCCTTGATAGACATAGATGCAGGGGGCCTAGCAGCTCCACGTGCAGGAGTAGATATGTCTAAAGGAATAGTATCTGATAAATCCTGGGTGACTGCTACAGCAGGGGGAATTTCAGAAGCGGATTCAGCCATGCTGTGTGAGGCCTCGGCTATCTGAGGCAAGCTTTCGGCCGAAGGAAGAACCGAGGACTCTGTTTCAGCCGAAACCGAGACACTCGCGGTTGGCTTAACCGTGGTTTCGGCCGAAACCGCGGACCGCGAGTGTTAGTCCTTTTCCTTACGCTTTTTACCTAATTGTGAAGTCGGAGTCTCCGACGGCATTTTGTAAGCAAAAGCGGGACCAAAAAAACTCCTCTGCAAACTCCGACAGACGTCTAAGTGTCCGTCGGTTGAAGGAAGCACAGGCTAGACAAGCTGATACGTCGTGGTCTGGGCCTAAGCAAGGTAGGCAGTAAGTGTGGAAATCCTTATGAGGTATTTGTTTCCCACAAGTTAAATAAGAAGTTATGTACCTACCATAACGTTCCATGTTAGTTGTCTTCTCTCGCCTTCTTTCTTGCTTGATGGGTTCGGAGCCGATCCCTCGGCTCCGACTCGGCACTTGCTTTAGCTCGAGAACTCCTTTTACCAGCTCGAGGCAGCCCCATATCCCATGATGCAAGGCAGGAAGTACCCCAGATCTCGTTTGTTGACAAAAGGGCAATAACACCAAGCATAAACAATACTTCCCAAAGGAAGAAGAAACTTACAAATGGAAAAAGGACCAGGTCTAAATGGTCTTTAGCATTATAGTTTCTTATACAAGGTCTGTCCAGGCCAGGGGGAAGGAGGGAGGGTCAAGAAAGAAGGCGAGAGAAGACAACTAACATGGAACGTTATGGTAGGTACATAACTTCTTAATGTTAAGTTGTCAATCTCGCCTTCATTCTTGCTTGATGGGACCGCCCTTAGCACCTCTATCCTGGGTGGCTCAATGGAACAAACTCTTGAGGACTGTAGAGCCAAAACTGGCTCTGTCCCTGGAGGCCAAGTCCAATTTGTAATGGGAAACAAAAGTGTGAGGAGTGGCCCAAGTGGCCGCTGCACAAATAGTGTCTAAAGGCAGTCTAGCTTGAAAAGCTGTAGAAGTAGCTAAACTCCTAGTTGAATGTGCTTTAGGTTTTGAGCACAGCTGTTTTCCCCTGATCGTATAAATTTCAGTGATGACCGAAGAAAGCCATCTGGACAAAGTCACTTTAGAAACAGGAAGGCCTTTTTATTATCCGCATAGGAAACAAAAAGTTGATCAGATTTTCTAAATTTTTTTGTTCTGTCCAAATAATATCTAAGCTGACGGTGGACATCAAGATAATGTAGCTTTTGTTCAGCTCTATCTGAATAGTTGGGAAAAATACAGGGAGATCAATAGATTGATTCAGATTGTTTTTCGAAGCGACCTTAGGTAAAAAGGATGGATTAGTTCTCAAAGATACTCTGTCTTTGTGAAAATCAAATAGGGGGTCGAACCGAAAGAGCATGAAGTTCAGACACCCTCCTGGCAGATGTAATAGCCACTAGGAATAAAGTTTTCCAAGAAAGATATTTCAGGGAACAAGAAACAGCTGGCTCAAAGGGGAAGAATCAAGGATGTCAGCACTAAATTTAAATCCCACTGAGGAGGAGGATTCCTGATTGGAGGCTTTAGTAGGAAAATCCCTTTCAAAAAGGCCCTGCAGAGTCTATGGGACATAATATTATGATCTGCTATCCCAACATGAAAATTAGAAATAGCAGCCAACTGAACTCTGACTGTGGAAGAAGAGGAGCCTGCATGGAAAATCTCTGCTAAGAAGTCCAGAACTGCCTGAACAGGGCAGTAAAAGGATCAATATTTTCGGCCTTAGCCCAATAAGAGAAACATTTCCATTTGCTTGTGTAAATCCTCCTGGTAGAGTATTTAACTGAAGTTACTATGATATCTCTAACTGGGTTAGAGATCAAAGGAAGCCTGGCTAAGGAAGGAAGTGGAGCAACCATGCTGTGAGGTTGAGAGAAGGGATTGACCGGTGCAGCTGACCGGATTGGTGAATCAGTAGATCTGGCACTGGGTCCAGATGCCACGGCTGCACCAAAAGGTGACGATGGAGGAACGGGAACCAAACTTGTCGAGGCCAGTAAGGGGCAATGAGAATCAATTTGGCTCTCAAAACGGTAGCTTTCTGGATCACCTGAGGGATCAGAGGAAATGGAGGGAAGGCATAAAGAAGTCCCTGGGGCCAATCCTGGGTCAGAGCGTTTCTGGGGATGGCCTGATAGAGGGAAGAGGCTGAAGAAGTCTGGACATTTGCTGTTTTGGGGAGTAGCAAAAGATCGCAACATGGACGACCCCATTCCAGAAAAATCTCTTCCGCTATGGATTGCTTGAGAGACCACTCGTGAGGCATGAGAATAGCTCTGCTCAATCTGTCCGCTATAATGTTGGTTTTCCCAGGGATATGCGTTGCTACCAGAAACCGATGAGAGGAGATCGCCCATTGCCATAGTCTGAGCGCTTCGACACAAGGGGTAGGACTTGGTTCCGCCCTGTTTGTTGATATACCAAACTACAGACATGTTGTCTGTGTGGACTGCAATTGTCCCTACGGGAAGAAAGTCGTTGAGGGCTTGCAACGTTAAAAGCACTGCTCATCTCCAGGACATTTATGTGCAGATGGTACTCGAACGGTTGCCACGTCCCATGAACCATCCTGCCCTGATAATGACCCCCCCACCCGATCAGGGAGGCATCCGTGGTGACAGTGGCTATCGGGGACGGAGGTACAAAGCACCTGCCTTGGTGAACCTGAGACGATGTGATCCACCAAGCAAGATGTTCTTTGCATGTTTGTGTCACCAGAATCTGGTGACGCATTGGGAGTTGCTGGTATGACCACTGTGTGAACAGCATCCACTGAAGGAGGCATGTAGAATCGAGCCAGGGAAGAAGAGTGATGGCCGCAGCCATAAGACCTAATACCTTTAGAACCATTCTGGCCTGTACCTTTTGCTGGCCAGAATGATCCTGACATGAGTCTGAATGTCTGAAACTCTTTGTTCTGTAAGGGTAGCTGACATCCGAACAGTGTTTAAGTTTGCCTATGAAGGTAATAGACTGGCAGGGCGATAAGGATGACTTTTCGAGTTGACTGAGATGCCCAAATGAGAACAAAGGTCTATTGTGTAATCCCTGGCTTGTATAAGCTGATGCCTGGTGGTGGCTGACAGGAGCCAGTCGTCGAGATACGGAAACACCTGGAATCCTTGACGCCTCAGGTGAGCCGTGACCACTGCCATGCATTTGGTGAACACTCTGGGGCTGTAGTGAGACCAAAGGGCAGGGCTCTGAACTGGAAATGACTGGACCCCAGCCGAAATCGGAGAAATCTCCTGGAGCGCCTGTGAATTTTGATGTGATAGTACGCACCCTGAAGATCTATTGAGCACATCCAGTTGTCCTTCTGTAAGAAGGGCAGAATTGACTGAAGAGTGACCATTCGAATCTTGTCTTCCTGACAGACTTGTTGAGTCTGCTGAGATCCAATATTGGTCTCCAGTCTCCGCCTTTTGGGGACCAAAAGAACCTTGAGTAGATTCCGGCTCTGAATGGTCTATTGTGACTGGCTGAATGGCTCTTTTGCAGTAGTTTTGCGATCTCTAACTCTGCAATGTCCCTTAGACCGGGTGGTACATCTGGAAGGGAACTTGAGGGAAGGGACTTTCCTCGAAAGGAATTATGTAACCCTTGGATATGATCGACTGTACCCATCTGTCTTGAGTGAGGGAATGCCAGGCTTCTGGGTACAGTGATAATCTTCCCGACTGCCTCCAAGGAGGGACAGCCGGGCAACACCTCAGGGATGCTGAAAAGGCTTTTCAGGAAGAGACTCCCTGTTGCCCTGGTTCTTCGGACCCCTCTGCCTCTAGAGCGGCGCCTGTTGTTGTTACCCCTCTGCCTCTAGGGGTAAACTGACCACGTGAATCCGGGCGTGACTCCTTGGGATTTACGGAACCACATCTTCCCACCCTTCTGTCCTTTGGGATAAGGCCTAGAAGGGGTGGAAAACGGACTCCAACAGCAGAAAGAGTCTTGCCGTCCTGCTCACACCTGGTCAAGGTTTCCTTCACCTGAGGGCCAAACAAAGCTGACCCATCAAAGGGAGAATTTGTGAAGGACGCCTTAAAGGGATCCGCGAAAATCACATAGCCGCATCCAGGCTTGGCGCCTAAGAGCCACACCTGTGCTCTGCGGCTCTACTCGCCCATCAGCAGCATAAGATATTAGCCGCATGGAGGAGTTAGCAATGGAATTGAGGGTTCCTAGCTGCGAAGCAATCTTTTCTTGGGCCCCTGCAGCTGTAGGATCCTGAACTACTTCTCCCAGCTCCTTCAGGATATCTCTCTGGAGTCTGGTGAAGTGACAAAGATAATTCAGCGAACGATAGCAAAGGTCGCTGAGGAAAACATCCGCTTGCACCTATCCATGGTCCTAGAGTCCTTATTAGGAGGATGGACGGGCACGGAAGGATCTGCAAGTTCCTTTTGGTGGCCGCAGCCACCACCATGGCATCAGCGGGACACCCTTTGTAAGGAATTGTTTGACACTAGGGGCAGTTATAAATTTAGAAGGCCACCTAGGGACTGGCTCTACAGAGACAGGAGCTGTCCACGCCTTCGTGCTATAACCTGCATAAGGGGTCGAAGGCGGAGACACCCAGGAGGTGGAGGGCCGAGATCCAAACGCCTCTAGGTATACTGACTCATCCTCAGAGGGATTGTTGGAGGCCAGTTTCCCCTCTGTTTCAGAAGTTCTAGGATGTCTGAGAAGGAGACATCCTCAGAGGGGATCTAGGGATCCCTCTGACTCATCAAAGTCAGTATCCAAGTGACAGACTCAGGGAGTCTACATGCTTCCTCTTACAAGTCCTCTTCCTAGGAGGATCTCCCAAACATCAGGAGAATCCTCGGAAGAGGGGAAATTCCCAATGGGGAAACCTGAGGCGGAGGATCTCTGGGTCCTGTAGCAAGAGAAGTGGCAGAGATGTCAACAGGTACAATAGAGGGAGGAGCTACGGAAGAGACTGCTGACTGATACCAGTGGCCAGTACACTCTTCATCACCTCGAATGCTCCCTCCCAGGCAGGTCCGAGAGACCCCGCCCAAGAGCTAGGAACCCAGGGGCCACCGAAGGGAAGTCTCCGAGGCAGATGTCGGAGCCGAGCTCACCAAGGCCGAGGCTCCAAGGGGAAGAGCTGGTTCGACAAGGGTCCGATGCCACTCACCCCTCGGAGGAGACCATGGAAGCCCGACCACCGAATCCCTCTAAGGAAGAGGAGATAAGAGTAGGGCTGAAGGAACAGAAGGGGGTATCCGTCCTCCAGCCGTAGCAGTAACCCTGCCGAAGACTCCAACTCCAAACTCTGGGGTAGAGTTGAAGGAGGAACTGTAACGGGTGTGGACCAACAGTCGTCTGCTGAGACGGACTGTGTAGCATTTGGGCCAGTACCTGTGACTTGAGCAATCTACTGACCACTCTCTCTAGGTCATGGTCTGACAACCTGGATGACCTTGAAGATCGGCTCCGATGGCTCCGCTCCGATAGAAGAGGGGAGGCCGGAGCCGAAAGTATCGGCTCCAAGGAAGGAGACCTCGACCTCTTCCTGGAATGGGTCATCGGAGCCGATATTATTGATCCTGTCGGCACCGATTTCTCGGAGCCGGCAGAACGCCTCGATGTACCGGCCCCAGCCGGACCCGATACAGCCACCAGAGTAACGGTGTCGGACCCGATCGGAGCCGACACCGATGCCTGTGCCACATGGGTGTCGGAGCCGATCGGAGCCGACACCGATGCCGCGTGGGTGTCGGAGCCGGTCGGAACCGACCCCACAGTGGTCAGCAGATTCGCACAGATAGCCATCGGCGCCAAGGCTTAGTAGATCCAGAATCGGCTCCAGCCGGAGCCGATCTCGACTCTATACGAAGTCGGAGCCGAGGCCACAGGCTTAGAAACAGAAGCCTGGGTTTTGGCAGATTTTGTTGATTTTGTGGGCCGACTTAGCCGGAGAGCCCTCCGGCTTAAGAAGACCCCTCAGAATCAACTTATTCTTCTCCTGCAGGACTCTCTGGCTGAAGGAGTGACAAATAGCACAGGAGTCCTGCAGGTGAAGAGGGCCTAAACAGTACAGGCAAGAAGTGTGACCGCCTGTCAGAGACATCTTCTGACAGCACGAGTCACACTTCTTAAAACCTGAAACCCTCTCTTTAGACATGGTGCCCAAAAAACACACACACACCAGTCCAATTAAATTAAATTAATCCCAAAAGGGTATTTAGTAAAATAAACCAACACACACACCCTAACAGGGGGGGGGATGGGAAAGGGAAATTAACTGACTAAAAAAATTTAAAAGAGACAGGGATTTCTGTCAGAAAAGTTAAGTTTAAAGTTAAACTATCAAAAATAAAAGGTTTTTAAGTAAAAAGGGGCTTAAATGTCACAAAAGTGAATTACTTACCAGGAGCTGGTAAAGAGAAGACCTCCCAAGCGAAGCGGCAAACGAGATCTGGGTACTTCCTGCCTTGCATCATGGGATATGGGGCTGCCTCGAGCTGGTAAAAGGAGTTCTCGAGCTAAAGCAGTTGAGTCGGAGCCGAGGGATCGGCTCCGAACCCATCAAGCAAGAATGAAGGCGAGATTGACAACTTAACATCAATTATTTACTTTTTCTGACATCGGCTGAGGCAAGAAAGAGTCCCCAACAGGGTACTTAGCTTTTTAGAAGTCTTCGGTAGTAGAAATCTCTGGATCTGACCGACCGGCACTTGTGAACAGCTTCTGCTTCGGGCACCGCACGGCAAGAAAGACTGAGGAAAATGGCATTGGCTGATGCCTTTATACCCAATTCACAGCAGCTATGACGTCGGGTGAAGTGCGACATCAGCCGAGGCCAGACCCAGACTTTGGAATCCGGCCGACCGAAGGGCTGCCTGAGGCAGGACAACCCATATGTTAGGACTGCAGATGCATCCTTGAAGGACATCGGGGCCAAAAATGAATTAACTACAGTTTTACAAGACCAAAATAATAAGTTATGTACTCATCTTAACGTTCCATGTGAGTTGTTCATCTCGCATTCATTCTTGACTGATGGGTTCGGAGCCAATCCCTCAGCTTAGATATGGTCATATGCAAAGCTCAAGGTCTTCCAGTAGCTCGAGGCCAAGCCCCCTATCCCATGATGCACTGTGAATTACCTCAGATCTTGATTGCTGCGTATACTATAATAATATAAAATAGTTATTCCCCTACAGAAGGTAAGATGACACTGAGCAACCAGGATGAAGCAACATCTAGATCAACTATCAGCCAGGTGGGGGTAGAAGGGAGGGATGCAAGAATGAAGGTGAGCCGTTTATTCTTGACTGATGGGTAGTGTCCCATGTACCATCTATCGCAGGTGGCTCACGGGAGTACATTTCTCAGGACCGTGGACCCAAATGATGCTCTATCCCTGGAAGCCTTATCCATTTTGTAATGAGTGATAAAGGTATGTGGTTTTGACCAAGTGGCTACTGCACAAATGTTACCAAGAGGAAGTTTGGCTGAAATTGCAGAGGATGTAGAGACTGCTCTGGTTGAGTGAACTTTAATCTTGTGTTGCAAGGGCATATTAGCAACAAAATAGGCAAAAGTGATACAATCAGACAATCATTTAGACAGAGTTGTTTTAGCCACTGGTTTACCTTTCCTGGATTCAGAGAATGAAAGAAAAAGTTGGTCTGATTTCCTGAAATCTTTATTTCTATCCAAATAAAATTTGAGCTGTGACCTTCAAGTTGGTGCAGCATATACTCTAATTTGTTGGGAAGAAAACTGGTAACTCAATAACTTGGTTAATATTGGTTTCTGAACAAACTTTGGGCAAAAAAGAAGGACTTGTCCTAAGTGATACTCTGTCAGCATGAAAAATTAAATAAGGAGGTTTGACAGATAAAGCCTGAAGTTCTGACACTCTGCAGGCAAAAGTAATAACTACCAGAAAAATGGTTTTCCATTACAAATATTTGAGGTCACAAGATGATGCTGGTTCAAACGGAGGGAGAATTATACGTGAAAGTATAAAGTTTAGATTCCATGGAGAATAGGGAGTTTTCACAGGTGGTCTCAGATGAAATGTCCCCTTGAGAAAAGCTTTGGATAACTTATGGGACATGTCATTAGAAACATAAGCCAACTGAACCCAAACTGTTGCTGCTGCCACTCATTTGTTAAAGACTGTAGTCAAAAACTCTAATATGGATATCATGGGGGCTTGGTAAGGATCATTATTATTTTTTTGAGAGGCACATATGGAAAATCTCTTCCACTTACTAAGACACAATTTTTTAGTGGAGGGCTTGTGAGAAGACAAAAGGATCCGTTTTGTCTCACTGGAAAGGTTATGAAGCCTGGCTATGAGGGGAACTGGAGCAGCCAAGCTGTCAACTTCACTGACAGCAGAGGTCCCCCGACAAGTGTACCAGTAGGTCTGGAACTGGGTCCAGAATCCAGGGATCCTCCAAGAGATAAGGTTGAAGGACTGGGAACCAAATCTTCCGAGGCCAATAAGAGGCTATAAGAATAACGGTCCTTCCCAGGGATTCTGCTTTCTGTAGAACCTTTGGTATCAATGGTATTTGGTGGAAATGCATAGAGGAAACCAGGGGGCCAATCGTGTAAGAGTGCATCCCTCGGGCCTTCACCCGGAGGGGGAATCAGGGCAAAGTAGCTTCTGCATTTTGTGTTTATGTCACTGGCAAAAAGGTCGCAGCAAGGCTGGCCCCATTTGCAGAAAATCCTGTACGCAATCGCTTTCTTGAGAGACCACTCGTGTGGCAATAGGATTGCCTGCTTAGTTTGTCTGCTATCACGCTGGATCTCCCTGGGATGTGCATTGCCAACAGAAAGCGCTGGGAGGAAACAGCCCACTGCCAAACTCCAAGGGCTTCTCGGCAAAGGGGGTAAGATCTGGTTCCCCCTTGTTTGTTCAAATACCAGACTACTGACATTGTCTGTCTGAATCGCAATCATTCCTAGAGGAAGAGTGTGCTGGAAGTACTGTAACGCCAGAAGTACTGCTCTCATCTCCAGGATACTGATATGCAAATGTGACTCCTGATCGGTCCATGTGCCTTGGGCAGTCTTTCCATGAAAACTCACCCCCCCAACCCTATAAGGGAAGCGCCCATGGTCACAATGGCTACTGGAGGGGGTAGAATAAAGGGGCAATCCTATGGTGACATGGAGACGTCAACCACCACTGGAGGTATTTCTTGCAAGAGCTTGTAATCAATATTGTGTGGTCCATGGGCAGTTCCTGGTAAGACCATTGAGTGAACAGCCATTGAAGGATCTGCATATGCATTCTTGCTAATGGTATGGCTAGGATTGCTGCAGCCATCATACCCAAGGAATTCTGAAGCTGGTGCTCTGTCTTTCGATACCAATGTGCTGACAAATAAGAAAGACTCTTTCTATTGGTAGCTTTAGAGTGGTGGTTGAGGTGTCTAGCTCTGCCCCGATAAAAACGATATGCTGCAATGGCAACAAGGCAGACTTTTCTGAGTTGACTAATGCCTAGATGCCTGCAGAGTGACAGTACTCCCTTGCCTGAATAGGATGATGCCTGGTGGTAGCGGTAGGGAGCCAATCATCTAGGTATGGAAACACCTGCCATCTTAGATGCCTCGGGTGAGCCGTGACCAATGCCATGCATTTGAACATTCTGGGGGCTGTAGTGAGACCAAGGGGCAGTGCGCGAAAATGAAAATGATTGGCTCCCAGACAGAAACGCAGGTGATCTCTGGATGGCCAGGCCATCTTTATGTGGTAGTACGCATCCTTGAGATCTATCGAGCACATCCAATTGCCTTTCCCTAAGAAGGGAAGCATAGACTGAAGCGTGACCATCTGGAAAGTACAGTTTTGTACCTACCATAAATGTAATGTATGTGTTCGAGGGATTCCCTTTGCTGCAGTCCTATAGGTTGGTATCCAGCGTCCCAGGGCCCGAATACCAGAGGTATAGAGCTGATCGCCGGGTCGCGACTAGACTGGCGTCAATTACGTCAGGTGGCCTATCGCATGACCGACCCGGCGTCATTTCCTCAGCCTTTTCCCAGATGTCAGAGAAAGAAGACAAGGAGTCAAGTCCCAAAAACAACCTGCACCAAAAACATGTACTATATATGCATATACAAAAAAAAAGCATGTAAACTCCTTCTTTCTTTACATATTGGTTCAGTCTACTGAGGTCCAAAATAGGTCTTCAGTCCCCTGTTTTCTTTGGAACCAAAAAGAATAGAGTAAGTTCCGGATCCTGTTTGGTCTGCTGGGACTGGCTGGATGACACACACTAGCAACTTTCGGACCTCTCTAGTGGCCTGTTCCCTGTAACTGGGTGGAACGTCCAGGATTCTCCTTATAGACTGAGGGGGTGTGGCTAATGGTATGAAGTATCCTCTGGAAATGATGCTTCGTACCCAGCTGTCTTATTTTTTGCCAGGCGTCTCGGTACAAAGATAAGCGACCCCCAACTGCCTCCAGAGCAGGAAAGTCGGGCCTCCTTTCAAGAACGCTGGCAGGGTTGCCTAGAGAAGTGATGTCTGGAACCCTGATGTTGCGGAACAACTCTGCCGCGAGGGTGGCATCTTTCGCTATTATCCCCTCCTCAGCCCCTGGAGGGGGGTTCACCATGTGTGTCCTGAAAGGCTCCTTGGGCTTTCCAGAAGCAAATTTTCCCTCCCATTTGACCTTTGGGATAAGATCTGGTACGGGTGGAAAAACGGACTCAGACGGCAGAGTCTTTCCCTCCTGTTCAAACCTGGTCAAGGTTTCCTTCACTTTAGGCCAAAAAAGGGATGAGCCATCAAAGGGGGTGTTCACGAAGGATGACTTGAAGGGCTCCGCGAAGGAACACAAGTGCATCCAGGAATGTCTTCCAAGAGCAATTCCTGTAACCGCTGCCCTACTCGTTCCATCAGCTGTATAGGATATGAGACGCAATAAGATGACAATAGAATTTAGGGCAGAAAGCTACGCAGCAACTTTATCAGAGGCACCTGCAGCTACTGACCCTGAAGAGCATCTCCCAACTCCTTAAGATGATCTCTTTGCAACCTAATAAAATGGGTTAAGTAGTTCAGTGAATGGAGAGCAAAAGTCGAGTCGCTGAACTGAACATGTGTTTCCCATATCTATCCATGATCCTAGCCTCTCCATTAGGAGGATGGATAGACGAGGAAGTCTGAGACATTACCTTTTGGTGGCCGCCACCACCATGGCATCAACAGGAACTCCTTTGGTTAAGAATGTTTTGTCTGGTGGGGCTGATATAAACTTGTTAGGCCTCCTAGGGACAGGCTCCATGGACTGCGGTGACTCCCACACCCTTCGAGAGACCAACTGCATGAGCTCATCAAAGGGCGGAGACACCCAAGAGGTATAGGGTTGAGACCCGAAAGCCTTCAGGAGAACTGACTCATCCTCAATAGGGATTTTGGACTGCCAATCACTCCCCTGCCTAAGGATCTCAAGTATCTCAGCAAAGGAGATATCCTCAAAGGGGGACCGTGAGGACCCTTTCTGACTCATCCAAGTCAGTACCAGATGTTAAAGGCTCCTGTGGGGAGTCTAAGTGTCGCCTCTTGCGCAATCTCTTCCTAGGAGCCTCCTCAGTGGGGGCTTCTGGAGACATCTTGGAACAGCAAGGGGAACCCTGTGGCATTACCTGCGGCTCTGGGTCTCTATGCTTAGACTGGATGATGGAAGCAGAAGCAGACAGGCTCTTTAGAGATTGAGGAAGCAAGGCCTGAATTCGATGTCTTGGGCGCCAAACTCTCCCTGTGGCATCAAAGGTACCATGGCTCCAATGGGAAGGAATCGACAGATACGAAGGAACTGTCAAACCCTCCCGCACCGAGGCAGTGGGCTCCAAACCGGAGGTAGGAGCCGTGCTCACCCGAGCTGAAGCCAGAGCGGGAGAGTCTGCACCAAGTTGATTCGACTATCCGCTCCAGATCCGACTGGAGTGCGTCTTCTCAGAATCCCGTCGGCGCCAACGTTATCAGAATGGATGGAGCAAAGGGCACTGGAACAGGCCTTGACCACAACGGCTCCACGATCCACACGTCTGATTATTCTGGTTTCGAAGGGCCGACATGGCTCGGAGTAGGAGTATTCAAAGCAGGAGTAGTGGTCTTCGGCTCCGAAGCCACTTGGGTAGGAGCTGACAGCAATTTGGCAAGGCCTGGTGCCTGTAGAAGTTGCTGCACCAATCGATCCACATTCAAATCTGAAAGGCTAACAGATGACCTAAATTAATACACAGATGGTGCCGACTGAGATGCTTCGGATACCAGCTCCAAGGCTGTGGGCCAGCTCTGAAAAGAAGACAGTTGGCTCCGAAACCTGTGGAGCTGATGTCTCATCAGATTTTTTTTATGATTTTATTTGAGTCCTTAGATTCAGAAGACTTGGAGGACTAGAGGATTTGCTAGCAACATCCTGGTCATTCAACGCCTCTTGAAAAGGGTGTTTTAGCAAACCCCTATCCATTAATTTCCTTTCCCTCTCTAACAAAATCCTGGAAGAAAAGTAATGGCAGATAACACACGATTCTTGCAAGTGGACAGCCCCTAAACAATATACACAAGCTAACATGCCCACTTGATTACACTCGGGATATTTTTTAAAACCGGACTTGGGATGTTTGTCCTAAACTGCCATACCACCACACTAAACACACACGGATCAAATTTCAATGAGAAATTAGCAACAATAGGCTCTAACTACACACAAAAAAGACAGCCTAAGATAAAGTTATTCAAAAACTCTGTGCTAGAACTACTATAGAATAAATGTAACACACTCAAGTTAACTAGGCTGAAAAACAAGTCTAAATATCTAACGAATAAATATAGTAAGACTATAATATCACATGGGAAGGGGAAAGCTATAAGCGCCAACTAACTACTTATGCAAAATATTTGTAAAGCTATATATAAAAGCTACTAAATAGAAATTTTTTTAAAGTTACTGACCCGAGCATACATTGAAACCTCCAATCAGATGGAGCGGCAAACTAGATCTGGGGTAATTCACAGTGCATCATGGGATATGGGGCTTTGCCTCAAGCTACTGGAAGACCTCGAGCTTTGCTTGTGGTCGTATCGGAGCTGAGGGATCGGCTCCGAACCCATCAGTCAAGAATGAACGGCGAGATTGAACTTCACATTAAATCTTTTTCACTTACTTGGAGAAAATTTCCTGGTGGATGGTTCATGGGAAGCCAGAAGAACGTGGCATATACGGGAGGACAGGTTGATTTGGGTGGCAATTACTGAAGTGAAGGAGCCAAACCTTCAGCCTGGAACTCAATGTTCGGATGAATCAACCCCCCAGTAGGTGCATGACAGCAGTTCCAGAGTTGGATCCAGAATCCATGGTTGATTTACCAGGTGAGGTCAAAGAAAGGGAAACCAAATTTGTTGAGCTCTGTACGGTGCAATGATTATTACTTTGCTATTCAAGCAGAGAGCTTTCTTCAAAAATTGTGGGATCACAGAAAAGGGAGAGTAAGCATAAAGAAGCCCTATGAGCTAATTTTGCACCAGAGCACCCCTCAAGGACTTCTCCTCTGGGGGAATTAGGGCAAAGTAGCTGCTGAACTTGTGACTTGCCGGGGAGAGACAGAATGCAGCAAGGCTGGCACCAGCAACTGAAGATCTTTGCTGCTACAACAGGATTGAGGGAACACTCATGAGGCAGGAGAATGCATCTGCTCAATTTATCTGCAATTTTGCTGGAATCCCCAGGAATGTGCATTGCTAACAGAAAGCGGTTGGAAGCAATCGCCCATTGCCAAATTGTCATGGCCTCTCAACATAATGGGTAGGACTTGGTTCCCCCTTGTTTGCTGATGTACCAGACTATTGACATTGTCAGACTGGATGGCAATCATTCTTGAAGGGAAAACAGGTTGAAATGTTTGCAACACTAGAAGCACTGTCCTCAGTTCTAGGACACTGCTATGCAGGTTGGCCTCCAAGGGTCACCAAGTGCCTTCAACTGTCCTTCCCTGGAAATGCCCCCCCCCCCAAATCAGGGAGGTGTCCGTAGTCACTATGGCACTGGGCTGGGGGGGTTGTGACTCCATAGATGGCCCTCTGGCTTCATCCATGAAATTAAATTGTTTGCACTGGTTATTTTGATTTGAAAGGACATAGGGTGAGTCAAAATAGACCACTGCTTTAATAAAAGTAGTCTCATGTGTAGTCTTGCTAGCTGAAATATTTTTATCGATGCTACCACTGACCTTAACAGTTGGAGGACTGCCTGAGCTGGAGTTTTGTCCTGGCAGCGTATCACCCGGAGTTGAGACCTGAGGCTTTCTGGCCTGTGGAGTGGGAGGGAAGATTGAGTATTGAAATTCGCTCCTATGAAATCCATTCTTTGAGAAGTAGTCAAGTTTCATTTGTCTTTGTTTACAGTTATCCCAAAGTGTTCCAGTAGGTGGAGAGTGTAGTGTGTAAGTGGCTGGAAGTAGATGCTTGGTTGGGGGAGGTGAGGATCTAATTGTGAAAGCATGGTAACACCCTGAATCCTTGCAGTCTCAAGTGAGCTGTTACCACTGCCATGCATTTGGTGAACACTTTGGGGGCCGTAGAGAGACCAAAGGGCAGTGCTTGAAACTGGTAGTGATTGGTTCCCAGCTGAAGTGGAGGAATCCTCTGGAGGGTTTGCCCATTTTTATGAGGTAATACATGTCCTGAACATCTACTGAGCACATCCAATAGTCTTTCTCCAGAAAAAGAACTATAGACTGAAATGCGACCATCCGGAATTCTGTTTGACAAATTTGTTTAGGATGCTGAGGTCCAGAATTGGCCTCCAGTCAACTGCCTTTTTTTTGCACTAAAAAGAACCTTGAGTAGATTCCGGATCCTATCTGGTCTGGTGGGGCTATTTGGATGGCCCTTTTTTGAAGCAGCTTTCGGATTTCTTGAGTTGCTACCTCCCCTTTGATTGGGTGAAACATCAAGAAATAGAAGTTATGTCCTTACCATAATGTTCCATGTGGAGTGTTCATCTCGCCTTTGTTCTTACACCTGGGTTCGGAGCCGATCCTCAGCTCCGTGTCGGCTGCTTAGCAAAGCTCTGCATCAAGACGAAGCTCGAGACCAACCTAACTCCCACAATCCCCCTCTGCCTTTACCTCAGATCTAGTTTGCAAGCAAACCAACAGAAATAGAAGAGAGCAAAAACACATTAATGCCAAACAAAAATAAACATAGCTAAAATACATAGCCATAACAACTGCTCCAGGCAGAAACAGGAGAAACAAACCAGGCACCTAAACTGGACGTTCTTCCTGAGGGTGGGAGGGTGGGAATGTAAGAACAAAGGCGAGATGAACACTCCACATGGAACGTTATGGTAAGGACATAACTTCTATATGTGAGTGTTCAATCTCGCCGTTTGTTCTTACACCTGGGTAGCATCCCTAGCTCCATGATCCTGAGGAACTCACGGGAGAACGTTCCTGAGCACAGTGGAACCAAAGGTTGCCCTGTCCCTAGAAATCCTGTCTACTTTGTAATGAGAAATGAATGTATGTGGTTTAGACCAAGTGGCAGCCGCACAAATAGTGTCTAACGGCAGGCGGGCTGCATGAGCCAGGGATGTAGATACTGATCTTGTAGAGTGCCCTTTGGGCTTGACAGATAAAGTTTGCTCAGAGGCAGTATAAACAAAAGCAATGCAATCAGAAAGCCATTTGGACAGGGTTCGTTTTGTAACTGCCATACCTTTTCTTGCTGTCTGAGAAGGCTACAAAGAGCTGGTCTGTTTTTCTGTGATCCTTTGTTCTGTCCAAGTAAAATCTGAGTTGTCTATGAACATCTAACTTGTGTAACATATTCCAACTTATTGGAATGGTTATTGAAAAAGGTGGGGAGTTCAATGGACTGATTAATATTATTAACTGAGCACACTTTGGGGAGAAAGAGTATCTCTTCGCACTAATCCATCCTATCAGGGTGAAAGATCAAATACGGATGTTTAATAGAAAGAGCTTGAAGCTCCGATACCCGCCTGGCCGATGTGACAGCCACCAGAAAGAGGGTCTTCCATGACAAAAACTACAAAGGGCAGGAAGAGGCTGGTTCAAAGGGTGGTAGCATTAGCTGTGACAAGAGAAGGTTCAAGTTCCAAGGTGAAGTAGTACTTCTAACCGGTGGTCTAATATGGAAAGATCCTTTTAGAAAGGCCTTACAAAGTCTGTGAGCCATAATAGGAGCCCCACTTTCCCCCACATGAAAGGTAGATATGGCAGCTAATTGCACTCTCAAAGTGGCAGGAGAAGCCCCTTGGTGGAACAGTTCGGTTAAAAACTCTAAGACCTTATTCAAAGGAGCTATTACGGGATCCAATTGTTGTGTAGTTGCCCAGTGCACAAAACGCTTCCATTTACTAGTGTAGATCTTTGTAGTGGAAGCTTTATGAGAAGCCACCAGGATATTTTGAACTGCTGGGGATAGAAGATCAGACCTGGCTAAGAAGGGAAACGGAGCAGCAAAGCTGCTAGTCTGAGGGAGAGAAGCGACGGGTGGAGAGCCCATGACGAATGGGTCAGTAGATCCGGCTCTGGGTCCAGGATCCAGGGTTCCCGCATTTGGTATGCCAGAAGAGAGGGAAACCAGATTTGACGAGGCCAGAATGGGGCAATGAGGATAATTGTCCTTTGCAGGTTGCTGGCTTTCTGTAGAAATTTTGAAATCAGGGGAACAGGAGGAAAAGCGTACAGGAGAATAGGGGACCAATCGTGAACCAGAGCGTCCCTGGGAACTTCCCCTGGAGGGGGTAATAGGGCAAAATAGCTCCTGCATTTGGCGGTCATTGGAGACGCAAACAGATTGCAGGAAGGCTGGCCCCACTTGCGAAATATCTCCTTCGCAACTGACTGTTTGAGGGACCACTCGTGAGGTAACAGGATGGCTCTGCTCAACCTGTCCGCTATGATGTTGGATAACCCCGGGATGTGCGTTGCTATCAGAAAACGACCTGTGGACTCCGCCCATTGCCAGATTCTCATGGCCTCTCTGCATAGTTGATAAGACTTGGTTCCCCCTTGCTTGTTTATGTACCAGACTACGGACATGTTGTCCGTCTGAACTGCAATTGTCCCTAGAGGAAGAAGGGGAGCAAAGTGTTGCAACGCTAGAAACACTGCCCTCAACTCTAGAACATTGATGTGCAGATTGTACTCCAAATTGGTCCATTCGCCTTGGACTGTCTGTCCCTGAAAGATGCCCCCCCACCCTATCAGGGAAGCGTCCGTGGTCACCGTTGCTGTCGGCGAGGGGAGCACAAATGGTCTTCCGCTGGAAAGATTGCAAGTCCGTAGCCACCAAGCTAGGTGTGATTTGCATATGTTTGTGATGAGAATTTCGTGCGTCAGGGGTAGCTTTTGGAATGACCATTGTGCAAACAAGTAGCCATTGAAGAACTCTCATGTGCAGTCTTCCCAAGGGTATGGCAATGAGAGAAGCTGCCATGAGTCCCAAAACCTTCAGAACTAGTTTCGCCGGGGATTTTCTGGATGATAGAAGATATATATGGTTTCGTAGGGAGTTTATCCTTTCTGGAGGAAGCCTTAGAAATAAACAACGTGTATCCAATTCTGCTCCTATGAATGAGATATGCTGTGATGGCTGTAGTAAGTATTTTTCGAAATTTACAGAAATCCCGAGATGTACACAAAGTTGTAGCGTGTAACCCCTGGCCTGAATCAGTCGACGCTCGGTGGTGGCAGAAAGGAGCCAGTCGTCCAGATACAGAAAAATCTGGAATCCCAGGCGTCTCAAGTGAGACGCTACCACTGCCATACATTTGGTGAAAACCCTGGGGGCTGAGGTCAGACCAAAGGGCAGGGCTCTAAACTGATAATGACTGGCTCCCAGCCAAAAGTGCAAGTGATCCCTGGATGCCCTGGCCATCTTAATGTGGTAGTATGCGTCCTTTAGATCTATTGAGCACATCCAGTTGTCCTTCTGTAGAAATGGAAGGATCGATTGAAGCGTGACCATCCGGAACTTTTCCTTCTTGATGAAGGTATTGAGTTTGCTTAGGTCTAGAATTGGCCTCCAGTCCCCTGTCTTTTTTGGAACTAAAAAGAACCTTGAGTAAGTTCCGAATCCACTTTGATCCGCTGGGACTGGTTGGATGACACTTTTTTTTCTAGCAGCTTTGAAATTTCTATAGCTGCAGGACCTCGCAGATGGGCGGCACATCTGGAAGTCTTTTCTGTGGGATTGGGGGCAATAGGAAGGGAATTCTGTATCCTCTGGTAACAATGCTTTTTACCCAATTGTCTGATGTAAGATTTTGCCAGGCCTGAGGGTATAAAGCTAAGCGACCCCCGACTGCCTCCAGAGCAGGACAGTCAGGCCTCCTCTCAGGAGTGCTGGAAAGGTTTCCCGGGGAGTGTATCCCTGTCACCTTGGTTCTGCGGACCCCCTCTGCCACCACGGCGACGTCTTCCACCTCTGCCCCCTCCTCTGCCTCTAGAGGGGGCATCACCCTGTGTGCCTGGGAAAGATCCTTGGGGTTTTCGAAACCACATTTTTCCACCACGTTGCCCTTTGGGGTACGGTCTAGATGGGGTGGAAAAACGGACTCCGACAGCAGAGTCTTTCCCTCTTGCTCACACCGGGTAAGGGTCTCCTTTACTTTGGGGCCAAAGAGAGTGGCACCATCAAATGGGGCGTTAGTAAAGGAAGACTTGAAGGCTTCCGCAAATGAACATAAGCGCATCCAGGATCGTCTACGAAGAGCAATCGCTGAAGCCGCTGCCCTACTTGATCCTTCGGCTGCATATGAGATCAGCCTCATGGACGAGTTTGCAATAGATGTAAGGGTATTGAGATGTGCTGTAACCTTCTCCGAGATAGCAGCATCTTGTAGTACCCTGGAGGGTATCTCCCAACTCTTTGACTAAATCCCTCTGTAGCCGTGTGAAGTGGGTCAAATAGTTCAGGGATCGCATAGAAAAAGCCGCTGAACTAAAAATGCGCTTCCCATACCTGTCCATAGTCCTAGAATCTCTGTTAGGCGGATGGATAGATGAGGAAGATTCGGACATCTCCTTTTTCGTGGCAGCTGCCACCACCATAGCGTCCACTGGCACTCCCTTTGTCAGATAAGCCTTATCTTGGGGGGCTGTAATATATTTGTTAGGCTTTCTAGGGACTGGCTCCACCGTGTCAGGTGCCTCCCACGCCCTTCGAGCAATCAGTTCCATCAACTCATCGAAGGGCGGAGTGACCCAGGAGGAAGAAGGGCGAGCACCGAATGCCTTCAGCAAGACTGACTCATCCTCAGAAGGGGGAAGGGCTTGCCAATCACCTCTCTGTTTTAGTATCTCCAGGATGTCAGAAAAGGTGACATCCTCAGAGGGTGATTCTGGGGACCCTTCTGACTCATCTAAGTCAGTGTCCGATGTCAATGATTGTTGTGGAGAATCTAAGTGTCTCCTCTTACACAGTCTTTTCCTCGGAACTTCCTCGGGGGGGGGGCATCCGAAGAAGCCTCCGAGGAAGAGGGGGCACCCTCTAGGGGTGACAGACACTGGTGCTCGACGCTTAGACGTAGCCGTGGGTGCAGAGGAGGATAACGGCCCTTTAGGGGAAGGAGAAGCTGTTTCTGCTGAAGTGGTTGTCTGAACAGACAACACCTTCCTCATGAGTTCGAAGGCCCCCGGGTCCCGAGTCGAGGTATCCCCCGGTTCCGAAGAAGTCTGAGGAATCCCCGAGACAGGCACCGAAGGCATCGACCCTGAGGACGGAGCCAAGTCGATCCCAGACGGGGCCCCGAGAGGGAGCGTCGGAACCGAAACATCAGTCCGACTCTCAGTCCCGGACCCAAGGATGGATCTTCGGCTCAGAGACTCCGGTATTGGATCTGACGGAGTCGAGGTGAACGGTACCGACCGAGAAAAGGACGGATCCGGCACAGAGGGCTCCACAATCAACAGATCAGCCTCTCCCGGCTCCGAAGACTGGATGGGCCTCGGAGGAGGAACAGGTGGAGATAGTGGAAGGCCTTCGAGTCTCGACACCAACTGGGAGGAGACAGAGAAGTTTGGACAAGGCCGTATTCTCCATCAGTTTCTGCACCACGCGGTCTACATCGGTGTCAGAGAGGGGCCTGGAAGAATGCGTCGAAGGAATCGAAGACGGAGCCGACCTCAAAAGTGCAGGTGGAGGGAGCTCCGTCACCGGTTCCAAGACTCGAGGCTCGGTAACTGACAACAGTTCAACACTCGGCCCCGAAGTCTGTGGAACCGGTGATCGAACTTTGAACTAAGAGCTCGGAGCCGATGACTTGGGCTCCGACGTCTTAGATTCCTTCGAGGACTTAGATGCCTGGTCTGATGCATCCAGAGCCTCTTGGAATGTAGGCTTCAAAAGACCCCTATCCATAAGCTTCCTGCGCCTATCTGTCATGACCCTCCCACTGAAAGAATGACAGATGGAGCAGTCCTCTTGCAGATGGAGAGGGCCAAGACAGTAGACACAGGAGCTATGATGGTCTGTGACAGACATCTTCTTGTCCACATTGGCACCGTTTGAAGCCTGATTTAGCTTTTTCTGACATGTTAGCAAAATCAATCCAGAAAACAGAGAAATAGCCAGTAGTAAATGTCCAATCCAGTAAAAGTTGTCAAATCCAGTAAAAAATTGTCAAATCCTGTTAATAAAGTCACATCCAATAGTCAACTCCAGTAAAAGGGTGGGGTAGGCCCCGAGGGAATAACTCAAAGAAGTATATAAAAATTAAGGGGTGGCGTAAGCCACAAAACGATGGGCTAGGCTTGTAAATGCCCTCGGGCAGATAGCCTAGTATGAACCTATGAACCTATATACGGAACCAAGAAACCCTCGATACACTACTCATACACACACACAATCAACTTTAGAAAAGTTTTATACTAAAAATAATACAAGAAATATAAGAAATAATTAATCTTAGCTTTGAGGTGGTCCGAGCTCATCAAAATGATGCGAACGTTGCAGCGGCAAACTAGATCTGGGGTAAAGGCAGAGGGGGATTGTGGGAGTTAGGTTGGTCTCGAGCTTCTTCTCGATGCAGAGCTTTGCTAAGCGGCCGACACGGAGCAGAGGATCGGCTCCGAACCCAGGTGTAAGAACAAACGGCGAGATTGAACACTCTCACATTATGCGTTAACTGACTTGGGTAAAGGTCGACAGGGATATGGTAACCACTGGCAATTCTCGCTTGCACCCAAAAAGATCTGTGGTTATCATTTACCAGGCAAGGTGGTGCAGAGAAAGTTGTCCCTCGACTGCTTCCAGACGTAAGCAGTCAGGCTGCTCTTCATGAACGCTGATAGGGTTTGTCCAGAGAAGGAAACTCTGGATCTCTGATTACACAGACCACCCCCTCTGCCTCTGAAGGGGCGTTTTCCGGTTGAGTTCCCCCCTGACCCGGGGAGAAAACTCCCCACGTGCGTCACAGAAAGGACCCTAAAATTTCTTGTATCACATCTTTCCAATCCTTTGATTACTGAAAAAGGATAGTTGGGGTGGGGTGGAAAAACATACATCTATCGTGATCAATGTCTCACCGTCCTTTTCACAGCTGGCTAAAGTGTCTTTTACCTTGGGCCAAAAAGAGAAGAGGTCTCTACGGGGACATTCATGAAGGATAACATAAGGAGATCTGCAAAATCACATAGGTGAATCCAGGTGTGATGTCTTGTGACAATGCCAGCACCTGCTGCTCTAGCTGCCCCCCTTGGTAGAATGAGAAATCAACTGCATGGAGGAGTTAGAAATAGATTCTAGTGTGGCAAGCTGTGAGGCAGTTTTGTCACGTACCTCATCAAGAACTGCTCCTGCAAGGGTTTCTGAGAGTTCAGAGATTAGATCTCTCTGAAGCCAAGTGAAGTGTGCCAGATAGATCAGGGACCGAATGGCGAAGATCGCTGAAGAGAAAGTACAGTTGTGTACACTTACCATATATGCAGATGTTAGAGTGTATTCACTGTTGCAATCAAATTTGGATTAACCCTGCCAGGGTAGCCCTCGGCTGGCCCGGATACGAGAGACTTGGTATTTCTTCAACAGTTGCGGTTGCTTGAGGAATGACGTCAGGTCATCAGTGGTATAAAGTAAGGCAGCCGACGCTCTTTGTCCTAACCTGTCAGGAGCCCCTAAAGTAGGAGGCCAGGCCAGATTCTGGTGGAAGAACCTCGCCAGTGGAAAATAAAAAAAACAATATGCCCCTTGTAAGGAAAGGAGAACAAGGAAGAATGGTAACAAAAGGAGAAAGAGAAAAAAGGATTAAGAGAAAAAAAGAGGATGGAGGAAGGAAAAAATACAGTTGTGTACACTTACCATAAATGTATATGTTAGAGTGTATTCACTGTTGCAGTCATTACATTTGGGTAATCTGCTGGCAGGTTGCCCTCAGTCGGCCTGAATAAAAGTCTTGGCTCCTGCGTCAGTTGTTGTCTCCTCATCCATGACGTCAGGTCATCAAGGGTATAAAACATGCAGCCGATGCCATTTTAATCAGTTTTTCTTGCCCCAGATGTCAAGTCCCCCCCCCCCCCCCAAATGAGGAGCAAAAAAAAAAAAAAAATATATATATATATATATATATATATATATATATATATATATATATATATATATATATATATATACATATATATATATATATATATATATATAGATATATATATATATATATATATATATATATATATACACACATATATATATATATATATATATATATACACACACATATATATATATATATATATATATATATATATATATATATATACACATACATGCATGTATTTTAGAACACAAAAAATATGTACCTCCAACTAAAAGCAAATACACCACAAAGGCTTTTCAGCAGAGTGAAGGGAAGAAGAGGTATAATGATAAAGAAAAAGGGCTGGCAGGTGGGTAACCCAGACTGCAACAGTGAATACACTCAAACATCTACAATTATGGCAAGTGTACACAACTGCACTATGTTCTTCGTGTTTCACTGTTGGTCATTACATTTGGGTAGAATCCCAAATTATAGACGGGAGGATAGAATTATGCCTAACTGGTAGTTTTGCAGAGGCGCAAAAAGATCTACGTCTGGCCTCCCCCAGTTTCGTGTCAACATGCTGAAGATTTGTGGATCTAGTTTCCATTTGTGTGACTCCATACGAGTTCTGCATAGGTCGCCTGCCAGAGTATTTTGCTTTCCTGGCAGGAGTTGAGCTTGTAGATGTATTTGGTAAGTCAAGGCTGTGTTCCACAAGGCCATGGCTAGTCTGCAAAAGGGTTAGGAGTGGGTACCCCCTGCTTATGTACCACATAACTGTGGTGTTGTCCGTCTATCAGTATTTGTCCTAGATGAAGGAATTTCTTGAAGGCTGTCAGAGCATTCTGTACAGCTAGCATTTCTTTCTGGTTAATATGCAGGTGCATTTGATTTGGGCTCCATTCGCCCTGAATGCATCTCTCTGCCAGATGGGCCCCCCAAGCATAGTCTGATGCATCTGTAGTCAGGGTTTGGGTGGCAGGGGGTAGAATGAATGTCAGTCCCTTGTTTTGGTGACAGGCCGCTGCCCACCAAAGGAACTCTTGTTACAGGCAAGGAATGAAAGGAATCATGGTTTCCAGGCTGTGAATGTTGACTCCATAAGCTTTTTAGGTACCATTGAAGTTTCCTCATATGCAGTCTTGCATATGGAATTAGTAGAATGCAGGATGCCATGAACCTCAAAGCATGCAGAATTTGTCTTGCAGATAGCTGGGTTTTTGTGGCCACTTGAAGTAACTTATCAATTGAAATTGTCTGGCGCGAGGTAAGCCATCTGGGCAGTTGTATTCAAGCTTGCACCCAGGAATGTAATTATTTGAGAGGGTACCAGTTGTGATTTATTTTCGTTTACGGTGTACACTAGGCATGTTAGAAGCCTTTTTACGAACGCCAGATGTTATAGAAAAGTGTCCTCCTCTGCCTGAATTAGACAATCGTCAAGATAAGGATAAATTTGAATGTTTCTTTGTTTGCAAAATGCAATTACTGGTGCCAGGCACTTTGTGAAGACCATGGGCGCAGTAGATAAGCCAAAGGGAAGTGCAGAGAACTGGTAATGCAAATAGCCTGCTTTGAAGCGGAGATATCTTCTGCAAGATTCCGATTGGGATATACAGCCTAAGCTTTAGTCTAGTTACCAACCAGGCATTCTTGCCTAACATAGGCAGTAGCTGTTTAAGAGTCAGCGTCTTGAATTTTGGAATGTCCAGGAAAGTATTTAGAATGGTTAAGTCCAGAATTGGAAGCCTTGATTTGTCTTTTCTGGGTACCAGGAAAAGTATTGAATAAAAACCTTGTCCTTTTTCTTTTCCTAGTACTGGTTGAATAGCCCCCATATCCATGAGGGACATGACTTGTTTCTGGGCCTCTGCCCACTGATTTGTGGGCATATCTGGCCATCCATTTGGAATTGGCAACGTGTGGAAATGAAATCTGTACCCCTGAGATACTATATTTAAGACCCACTTGTCCTGGGTAATTAGATGCCAATTTTGAGCTTCAAGTGCTAGTCCCCCCCCAAAGGGGCTGCCAAAAGATAAGTGCTTGGACATGGCAAAGGAAAGTCATTGAGACTTTTTACCGTATGATGGTGCTTTGCTACTTCCTGATTTGGAGGTGGAGGCATCCCATAGTTTTGTCCTGTAAGATCCTTGTGAATGAAACCTGGAGCCTTTGGAGTGTCTGGGTTTGACTGGAGCGGCTCTGTTGGGTATTGGAAAGGACCAATTCTTAGTAGGCCAGTGGCCCACTGAACATGGGTGGCTGCCCTTGCAAGAAATCGTTTATAGTTTGCATAGATTTAGCTTTGTCTTCCATCTTCTTTAAAACTTCTTCTGCCTTATTACCAAACAGACTGTCCTGCAGTAAAGGAGCATCCAACAATTTAGTTTTAACATGACCAGGAAGACTTTGCTCCTTGAGCAAAGCATGGCTTCTTATCACATTTCCAGTTAAGGCGGCCCTGCAAGAGGCCTCCAAGGAATCAAAACCATATTGCAAAGTATGCTTTCCAACTTGTTCAGCAGACAGCAATAAATCCTTTAACTCTATTTTCCACACAATCAGAAATCAACATCATTTCCTGTTTCAGTAAGCCCATGACATGCTGTTGATATTTAAGCATATGAGATTGACACGTTAAAGCCATGACTGCCAGGGTTGCAGACGTATAAACCTTCTTACCCCATCTATCCAACACCTTAGAGTCTCTATCAGAAGGGGTAGGATTTTTAGCAGTAGAAGCCTCAACACCCTTGGGACCCTGAGAAATAGTCTCGGGGTCAGCAGTACGATTTTTGAAAAGACATTTGTGGGAGTCAGAAACCCAGTAATATCTGTCTGGCTTACTAGGAGCCGCAGGCAGGGAAACAGGAGCCATGCTGGATTCTGGGAAAATATCAACAATGTCTAAAACAGGAGATAGAGACAAAGGCCTATGCGGAGGAAGAAGAAAATCCATAAGCCTCTTTTTGGATTCTGAAAAGTCCTGACTCTATCAATGAAAATGGTCACTTAAGGTATGCAAAGTCTCTACAAAAGAAAAATCCTCAGGAGAAGAAGCAGAAGGGATGGATTCTTCTGCAGAGTCCTCATAAGGGGGGATAGAAAATTCCTGATCAGAAGAGGAAAGTACAGTTGTGTACCTACCATAAATGCAGATGTTCGACTGTATTCACTTGTTGCAGTCATTACTCTTGGGTTATCCTGCTGGCAGGCTACCCACAGTCTGCCAGAATTCCAAAGTCTAGGACTGGCGTCAGCTGCTGTCGCCTCTTCCCTGACATCAGTGCGCCAGGGGTATAAAAAGATGCAGCAAACGCCATCTTCTTCAGTTTTTCTTGCCCCAGATGTCAGGTGCCCCCAAAATGGTAGGCTAAAACAAATTTAAAAAATTATGCCAATAATTATGCATGCAGTAAAATAAACATTTCCTTCAACTACAAGCAAATACACCACATAGGTTGTATAAGATAGAGAAGTACAGGCAAGTCCCAGCAAAGAAAAGGGGAATGGTGGGAGGGTAACCTGGACTGCAACAGTGAATACACTAACATCTACATTCCTGGTAGGTACACAAAGTACAGTTTTGTACCTACCATAAATGTAGATGTTCGAGTGTCTTCACTGCTGCAGTCATTACACTTGGGTTATCCTGCCGTCAGGCGGGCCCACAGTCGGCCTGAGTTACAAAGTCTTGGTCCGGCGTTGGTTGCTGTCCGCTCTTCCCTGATGTCAGCGCGCCAGGGGTATACAAGAAGCAACAGACGCCATTTTCTTCAGTTTTTCTTGCCCTAGACGTCAGGTGCCCCCAAAAATGGTAGGCAATACATATTGCTAATAAAACATACAAAAAAGCTAAAAATAAGACTTTCAGTAAACAGCAAATACACCCCACAGATAGTATAGGTTAGTCCCAGGTAAGAAAGAGGGGCTGGCGGGTGGGTAACCTGGACTGCAGCAGTTAAGATACTCTAACATCTACATTTATGGTAGGTACAAAACTGTACTATGTTCATCGTGTTTCAATGCTGCAGTCATTACACTTGGGTAGAATCCCAAAGCTGAGTTTGGGTGGCTGGCTCTATAGAGGATTTGGTGTGGCTATGAGGCCCTGCAGCACTGCAGTGGCATAGCCAGCTCTGGATCTAGAATAAAGAGGCTAATGGTAATGCTTGGTAAAGGTGTGCACTGAACTCCAAGTTGCTGCTTCCAAGATATCTTTGGTAGGTACTCCTTTAAGGTAGGCAGCAGAAGTGGCAGTTGCCCTGGTGGAATGTGGTCTAATATTACTAGGTACAGGTTTCCCATGTTGTGTGTAGCAGAACCGGATTCAGTATCCTATCCACTTTGAAATGGTCTGCTTTGAAATAGCCATTCCCTGCGATCCTGCAGCATATGATACAAACAGTTGTTCAGATTTTCTGAAAGGTTTTGTTTTGTCCAAGTAGAAGCGCGATTGCTTGTGTATGTCCAAGGAATGTAGAAGTCTCTCCCCTTTATTCTGGGGATTTGGGTAAAATGTTGGCAAGTGAACAGTTTGGTTAAGAGCCACACTGGATACCACCTTAGGCATAAAGGTGGTGTTTGTTCTTAAAGAAACCCTGTCTTGGTGGAAAATGATGAAAGGCTCCACTGCCATTAGTGCCTGCAGTTCTGGGACTCTTCATGCTGAGGTTATTGCCAGAAGCAGAGCAGTTTTCCATGATACATGTTTTAACTCTGCTGAATTGGCTGGTTCAAAAGGAGGCAAAGTGAGCTTTTCCAGAATGAAATTGAGGTCCCAAGTTGGTGCTCTCCGGGGCGGTCTTATGTTTTTAGCCCCTCTGAGGTACTCTTTTTGCAATGGGTGAGAGAAAATAGGAGGATCTGTGTTGTAATGAGCCGAGATGGCAGAAGAGTGAATCTTAATGGATGAGAAGGATAGTCCTTTGTCTAGCATCTCAGTCAAGTAGTGTAGTATCTGAGGAATGTTAGGGACCAGAGGATCAAGGTTTTGAGCCTGATTCCAGGCACAGAATCTCTTCCACTTGACTGAATAAGATTTACTGGTGCTAGGCCTCCTGGCCTCCAAAACGACATCCATAACAGTTATAGAAAGAGTAGTAGTCTGGCTAATGAATCTGCCATGCAGCTAGGTTTAAGGTTTTGAGCTGACTGTGCAGAATCTAATTGCTTTGCTGAGTCAGAAGGTGTGTAATTTGAGGCAAAATCCAAGGTGGACCTTGAGGCAAGTTCTTTAAGATTGGGTACCAATGCTGGCGTGGCCAGTCAGGAGCAATCAGAATCATCTGTGTTTTTTCTTGTCTGGCTTTTAGGAGTACCCTTGTAAGGGGAGGCAAAGGTGGGAAGGCATAAACATGTACGCTTTTCCAGCTGAACGAAAGAGCATCCACTTTCCATGCTTGTGTGTGATAAGTCCTTGTGCAGAATTTTTGTAGTTGGTAATTCAGTGGTGAGGCAAAATGATCTATGTCCGGGTACCCCCATTTTTGCATTATCATGCTTAAGATTTGTGGATTTAATTTCCACTCGTGAGGATCCATGATGTTTCTGCTTTAGTCGTCTGCCAGAGTGTTTTTCTTTCCTGGCAGGAATTGTGCTTGCAGATGGACTTGATAGGTTAGAGCAGTGTTCCACAAGGTCATGGCTGGTCTGCATAGGGGGTAAAAATGAGTGCCCCCTTGTTCGTTTATGTAACACATTACAGTGGTGTTGCCCGTCTTTAATAGTAACTGTCCTGGATGCAGAAGATCCTTGAAAGCTGTAAGGGCATTTTGTACAGCCAACATGTCTGATTGATGTGAAGATGCATTTGGTCTGTGGTCCATATGCCCTGAATACATTTTCCTGCCATGTGTGCTCACCATGCGTAATCCGAAGCGTCTGTTGTTAAAGTCTGCCTGGCTGTGGGAAGAGTGAAAGGCTGAACCTTGTTGAGGTGACATGCCTGTGCACACCATCGAAACTCCTGTTGTAGGCAGGGAATTATTGGTATTACTGTCTCCAAGCTGTGAGAATGTTGAGACCAAACACTTTTTAGGTACCATTGTAATTTCCTCATATGCAGTCTTGCATATGGAATTAGTAGTACGCAGGATGCCATGAATCCCAAGGCCTGCAGAATTTTTCTTGCAGGGAGTTGGGACTTTGTTGCCATCAACTGAAAATACTGAGTCCGTTGTCCTTGTTTGTCTGGCGTGAGAAAAGCCATCTGGGCCATTGTATTTAAGCTGGCACCCAGGAATATCTCTTGTGAGGGCACTAGTTTTGATTTCTTTTTGTTTACTGTGTACCCTAGGCAACTTGATCTTTTTACGAACGCCAGATACTTTAGAAGAATGTCCTTGCTCTCTGCTTGAATCAGGTAGTCCAGATATGGATAAATTTGAAATCCTTTTTGTCTGCAAAATGCAATTACTGGTGCCAGGCACTTGGTAAAGACCCTGGGCACAGTAGATAAGCCAAAGGGCAGTGCAGAGAATTGGTAGTGCATTGAGCCAGCTATGAATCTGAGGTATCTTCTGCAATTTTGTCTGATAGGGACATGCAGGTATGCCTCTGATGTCCAAAGTAACAAGCCAAGCTTTCTTGCCAACATGGGAAGGAGCTGCTGTAGTGTCAACATTTTGAATTTCGGAACATCCAGCTAAGTGTTTAGAGAAGAAAGGTCCAGAATGGGTCTCCAGGCTTTGTCCTTTCTGGGAACCAGAAAGAGTATTGAGTAAAATCCTTGTCCTTGCTCTTGTGGTGGTACCTTTTGAATAGCTCATGTCCATGAGTGCTGTAATTTGTTTTTGAGCCTCTGCCCATTGATTTGGTGGCAGATTTGGCATTCCTTTTAACCTTGGCAGAGTGTGAAAGTGGAACCAGTAACCTTGAGATATAATGTTGAGAACCCATTTGTCTTGGGTGATGCAATGCCAATTGTGATAGAGAAGTGCCAGCTTTCCTCCTAAGGGGGCTGCCAAGAGAGCTGTTTGGCAGCTGTAGTGGAAAGTCATTGAGGCTGCTTTTTATAAGGTTGAGGCCTGTCTTCCCCTTCTTTCTGGCCTGGTGTTCCCCATTGTCAAGGTCTGTAAAGGCGTTGTGCCTGACCTCTACCTGTTGGACGTCTATATCTGCCCCTTTGAGGTGTGTCTGTGACTGGAAAGGACCAATTCTTTGTTGGCCAATTTCTGCTAAAACGAGGAGGCTGAACCTGTAAGAAATCTCTCACCGTTTGCATACATTTTGCCTTATCCTCCATCTTTTTTAATACCTCCTCTGCCTTAACTCCAAACACATCCCGCTGCAAAGGTGCATCCAATAATTTGGCCTTAACATGATCTGGTAATGTATGTTCTTTTAACCAAGCATGCCTTCTAATGACAGTGCCTCTAACCTGCTGCTCTACAGGAGGCCTCTAATGAATCAAACCCACATTGCAAAGAATGTTTTCCCACTTGTTCAGCTGCATGCAATAAATCCTGCATTTCTTTAAAATTAAGAGGATCTGAATCTGGAAGCATCTTTTGTTTCAACTGAGACATTAAAAATTGCTGATATTTTAGCATGTGAATCTGGCAATTCAAGGCTCTCATTGCTAAAGTTGCAGACGTATATACTTTCTTTCCCCATCTGTCTAATGCTCTGGAATCTCAATACTGGCAGGATAGCAAGGGGTCTGTGTTGAGGCAATAAAAGGAAGTCTGAGCCTTTTCTTGGATTCTGAGTAATCCTAGCCCTCCCAATGGAAATGCTCCCTCATGGTATGTAAAGTTTCCCCAAAAGAATAATCCTCAGGAAGAGAAGCTGAAGGAATTGATTCTTCAGCATCAGAATCCTCATGGGGGGTAAAGAATATCCCTGGTCTGAAAAGGAATCAGAATATATTGAAACCTGATCAACAACACGAAGAAGCCAGGAAAAAACTGCAACCTTTAATGTCTTCTGGTACCTCGGCTACACAAGTCAGAGAAATCAATCTGTATCCTACCTAGACCTTTTATCAGGAGGGGGATGGGAACCCCTGATCAGAGTTATCAAATCTTCGGCCATCTTGAGCATCTGTTTTTTAGGGCATGGAGGCCTGTCCAGGAGAATGTTGTACTTGCTTTTTTGTCTTTAATGTAGGTTTAGTCTTGGCTGTAGTTGCAATGGTAAGTCGAGTATGTCAGAAAACACCCTCAGAAGCCGATGCCTGCTCAGCGGCTCTGGACCCATCTGAAGGGTTAATCTCAGTCGGTCGAACACCTTGAGTATCCAGAGGCCTAGGCACCTCCACATGGGAGTCGGTGGTGGCCTGTGGTTCTGAGGTAGCGGCTGTCAGGGGCTGCGAAAGCGCCTCACTGAAAACCGGAGAACCAGTGACTGGTCTAGAAGAGGCTTCGTCAGTTTTGGGCCTTGGATGCCTTTCCTAATCTTTATCTTTGCGTTTTTTGTGCATTCCAGTCGTCGGTTGCTCCGACGGCATTGTATAATTAAAACCTTCGCCCAAAGTAATGGCGAGCAAAATCAGACATTTAATAGTGCATTTGTTAAATCTAAAACAAAACTGACTAGTGACATCGTGATCTGGGCCTAGGCATGGAATAATGTAAGAATGAAAATCCTTATGAGGTATTTGCTTCCCACAAGAAATACAATTACCAACTTTTACTGACATTGGTCTGAGGCAAGAAAAGGTTTCCCCAACAGGGTACTTAGCTTTATTGAAGACTTCGGTTCTGAAATCGAATTTGAAATCTCAGGAGTCGGCCGACAGGCACTTGCGAACTGCTTTTGCTTCGGGCACCGCACGGCATGAAAGACTGAAGAAAATGGCATTGGTTGCTTCTTATATACCCCTGGCACACTGTCAGGGAAGAGGCAACAGCAACCGATGCTGGACCAAGACTTTGGAACTCAGGCCAACTGCGGGCCCGCCTGACGGCAGGATAACCCAGGTGTCATGACTGAAGCAATGAAACATGAATATCTACAGGGGACAGATCTCTCTTCCTTTTGGAGGGGGTAGCTTGGTTTCCCCTGATCAGCAATAAGGTCTTCTGCCATTTTAAGCATTTGAGACTGAGGCAAGGAAGCGGGAGCCTGAGAGTGGGTCGTCAGCTTCTTGGGTGTGGTTCGTACCCTGGGCCTTAGAAACTCTGTCGGTTTTGAAAGAACGGTAGTCGCGAGAGAAGACGTCAGTTTGCGTCAAGAGTCAATAGTGCGAAGGACTTCCTCGGAAGCTGGTGCCTGCTCAGCAGCTCTGGACTCATCCAAGGTTGAGACGACTGCAGGATCCTAAGTCGAAGAAGAGTTTTGCAGAATACCACACACTGAAAGGGTCCCGGTAGCTGCCTGCGAATCCACAGAAGCAGTCATCAGGGGCTGCAAAAGCACCTCACTGAGGACCGGAGAACTGACGACTAGCTTAACGGAAGAGTTGTCGGTAGGTTTGGACCTGTGCAGTGTCTGTCTTCATCTTAAAAGTTTTTTTCAGAAGATCTGCTGTCGGATGGCTTACTGAAGCCATATTGGAATTCAAGGACTAAGCAAAAATATCTAACTACAATAAGGCCCCAATGATGGATAGTTCTGGCGTTGAACAAAGCACATTAGTGAAAAAGGGAGACATCGTGGTCTGGGCTTAAGCAAGTGATGCAGTAAGAATGGAAGTCTCGGTGTGGTATTTGTTTTCCAAGGGTGAGAATTATTAACTTTTGCTGACATCAGTTAGTGCAAGAAAAAAGGATCCCCAACAGGGTACTTAGCTTTAGAAGAGTTCAACTTCAATTTGGTAGACAAAAACTCATGTAGTGGCCAACCAGCAGTTGTGCGAACTGCTTCTGCTTTGGGCTCCACAGCAAGAAATACTGGGGTAATGGCGTCAACTGCCTTACTTTATACTAATGACCACCTGACATCAGTCTTGAAGCAACAGCAGCCGACTCTCTGGTATTCGGGCCGGCCAAGGCTACCCAGGCAGGGATAACAAATGTGATGACTGCAACAATTAAACTCTAAACATCTTACCAGAGGATATAAAGGAAAAGCTTTTATGGGCCCCATCTGGAAAAAACAGCTTTTATTTGGAAATTCCTTGTGTGTGTTTAAAAAGCTAAAAACAGAAGCAAATTAATGCAAAGTATCAAGCAACTGTTAATTTCTCTCACTCTGAAATCACGAAGAAATTACTCATCCATTCCAGGGCATTTTTTTCCAATTATCATGGAAGTCAAACCAGCAGGAATGTTCCAAGCAACAGTATAAAGAAATGGCAAGAGAATACTAAAAAGGAAGGAGGTGGTCTCTTCTTTTGAAAATCAGTATCAGGACCTTCCATACCCAGCCTTTGCCGGCAATTCTGAGAATCTCTCACTTGTACCTTTCAGTCTTGAAATCGATAACTTCAGACTTTTAGATGACACGTATCAGAGCATAGATGCCTCTTACATTGGGCATCCACAAACATCCATCCTGAAATTTGTTAACCTCCAAATCAACTGTACCTTCTGCCTCAAGCCATTTCAGAAAGTACAGTTCTGTACACATCATAAATGTAGATTTTTCGAGTGTATTCACTGCTGCAGTCATAACACTTGGGTTATCTGCCTGCAGGTAAGCCCTCAGTCGGCCCGAATACCAGAGACTTGGTATTTCTGCGTCGGTTGCTGTAACTCCAAGACTGCCGTCAGGTCATCGTGAATATAAAAACATGCAGCAGCCACCATTACATCAGTTTTTCTTGCCCCAAATGTCAGGAGCCCCCTAAGAGGGAGCTATGTTATGGTGCAGGAAAACACCACCGGTAAAAAATAAATGCCAATAGCAATACCCCTGAAAGGGGGCGAGTAAAAGGTATAGAGAGATTAGAGAGAGAGAGAGAAACTAGGGCCTGGAGGGAGGGAAACCAGGAATGAAACAGTAGATACATTAGAGCATCTACATTTATGGTAAGTGTGCACAACTGTACTATATTCGTGTTTCACTGTTGCAGTCATCACACGAGTGGATTCCCAAAGCTGAAAAAAAGGGATGGAGGCAGTCAAGCTGAGTTAGGGCTGGCTAGAATGCCCTGCAGAACTGCTATTGCAAAGCCTGTCCTGGATTTGGAGAAGATAGGCAAAAGGTAGTGCTTGGTGAAGGTGTGTTCTGAACTCCAGGTAGCAGCTTCCAAGATGTCCCATGTAGGGACTCCCTTGAGAAATGCTGTAGAGGTAGATGTTGCCCTACAGGAATGTGTTCTGCCCCCCTGTGGGGTTGGTTTCCCATGGTGCTTGTAGCAGAAATGGATGCAATGTGCTATCCATTTAGATATGGTTTGCTTAGAAATGGCCTTGCCCTCTGCCCCTGTTGCAAAACTGACTAGTAGCTGATCTGATTTTCTGAAGGGCTTAGTCCTATCCAAGTAAATTCTGAGTCATCTGTGCACGTCCAAGGAGTGCAGGATCCTTTCCCCTTCATTTTGAGGATTAGGGAAAAAGGTTGGCAAATGTATGGATTGAATGAGAGCCACACTGGACATCACTTTAGGCATAAAGGAAGGGTTTATCCTGAGAGACACTGTCAGCATGGAAAATAATTAAGGGTTCCACAGCCGTAAGTGCTAATAGTTGGGACATTCTTCTAGCTTAAGTGATGGCTAGAAGCAATGCTGTTTTCCAAGAGAGGAATTTTAAGTTTGCTGACGCTGCAGGCTCAAGGGGGAGCGGTGAGTTTTTCCAGTACAAAGTTAAGGTCCCAAGCAGGAGTGGGTGCTCTCCTTGGTGGCCTTAAGTTGTTTGTCCCTCTCATGAACTGTTTGATAAGAGGGTACGGGAAGAGAGGTAGCTCAGTGTTGTAATGAGCTGAAATGGCTGAAGCATGTATCTTAAGGGAAGAAAACTGCAGGCCTTTGTGGAGTAGATCTGCTAAGTAATCCAGGATTAAAGGCAGGGAGGGCATACTTGTGTCCTCCCCTTTAGACAGACTCCAGGAGCAGTACCCTTTCCACTTATCCACAAAATATTTCCTTGTACTGGGTCTTCTGGCTTCAAGAAGAACATCCAGCACCTGCTTGCTTAGAGCTGCTGGGGTAGGATTCAAGGGATAAGCCAAGCTGCAAGATTTAGAGTTTGCAGTTGTAGATGCAAAATCTGCCCTCCTGCTGAGTGAGCAGGGTAGGATTCTGGTGTAGGTGCCATGGTGTCACTTGTCAGGCTGCACAGGAGTGGGTATCAGTGCTGGCATAACCAGTCTGGCACAATGAGAATTGTCCTCTGTCTGTCCTGTCTTATTTTGAGCAATACTCTTGGAAGAAGGGGCAGAGGTGGGAATGCATAAAATGAGAGATTTACCCACTGAAAGGAGAAGGCATCCATTTTCCAGGCCTTGCTGTGAGGGTTCCTGGTGCAGAATTTGCTGAGCTGGTAGTTGGAGGAGGCAAAGAGGTCCACCTCTGGGGTCCCCCATTTCTGAGTCAGAAGATAGAAGGCGCTGGTCTCCAACTGCCACTCGTGTGGGGTCTAGGAGGTTTGTGCTTAAGTAGTCTGTCAGTGAATTTTGTTTGCCTGGCAGGAATTAAGCTCGCAGATGGACTTGCTGTGTTCCACAGGGCCATGGCTAACCTGCAGAGTGTGTAAGAAGGGGTTACCCCCTGCTTTTTGATGTACCACAACTGTGTTGTCTGTTTTTATTAGTTGTTGTCCTGGAAAGAGTAGGGATATGAAAGCTGTCAAGGCATTCTGTACAGCTAGCATTTCTTTTTGGTTGATGTGCAGATGCATTTGTCTTGGGCTCCAGTGACCCTGAATGCATTTGCCGTCCATGTGTGCTCCCCAGGCAAAGTCTGATGAGTCTGTGGTGAGGATCTGGTCAGCGTGGGGTTGAGTAAAGGGCAGTCCCTTGTTGTGGTTGCATGCTTCTGCCCACCAAAGGAACTCTGTACTTGGACAGGGTATGAGAATGTTGGCACCAAAGACTTTTTAAGTACCATTGAAGTTTCCTTATATGCAGTCAGGCATATGGAATTAGCAGTATACAGGAGGCCATGAAGCCCAGGGCCTGCAGTATTTTACTTTTGAATAGCTGGGTTCTGGTGGCCATTTTTTGAAGAAGGCGAAAGACTTGTTTTGCTGAAGTGAGGAATGCCATCTGGGATGCTGTGTTCAAGCTTGCTCCCAAGAATACAATCTTTTGACTAGGTACCAGTTTTGATTTCTTTTCGTTGATTGTGTACCCCAGGGCAGTGAGGAGGTTTTTCACAAATGTCAGGTGCTGCAACAGCAATTCCTGTTCGCCTGAATCAGGCAGTCATCCAAGTACGGGTAAATTTGGAAATTTCTCTGCCTGCAGAATGGAATGGCTGGAGCCAGGCATTTTGTGAATACTCGGCACAGTGGATAAGCCAAAGGTAAGTACAGAGAACTGATAATGCATAGATCCGGCCCCGAAACCTAGATACTTCACTGCATGATTCCCTTACAAGGATGTGCAAATAGGCTTCTTTTAAGTCTAAGGTGACTAATCAGACATCCTTGGCTAGCATAGGTAGAAGCTGTTGCAGGTAAGCATTCTGAATTCTGGTACTACCAGGAAAGTGTTGAGAACTGAAAAATCCTGGATTGTGCGCCAAGAGCCCTCTTTTCTGGTTACCAGGAAAAGTCTGGAATAGAATCCTTGACCTCTCTGTTCCACTTGAACCGGCTTAATAGCTCAGATGGAATGCAGGGATAGGACTTGGTTTTGTGCCTCTGCCCACTGGTTTTGAGTACTGTCTGGGAACCCTTTTGGGGTTGGCAGTGAGTGGAAGTAAAATTTGTACCCCTGGGATACAATGTTGAGGACCCATCAGTCTTTTGTGATGGACATCTAGTTTTTTGCATGAAGGGCAAGTTTTACTCCTAGGAGCACAAGCAATTGGGCAGAGGTGGGGAGAGGGGTGGAGAAGTCATTGTGAGTTTTTTCCGTAAGAAGGTGGCTTACCACTCCAAGCTTTGGAGGTGGGGGCACTCCACTGCTTAGACCTTTGCATACCCTGAGACTGTAGTCGGGGTGGTCCATTTCCCCTGGGTCTAGCTTGAAAAGGCCTGGAGGGAGCTGGAAAGGACCAGTGTTTGGAGGGGCAATGCCTACTGAATCTAGGAGGTTGCACTTGTAAGAATTCTTTAACAGTCTGCATAGACTTAGCTTTTTCTTCCATCTTTTTAATAACCTCTTCTGCTTAGGTGCCAAACTGTTCTTGTTCAAAGGAGCGTCTAGCAACTTTGATATGACATGGTATGGCAAGGTCCATTTCTTAAGCCAAGCATGTCTTCTCAGTACAGAACCAGTGACTGCTGCCCTGCAAGATACTTCTACGGCATCAAAGCCACACTGCAAAGTATGCTTGCTGACTTGGCTTGCAGAGTGCATAAGCTCTTGCAATTCTTTATTTTCTGCATAGTCTGTAAAGGTTGCTATTTTTGTTTATTAAGTTCCATAATATGTTGCTGGTACTTCAGCATGTGAAACTGACAATTCAATGCCCTAATGGCGAGAGTTAGAGACATATATCTTCTTGCCCAATCTGTCCAAAGCTCTGGAATCCCTGTCCGAAGGAGTGGGATTCTTGGCTGTAGTTGCCTTGATACCTTTAGGCCCCTGGGAAATGATTTCTGGGCCAGCGGTATAACTTTTGAAAAGAAACCTGAGTGTGTCAGGTACTCTGCAGTACCTGTCTGGTTTCCTAGGGGCAGGGGGTAAAGTATCAGGAGTAAGGCTGGATTGCATAAAAACATCAACTTCCAGGACTGGGGGTATTGCTATAAGTCTGTGTTGTGGCAAATCTAGAAATTCTCAGAGTCTCTTTTTGGAGTGAGGATAGTCTTGGCATTCTCAGTGGAAATGCTCTCAAAGTATGTAAGGTTTCACCAAAAGAAAATACTCTGGAGGAGAGGCAGAGGGAATGGATTCCTCTGCATCTGAATCCTCAAGAGATATGGGCATGTCTGCATAATCAGATACCTCAGAGTCATCGGACTCCTGGTCTGTTGAAGCTGCAGGGGAAATGGTCTCTTCCTCTTAGCAGGGGAAGGCAGACTTCCCCTAAATCAACATATGGTCTTCTGCCATTTTAAGCATTTTTCGTTGTGGCAAGGAAGTAGGTGCATGCGCTTTGGTCGTCAGTTTTCTAGGTGTAGCGCATACTCTTGGCCTAAGAAACACTGCAGTTTTAGAATAAAAAAAAAGTTGTCGGTTTGAGTTTATCAGTAGTGCGAAGAACTGCCTCAGAAGCTGGTGTCTGATCAACAGCTTCGGACCCATCCAAGGTAGAGACATCCACAGGTTCCATAGTTGAAGAGTCTCGATACCAGCCTCCGAACGGGTCTTGGTAGAGGTCTGTGAATCCAATGAAGTGGGCATCAAGGACTGCAAAAGCAGCTCAGAGTACCGGCAAACTGTCAACTAGCTTAATGGAAACTTCATCAAATGTGGACCTGTGTCTTTTTGTCTTTATCCTTACGTTGTTTCAGAATATCGGTAGTTGGATGGCTTACCAAAGCCGTTTCGGAATATGGAGATAGCGAAAGAATTTATCGAAATTGAGAGCCTGGCGACAAATGGTTAGGGCGTTGAACAAGGCACAAAACAGCGAGGTACGTCATGGTCTGGGCCTGAACAGGTGACACAGTAAGAATGAAAATGTGGGGTATTTGCTTTCCACAGGCAAGACAATTAACTTTCTGACATCAGTTAGAGCAAGAAAGAAGGATCTCCAATGGGGTACTTGGCTTTAGAAAACTTCAGGATTATTCAATTCGTAAACGAATAACTCAGGTAGGGCCGACCAGCACTTGCGAACTGCTTCTACTTCGGGCTCCTCGGCAAGACAGATATAATGGTGTCAGCTGCCTGTTTTTATACCCGACGCTGTCAGTCCTGGAGCGACAGCAACAGATGCAGAAATACTAAGTCTCTGGTATTCAGGCCAAGTGAGGGCTACCTGCAGGCAGATAACCGAAGTGTGATGACTGCAACAGCGAAACACGAAGATAATCTTCTGTCGCAGGAAACTGTTGAGAGTTCCACCATGGGAAAAGGATTTTATTCCATGTTTTTCTGGCTCCTAGAAAACGCTTTTACAGGCCCAAAATAAATACTTCTTGTAGAAGAAATCAAAATGTGTCCACAGTTTCCGTTCTTGTCAAGCAGCACATTCCTGGTTACCCCTGATTTGAAAGATACTCATCTGTACCTCCCTATTAACAAGGAAGCACAAATGTTTAAGGTTCTCTGCTTGGTGACTGAACGTTTTTTTTTTTTTTTTTTTTTTTTACTGTTTAGTCATTGCCACTCCAAAAGTCAAGTGCCTCAATTCAATCTTAACATATTGCACACTTCAAAGCTTACACATATAAAAAGTCATCCTTTGGTGATCTTTACATTGATCTCGGCTGCAGCAGCCTAAGCTATGAGTTATATCCTTCAAGGATATAACAGCCAATCAACTTCCAAGGCTTCAGGGCACTTTCCAAACAAACTGTTGGACCAAGGTGAGCTGAATAAAATAAGAGGTTTGGGTGCCAAATCTTTTAGAGCTTTCCTGCTGCCGAACATTATGATCCTCTGAGGCTTTCAATGATTGACTGCCCGCTTGTGATGTTCCTGTGCTGGACAGAGTTCCTTTAGGGGAACCTGCCTGCCTGGTGCATGCGTGCCTGCCTGGAGCGTGCCTATGTGGCACGTGCCTGTGTGGCTCGTGCCTGCCTGGAGCGTGCCTATGTGGCGCGTGCATGCGTGGCGCGTGCCTGGAGTGTGCATGCGTGGCGCGTGCCTGGAGCGTGCATGCGTGGCGCGTGCCTGGTGCGTGCATGCGTGGCGCATGCCTGGTGCATGCGTGGCGCATGCCTGGTGCATGCGTGGCGCATGCCTGGTGCATGCATGTGTCTCTGATCTGCAAGGCCATGGAACCTATTATCATGGACCTTATAAACAAGGACAGTGACAACCTCCAAATGCTTGACCCCCCCCCCCCGCGCCAAACAGTTTGGTTTTGTGAAAGGGAGATCATGCCTGTGAAACGTGGTTTACTACTTCGAAACAGTCACCAAAGCCATGGACGAGGGGAAGATGGTGCACTCTGCCTATCTTGACCTAGATAATCCTTTGACACTATTTTCCACTCGGGCATAATACATACTCATCCAGCTAGGCATCAACCCATATGTTACCAAGCAGGCAGCTAACTGGGTCACTGCTAAAACCCAGTTCAATCAAAATAGAGGAAACCAGCTCTAGTAGTAGACCCGTAACAAGTAGTGCACCCTTACTGTTTGGGATGTACTTCTCTGAGTGCAAGTCAAAACCAGTGGTCTGTGGCTGACCAAGTTTGCAGATGACTGCAAGCTAGGTCTTGTCGCAAATTCCCCTAGTGATGTGAACATCCTCTCCAAGAGGGCCTTGCCCAACTTAATGACTAATGCCAAAGGCATGGCCTCAGAACTGAATGTCAAGAAATGCATCATTATCCCCTTAGGGGAAAATTGTGTCTCGACTAATAATCACATTAATAACACACTAAGCATGCTATTAGTCGTGAGCGACTTGGGCACCCAGGTTGATAGCAACCCAACTTTTGACCACCACGCTGCCTCCGTTGTATGGAAGGCTTTCTACATAGACCACCTCATACATAAAGGTATTTCATCAAGGAACAAGGTCATAACAGCCCTGTACTCCCTTCCTTATCTGATCCATTATCAAGTGCAGTACCCCCCCCCACCCCACCCCCTTCGGCATGTACCTTGCCAAGCACATGCAGCAGGTAGAGACATCATAGAGGTTCCTGACCAGGAAATTCCAGGATCCCAAACACCTATCCTATACAGACGGGCTAAAAGTCCTGTCCCTCTAACCAGTCTCATACAGACTACTCAGAGGTGATGTGTATGGCATACAAGGCCATCTCAGACCCAGCCTTGAAGGAGTTGCTGCATATCCATAAGTCAAAGCCCACACAAGCAACCCGCACCTACGACCTCAACCTGGTCGATGACATTAACAAAACCTGTTGGCAGGATAGATGTGTCCCAAAAACTTCCCCCATCTGGGGAATAGACTCCCTTCTCCATGTCAAGCAAAGTACCTCACTAGCCCTCTGTAAGAGGAACCTGGATGACTGGATGGGAAACCGAAAATACACCCCTGGGAATGGATGCCACCTGCGTCCCTGCTGACTTTGTGGGAACATGGGCAAAATTCTTGGCTAGGCTTATAAGTGCCTCCAGGCCAACAGCATAAAATCATCCTATGAACATATAAATAGGATAACCATGATGGTTACCTGCTGTGAGGTACTAGACATGGCGATTCTGTCAGGAAAGACCCTTTGGCCATTTCTGGTCAATACAAGCATGACTGCCACAAACCTACAGTCCTCTTACTGAAGCTAGCTCAAATGAGAGCATTCCAGAAAAAAGATGCACTGGGTATGAAAGTCTCTGTGGAGAATCTGCTTCTCATACACACACAATCACATTTTCTAAGGCAGACATGCCACTGCAAGGGCACAGCAGGATGAAGAACTGTTCATGGTCCAGGTGATTCATGTCTGATTAGTAATTTTGAGATTCTCAGGCTCTGGCAGGGGAAAGATGGGCACAATCATCCTCAGGGGGAGGGCGCCCACTTGGATGCACCTTATGGTAGTGCACTGGTTGAGGGAGGGGGATGTCTTCAAGGAGGTGGTAACACTGGCAGATTTCCCACACAGACAAACCCCACTGTAAGCCTGTCATGTGATGTGTTGGTTCAAGCAAAAGGACATGAAGCAAAAAGTTACCTTACCAGATGCTAGAACGGGCTACAAAAAGTCTAGAAGCTAGACAAGTTCAGTAGACAGTGAACAAAAAGAGACCCACAGGAATAGCTGGGGGGATGTCAAAAAAAGTTTTAAATAAAATTCCACAGTGGACATAATTACCTACACAAACAATATCTGACTCTAACCTACAAGAGTGCAACGCTACTACAAAAGAGCGAGCAAAATGGTTTCCAATGAAGTAATTATATGCTAGACTCAGTAAGAACAGACTGAACCAACAGACTCAATAGCAACATTTATGTAACATGGCAAAAAAGAACAAAAGTTAGAGTGGCTTACCACCACCATTATAACAAAAGCGTACAAATGCCAGTCTGCTGCAGGGGGTGCAAAGCTCTGGAAGTTGGGCTGGATGCTAGGCCATTTACAGCACAAGTTCCAGTTATGACTTCTTTAACAGTAATAAAAGTGAACATGGTCAAAAAACTGAAAAATGATCTACATAAATACAACTTGCAGCCTAAACATAAACCCTTTGGACAACTTCTACAGCCTCTGGTAACCATTTTTGGGGACATTAAGAAAAATACTATTCCCTTGATGAAAATATCCTAAATAAATGCACTCCTGAAGGCTGCCAAACAGCATGAGCTGAAAGGAAACATCTACAATAAGTTTTCACTCAAAGCTTTAAAAAAAAAAAAAAAAAAAAAAAAAAAAAAGTTGCTCAAACATTTCTACATTTAGAGCAATTCTGTTTTCTACCATAGTACACATATAATTCAACAAATTTCAATGCATTTGTAACTTCCAGCTTTAAATATGCACAACCATGGAAAGAAAGCTCAGCAATCAAATCAGAGGTTGTATTCTGCTGAAAAGTGATTTACTTTTCAAAGACATTTTCTACTGTCTAGTTGAAACTGATACTGACACCATCATCAAAACAAATGTGCGACAAACTTTACCAGTGGATTTTAAAGAATGTGTACCTAAAAACAGAAGTTAACGAAACTTGACTGCATCAGCTGTATACAGCGGTATGTAAGAGCAGCATATAAACGGCACAAAAGCCACATTTTAATATTAGGCATCTACTCTGTACATCTTAACGACAGACATGTTTATTCTTATCTGTGGCACTGCTAGGTCTCACTCACCTCTTTCTGTTGTTGTTCAGAGTCCAAGATCTTTACTGAGGCTGCTGAAGATCTAGCAATGGTGCCAAATGTAGCTAGAGACACAGCTGAATTGTCAATGCCACAAACCACACCCATCCCTTGTAGTAGTGCTTGATCTCTTTTCTGGTTTTCAATGTCAGGGCTAATGGTAGTGTGTCCTTCACTTTCCGGTACTGATGATGTAGTGATGCTGGATTTAACACTTATAGGCTGATCCTGTACCACCAAGGTTCGGCCATTTTCTTTGGTATATGTGGCAAAATGGATACTGGGATGAATCTGGGACACAACCTGAGCCACATTGCCAGTTGCACAAGACAGGGTGGACTCTGCTATAATGTTCTCGCCTCTTGGTGCTTTCCAAGATCCACGGCCATTTTCTGTCCCCTCACTGCCACTGCTGTCTGCTTCTTTTTCCCCCCTCAGTCTCTTAACAGAAGGGTCACTGTCACTGTCTGAAGTATTTTTTCTCCTTCGGTTATCCTTTCCATCAACAGAATCTTTCTTTTTCTTCCTTGACTTTGGAATTTTAACAAGTTTTCCGTGGCAACCCTACAACAGAATTTAAAGATAAAGACCTTTGTTCCATGACTACGGAGAAACTATCCTAATATCAATTCCAAAAACAGTGTTTTCCAAGACAAAATTCTGCTGTACTCTTCCAATTTTCATATACGCGCGCACACAAAAAATAAGTGGTAACTACACCCTTCAAAGCTACTTTAAATTTCCACACATTACTGCCAAAAGGTGAAATCTGTGATACTACTCCAAAACGTACCCAAACTTGAAGGCAACAGCATAATTCCAACCCCACCACATTAAAAACTTAAATTCTTATTAACAAATGAGTAATGCTAATATTTTAATACATTTAATACAGGTGTTAACATGGTAAAGCACACTGGACACATTTTCCTTTTTAGGGGTGACCTAAGAACACTTAAAATGATTTGCCGAAACTCACAACATAGACAAATGGAAGTAGAAGGCAACAAAGTCTGTACTCTTGACTACAAGCAGCAGCTCATTACCAGATCAGACTCTTAACTCTGTGTTAACCAGTGATACAAACACACTGGGTTTCACTGCCCCTGCATCCAACCTTCAAATAAGACTGTGTTCACAACTGAAAAAGGTATGACTATCAAAAATTACAAGTTATGTACTCACCATAACGTTCCATCTGAGTAGGTAGTTCATTTGCCTGCAACCTGTGGGTTACGGATCCGATATCGGATACGAGCCGGCAACTTGTTTCAAGCTAATGGATCCGAGCTCCTAGCTCCTCCCTTCACCCATAATCCCCTGCTAACCCTCCATGACCTCAGATCGAGTTTGCCCCTCAATATATATCCAACAAAAGCATATCTAACTACTAGTAGATCCGAAGAAGGCCAGGGGGAAGGAGGGGGGGATGGTTGCAGACAAATTAACTACCTACTCAGATTATGTTATGGTGAGTACATAACTTCTAAATCTGAAGTAGGATGTTCATTTGTCAGCAACCTGTGGGACAGAGTCCCCAGCTACCCGCACCTTGGGTGGCCATCATGGAAGGATATTACGAAGCACCGCAGAGCCAAAGGATGCTCTCCCAATAGAAATCACGTCTAGCTTGCAGTGGTTAAAAAAGGTATGAGATGAAGCCCAAGTGGCTACAGAATAAATATCATCCAATGGAACTCTAGACTTGAAGGCCTCAGAGGTAGAAATGGAGCGGGTGGAATGAGCACGAACTCCTGCTGCTGCGGGTCTACCCGAGGCTTGATACGCCAGTAGGATACATTGAGAAATCCAGTGAGATAAAGATACTTTAGAGATAGCGTTCCCCAAGTTAAATTTGGCAAAGGAAACGAACTGCTGGTCGGATTGTCTATGGCCAGCTGTCCTATGAGTATAAAAGCGAAGCTGCCTATGAACATCTAATGAGTGCATGTACTCTCCCTTATTCTGATATTTAGGGAAGAAAACCGGTAAATTTATGATTTGATTTATGTTGGTTTCTGATGCTATCTTGGGAAGAAAGGAGGGATTGATCCTGAGGTACACTCTATCTGGGTGAAAGATCAGGTAAGGAGGCTTCACAGAGAGAGCTTGAAGCTCCGACACTCTTTTCGCTGAAGTGATGACTACAAGGAATGCTGTTTTCCATGACAAGAATTTGAGATCTACTGAAGCAGCAGGTTCAAAGGGTGGAGCAGTCAAGGCTTGAAGAACTAATGTAAGATCCCAGGGGGGCATGGCTTCCTTTACAGGGGGTCTAAGTAAAAAGGTGCCCTTGAGAAAGGTTTTACACAACTTGGCCGACATCAATGGCCCTGTATCATGTCCCACATGGTAATGTGATATGGCTGCCAATTGCACTTTGACAGTTGAACTAGCTCCTTCCTGAAAGAGATCAGTTAGGAAGTCTAATATGGATGGAAGAGGAGCCGTAAAGAGATCTAGATCGTGATGCTCCGCCCAGATGGAAAAACGTTTCCATTTACTGTGGTACACTTTCCTGGTGGAGGGCTTATGCGCTGCCTCGAGGATGGCTTGGACTAGTGAAGAGATACCGGGAATCCTAACTAGGAGTGGAACTGGAGCAACCAAGCTGTCAGTTTCAGATTGTCCAGGTTTGGAGTTGGTAAGTTCGACGGATGGGAGATGAGATCCGCAGTGGGATCTAGAATCCAAGGGTGATTCACAAGGTGAGACCACAGGTAAGGGAACCAAATTTGCCGAGGCCAGAATGGGGCAATGAGGATCACCTTGCTCCCCAACCGCGAGGCTTTCTGTAAGAGTAGTATCATTAGTGGTAGAGGAGGTAAGGCATAGAGTAGATCGGGTGGCCAAGCATGCACCAGAGCGTCTCTCGGAGTTTCCCCTGGAGGGGGGATTAGAGCGAAGAAATTGTCGCATTTGGTGTTTGAAGGAGATGCAAAAAGATCGCAGCAGGGTAGCCCCCATGTTGCGAATATCTGCTTCGCTACTAGTGGAGAGACCACTCGTACGGAGTAAGAAGGGTGCGGCTGAGCTTGTCCGCTAGGATGTTGGTCCTCCCCGGAATGTGCGTTGCAATCAGAAAGCGGTTGGAGGAGATCGCCCATTCCCACACTCATGGCTTCGCGGCATAGAGGGTAAGATCTGGTTCCCCCCTGTTTGTTGATGTACCAGACCACCGACATGTTGCCCGACTGAATTGCAATCGTTCCTGTGGGGAGGAGGCCATGATGTGCTTGCAACGCCAACAGCACCGCTCTCATCTCCAGAACGTTGATATGCAAGGAGGTCTCTGTATCGTTCCACGTGCCTTGGACTGTCCTGCCTGAATAATGCCCCCCCCCCCACCAGAGGCAGAAAGTGTCTGTGGTCACCGTGGCAAGAGGGGGAGAGGTGCAGAAGGGATGGCCCGTATGGAAGTTCGAGGCTTGGAGCCACCATAGTAGCGCCCTCCTGCAAGCCTTGCTGATAGCAATGGGATGGTGGAGAGGAAGGGATTGAAAGGACCATTGCACTAGCAGTGTCCATTGCAGTACCTGCATGTTCAAACGGGCGCATGGAAGGAGCGTAATCGCTGCCGCCATGGAGCCTAGTGCCCTCAGGACCAATTCCGGTGGTGAAGCCTCTGAATGGAGGATAGCCCGCACATGAAGTTTTAAGTTCCGGATTCTCTCGGAAGTTAGGAAGGCTCGCAAATATCTGGTGTCTATTCTGGCACCTATGAATTCTATGACCTGCGTTGGAGCCAGCAGAGATTTGCTGACGTTGATAGTAATACCTAACTGTGGGGCTAGACGGAGAAAGAAGTCACTGGCTGAGCAAAGTAGATGCCTTGTTGGTGCGGTCAGGAGCCAGTCGTCCAGGTACGGAAAGACCTGTATTCCCTGGAGTCTCAGGTGGGCCGCAATCACTGCTAATACCTTGGTGAACACCCTGGGGGCTGTGGTGAGGCCAAAGGGAAGGACCCTGAACTGGTAGTGACTGGCCCGCAGCCGGAAGCTAAGGAACCTCCTGGATCATTTGTCCATTAAAATGTGGTAGTACGCATCCTTGAGGTCTATGGAGCACATCCAATCGTTATACTTCAAAGGGGGAGAATAGATTGAAGAGTGATCATCTGGAATTTTTCCTTGGTTACTGACAGGTTCAAGCGGGAAAGGTCTAGGGATCGGTCTCAAGTCCCTCGTCTTTTTTGGCACCAAAAAGAACCTGGAGTAGAACCCTAATCCGAGCTGGTCTTGGGGGACGGGCTGGATGGCTCTTTCTTAGCAGCTGCTGAATTTCTGCAGCTGCGGCCTCCCTCTGATCGGGTGGTACATCGGGGATGGTTCTTGGATTTGGGGACATGGAGTAGTGGTATTTTGCACCCTCTGGATATAATGCGAAGCACCCAGCGGTCTGTTGTGATGGACTCCCATGCCGCTCTGTGTTTCGAGAAGTGCCCCCCCGACTGCCTCCCAGAGTGGTGCAGCCGGGCAACCCCTCAGGGCTGCTGCGCGGGCCGCTCAGAGAAAGGTTCTCTGGACCCAAAGTTTCTTGGAGCCCCTCTGCCCCTGGGGCGGCGTCCTCCCTGTCCACCTCTGCCACGGTAGGACTGGTTGTCCGGAGCTGGTTGGGAATGTTGTGATTTTCGGAACCACATCTTCTTCTGACCCTTTTGGTTCCTCGAAAAGGACCGCTGGGGAGCAGAGAAGCAGACTCCAACAGCAGACAACGTCTTCCCGTCCTTCTCGCTCTGGACAAGTGCCTCGCGAACTGTTTTGCCAAATAGGGCAGAACCATCGAAAGGGGCGTTCGCGAAGGACGCTTTAAGGGGCTCCGCAAAATTGCAATGACGGAGCCAGGCCTGACGTCTCATGACTAGGCCTGCTCCGCTAGCCCTAGCGGCTCCCTCTGTGGCATGGGACAATAGCCGCATAGAGGTGTTTGAAATCGATCTCAGAGTGGCCATTCGGGAGGAGTACAATTGTTTGTCATCCTCCGACATGGACTCAGGGGGGGATGCAGCGTATTCTTTGGTAAGATCCCGCTGCATCCTGATGACATGTGCCATATACTTCAGAGACCTTACCGAGAAGGTCGATGAACTAAAGACTCGCTTCCCTAAGCGGTCCATCAAACGGGACTCTTTGCTCGGTGGATGGACTGAGGGGCTCTCCTGAGCCAATTCCCTCTTTGTGGCTGCCGCCGTCAACATGGCATCTACGGGGGGCCCCTTACTCCAATGTGATCGGTCTGAGGGGGGGCTAAGAATCCTATCCGGGCGTTTCGGTATTGGCTAAACTGTGTCCGGATCCTTCCACGCCCTGGTGGTAATGAGGTCCACCAGGGGGTCTTCCGGAGGGGACACCCAAGAGGTAGACGGGCCTGCCTCAAATGCCTCCAGAAACACGGACTCGTCAGAGGAAGACTTGGGGGCACACCATCCGCCTCTGATTCTCAGCATCTCCATGATGTCTCCAAAGGAGACATCCTCAGGGGGAGATCTTGGGGAGCCTTCCCCTTCCTCCAAGTCCGTGTCCTCGGTTAAGGACTCAGAAGTGTCCACGTGCCTCCTTTTGCACTTATGCTTACAGGGAACTTCCTCGGGGGGGACTGTCCGAGGAGGCCTCGCCAGCAACATCTTGTTCCAATGGAACCATCTGTGACATCGAAGCAGACTGTCCCTTTGGCCGGGTGATGGAAGCCTGGCCCAGCAGAGAGAGTGTGCAGGGAGGAGCCGATGCAAGGACCGGGGGTCCGGATGCTCTCAACAGAGCCCTCTCCACCACATCGAAGGCCGAGGGAGTGCCACTCTCTAATGGATCCGAAAGTCTGCTCCCACTCGGATCCGATGAAGGGATCGGAGCTGGCGCCGAGACAGTCGGATCCAAGGGACCAGTGGGCTCCGACCTGGACGGAGCCGAAGGCACACTGAATCCCCCGGATCCGAAGCTCGGACCACGGCTCCAAGAGGTCGTATCAGACAGGCTCGAGGGCAGGGTCGGATCCGAAGTACCAAGTACCGTCTGTGCCAACCCACCCCCGGCTCCAACGCTGCTCGGTTCCGAACACTCCAAACCCGGATAGCGGGTCGGAGAAGGAGCAATAGGGTGGAAAAAGTGCGTCGAGCTCCCCCCTGGGGGGGGGGGGGGGCAAGAGCACTACCATCTGCAGCTGGGCCTGGATGAATCTTCGCATCATCCGGTCCAAGTCTGCATCGGATAAACTGAAAGTAGATCTCGAAGAGGCCACAGAGGCAGGCCTAGAATGCCGCCTCGACCTCGACAGAGATCGGGTCTCCTCCTCCTCGGGCCCGGGGGAGAAACAAGGGGATCGGAGCAGAGGAGGAGACCTAGAAGCAGTGGAGGGAGAACCCCGCTTAGCTGGCGGGGCCGAAACGGAGGTCTAGGCCCGCCGCTTGTGGTGCTTCTCCCTCCGTTTCTCCCTCCTGGCCTCCCTGTCCTCAGACACTTTAGCGGGAGTTTGAGTCCCGGACGGAGGCAGGGGGGCAGGAGTGGCAGCGACCACAGGCTGTGGTGGAGCCACGGGAGCAGCGGAGGCAGAGGAGGCCGAAGCCGAGTCCGGGGGTAAAAGTCCCGCCAGGACCAGCTTCGACCTCCGCTCTTTCAGTGCCCTGGGGTTGAACGCTGCACAGATAGTACAGCCTGAGGTAAGGTGTTCAACCCCAAGGCACCGAACTCACTGAGTGTGGCCATCAGCCGGGGAGAGCTTATGGCCACACTCGGTACATTTGGAAAATATGGCTTTTGGGGCCTCAGCCATTTTTTTTTTTTTTTTTTTTTTTAAAGAAAAAAAACTACACACACACACAGGCCCCAAAAAGAAACGCAACACACACACACACACACACACACACACACTAACGACCAGCGAAGGGAGGGTGAACTAATTAAAGAACAAATAAGGAGCCTAACACTTACACACTTTTACTTGATTAATTTTAACTAAAAATTCTGACAGGAAAAGTACAGATACAAGTAGTAAAATTTTCACTTAGCTGACGAGCTCAAAAGGATCTAGCCATCCACAAGCGCGGCAAACTAGATCTGCGGTCATGGAGGGTTAGCAGGGGATTATGGGTGAAGGGAGGAGCTAGGAGCTCGGATCCATTAGCTTGAAACAAGTTGCCGGCTCGGATCCGATATCGGATCCGTAACCCACAGGTTGCTGACAAATGAACATCCTACTTCAGATCTGGACTTTTTTCAGGACCTTTCCTCCTCCTCCCACCCTCCTTCCTTGTGTCACACACAGCATCATTTCCTGGCTTGTACAGATCAGCTAATTAGTGAAACTGTTTTCAGGAGTATCAAGGTTTCTTCACACAAAACACAAAAGACTTGAAGTCTCAGGAGTACACTCCTAATATCAGTACATATAAACTGGCTTCAAAGCAATTCACAATATTTCAACACTTGTTCTAGCTGTAGTGTCTGTGTGTGTTTGGCTTGTACCTTCTTAAGGTTTAAAACATTCATTTTAAGCAAAGTTTTTGAAATTCAAATTTGTACAAGTTTCAATTAACAGATGATAAAAATTTGTATTTTCATGAACAAACAGGTGAAAATGGGTTAAGAGACAAGGATCATGCTGTTAACAAGAAGCAAACTAAAGGTGGAAGAGGAATGACTTCTGATGATTTGCACTTTAAAGTTCTAGAACGTGAATAGACCTACAAGCCAGTAAAGAGAATTAAGTTGTTTTTCTTACATTAAAAATGCAATTTGCATTTGTTACTCTACAGGTGGCACAACTGACGAGATCAAGAACATAAAAAATTAAATCTCTTTTTTCACAAAACTTTCTCATCCTATCTGGTTAGCAGGTGTACAGCAACTACCTTGATATGGATGGATACCTTATTTTCATTTGAAAAGTAGGCAAATAGAGGGAAGGCTGTGCCATTTGGCTGTGCAATTTGGTCAACAACAGGACTCTGGAAGGGCAAAAAATAAACTTCCTTACACCCCGACCCCCACTCCCCTAAAAGCATTATCAGAGGGGATTTGGTTAAAACAGACAAAATATGTAGAGCCGAAAAATGTCACTAACTCAAAACAGTGGGTATGAAGACATTAAAACAGATCTCGCAGAAACGGGTATGGAAATAAGACATGCCCATCACTTATAACTGGAGAAATGCAAAAGTTCAGGAAATAAAACTAGGAAGTAGTGCAGGAAAAAGCAGGAATTAGGAAAGACAGACCAGGCTAAGAGAAAATACTGGTAGCTAAAAAAAGTTAAGCCACCAGTTGGAACAAAAGCATCAGAAGCACTATCAGCTTCTGCAATAGTGCCTCAGCTGATAGCAAACTATCAGGTTGGAAGGTAAAAATAGAAAGATAAAATAGTGAAAACCTTTCACAAGGGATGCAAGCAACAACCTGCTCCATTAGTCCACAGAACAAAGGCCCATGGAAAGCGCACTTCCATCAGCTTCTGAAACAAGGACAGAAGCCGTACTGTCATATACACAGCCCTCAACGAAAGAGGAATAACTCTTCCTTGAAAAAGAGAACACTATTAAAGAAAACAAACTCAAGGAAAGCAGCAGGCTCAGATGAGATCTTGGCAAATACGATCAAGGCAAGTAAATTAAGAGAAATGCCGCCTTGGGGTGCTCATTAAGGTATGAGGAGAATAACATATCCCAAATGACTACAGAAAAGCAGTGTAGTGCCAATGTACAAGAACAAAGGGAGCATTAATGCCTCTGTACTGCCCACAGATGAGAAACTCCTGTCACTGAATGATAGTGCTAGAGAGGGTGATTGGTGAAAATGCACAGGAGTAGAAAGATTGGATAAGAGCAGTACGTATTCAGCTCAGGATGCAGTACAACTAAACCCAGTGTTTGGAGCAAGACAACACAGCTGAGAAAGCTGGAGGTCAGTAAAAAGTCCTACTGGGCATTCCTAGACTTGGAGAAAGCTTATGGCAAAGAAAGCATATGACAAGATTCCAAAAAAGTTTGTTCTACTGCAGGACTGCCAAAATGAAGTACTGAATTAAAGGACCCAATGACAAGCAGATTTGGGTCACAGAGGGGGTTTCTCAGTGGGAGTGAATATGCATCAGTGACCACTACTGCTCATACTGGTGAAGGACTACATCAATCAAGTCAGAAGAGATGAACAAATAAAAACTGTATGCAGATGACGCATTACAAGCAGACTTTGAACAAGAGCTTCAGCACATGACAAGGGAATGGAATACAAAATGAATGCATATGGGATGGAACTGAGCAGAGACAAGACAATTGTTATAACAGAAAAAAAATCAAATGTAGTGGGAAAAATAGCATAACAGGTAGGGGTGTCGACCTTTTGGCTTGCTGGGGCCGCATTGAGTGAACAGAAATGGTCTTGGGGCCGCATATAAAATTTATCATATAGTTAACTCTTTTGTTGCTCCGGAAGACCACAGTCAACCTCCTGGCTGTACTGTAGGTGCATTTGAACAATGAATAAATGTAATAAATGCCTAATATTTGCCTTAAAATTGTAATTCTCATTCTAATTCTCTAATCTAACAGTTAACTAACGTCTTTGTTAATATCTATATATATCTACCTATATATATATATATACATATATATATATATATATATATATATCTATCTATACACATATATATATATATATATATATATATATATATATATATATATATATATATATATATATAATTTTTGATCATCTTCCCCTTTGAGGAGTGTGATGTCCCCATAAATTATCATATTAATAACAATGTTGTAAGCACGCAATAAGTCGTATGGTACTTGGGTACCCAGGTTGATAGAAACCTGATATTTGACCACCATGTTGTCTCTGTTGTAAGGAAAGCTTTTTACATGGCCCACTTCATTAGTAAGGCTATCTCATCCAGGGACAAGGCGGTCATAATATCTCTGTATTCTTCCTTTACAAGAGCCATTGAGTGCAATGCCCCTTTTGGCATGTGCCTCAGCAAAACACCCTGCCAAAAGAAAGACTACAATCATTTCTGACAAAAAAGGTCAAAGGACTAAGTAAAAAGCTTCTTGCTTTCCAATGTCTCTCACTGACCCCTATAAATTTCATCATTGGCTTGCTTTCCAGGCTAAGAAAGATCCTGCCTTAAGAGACTTCCTCTACCTCAGAAATACTGGTTATACTTAAAACGCTTACTACAAAGACCACAGCTTTCACTGCAACATAAACAAGCCACTTTTTATGGACAGGTTCTTGACACAAAAACCATCAACTTCTGTAAAAAGCTCTTCTCATTATCAAACAGTGTAGTTCAGCAACACGATGGCTGGATGGATAGCCATAAATGTAGTCCTTGGGTAAGTGTAGCATAGCCTTCATCAAACCAGATGGAAAATCCACATACTAACCTTTCCCAGCTGGATGGCTAAGATCTAATATTGGTTACTCAAATCTAGTTGCCCAAGAAGAGGGGCATGTTTAACTAAGAATTCCATTTGCAAAATTATATTCAGCTATGTACAAACAGCTTTCTCCTAAAAACTTAACTCATTGATATTTGCCTTGCTGTAATTATAACTGTAAAAAAATTTTTTTAAGTTTATTCTGTATCTCAATGATTCTCACTGTTAAGAAATGTAATCTCTGCCATACTGTACGAGTACTACATCCATAATTTGCTGTCTCTCTCATGTATTGTATTATATTGTTTTGTGTTATTTTTGGAGATTTTCTCCCCGGGCCTCCGCTGAAAATGGACCTGTGCCCAGTCGGACTTTCCCGGTAAACAAATGTAAAATAAAATAAATAAAAATAAACTTCCTTCCAATCTAAAGCCATTTGACAGACATTTTAATTTGTGCAGAAGTTACTCACAGACTAACAGTTTACCGAGCTGTAATGCTGACCTTCGCTTTTGAAAAAAAAAAACAAATTCCCAGACTTTGTCAATAGCTCCAAGTGTAGAGAGGATTATTTATTTATTATATATTTATTTTTGGAAAACATCTTTAAAACTGTTAAAATGATTACACACCCAGAAACACAAAAAGTTATTGTGATTATGTAAACCACAGACTGCTGCAAGAAATCAGTCACATTAGTACTCTATGCTTATGTCTGAACAGATGAATCATACCTGTCAATTCCAAAAGAAGTAAACTAGCTTAATAAGAAGGTTATTTGCAAGGTTACATGGCAGTTTATATTAGAAATAAGTAGAGAGATTAAAAAGGATCTGTTTTTCATAATTATGCCAAAAAGTCTTCCAAGGTAAATACAACTTCTGATTTAGTATGGAACCATACCTCTCAACCTTAGAGCAAGAAATCCGGACAAAGCGAAAAATAAAAGTGGGACACAGGCCCAAAAATAGTTATGCATCACAGACATCATTGAAACAACTGTAGCTGCAAACATTATACATCACTTAAAATCTTTCTATCCCATTATTGTCAGTTAAACATTATATGGTTCATTCAGTCCTGCCTTCTTTTGCATCAAAGAAAACCATGCTTTGAAATGACAAATGCATTAAAAATAATAAATAAAACACATTGCATCAACATCCTGCAACTTCCTACCTGCAAGCAACCACAGAGCTTTCACTGAAACTAGGGCTGCTTGTTTCCCCAGAATGATAGCTCTCCCTAATTAAGTCTAATGGTATACAATCTACCAGTATCTGGATTACCTGAAATAAATTAAATTATGGCCTGTAAATTGAAAGTACACTTTGTTTAATTAAACTAAACCCACTTACTATATTTTTTCAGTAACATCCTAATATCAATTTCCAGGTCACTTTACAAGACATTGGCAGTGGTAGACTTGGCATTCTTCAGAACCCCACAGGCCCACGCTAATACATTGTCCATTAAATGTAAATATCCATCCACTGTAAATGGCAAGAAGCTATGTCTTAAAAAATCTACTTCTGGCATGCGTACCCAAGTATTAGGTTTTGAAACAAAGAAACATTCTCCACAGTCCGTAAGTCTCTGCCTTTAATAATCATCTACTGCTGCAGCACTCCCAACACATAAGCATACACACACACACTAAAATCCCCAACATTTAAAAAATGACATTGTGCCCACTTGATTTGCCAGTATTGATGATCCGCCAAAGCTATGCTTACTGTTGTCCAATCTACCACTGCTTAGAACCCACCAATGAAAAAACAGTACTAGGTGCTTTTTTGTCTGAAAAAAGCATACAACTTTATATGCAACAGTCCCACATAGTCAGTCCACTACTGACCCATTAACCCTAGGCTGCTGTCTCATTCTTACTCCCTGGAACTGCATTACCTTGGATGACTACTTTTATTTTCTAAGCAAAAGACACAAATTGGAAGATGAGGCAAAAATTCAGACATTCTTTGAAAATCCATACAGTTAAGAGGTATGAGTTCATGTTCAATACAACACTCTCCCTGTCAGGAAAGCCACAATTTAATGAAAGTGTACTCTTAATGTATGATATATCTGAGAGCCAACTTGTTTGTGTTCAGTAGGTAGACTGATCATTGTTGGCCTCTGTGCATACGTCTCTCTCTGTCGTGCACACATATACACACACATACACACACACTCTTCTACTTTCACGCACACAATTCTGCTTTCATGTATGCACTCACTCACTCCGTACTTACCTATTAACACAGGTAATTGCTGTCCCTTTCAAAGGCAACAGCGGCAAATCCATACACGATTCCCTCTTCGGTGAGAACACACACACTGATTTTTCGGCGCAAAATAATGGAGTAAACACACTGACCCTTTTTTGGCTCAAAAACAAAACTAGAAGGGTGCTTTGGCGCATGTGCACACCAACATTAGCGATATAGGTCACGGGAGCGAAAAACACATAACAAAAAAAGTGTTGTGGAGCATGCGTACATCCATGTTGCAGTTACAGGTTGAGGGCCGCATGGAAGAGCTCTGAGGGCCACATGCGGCCCGCGGGCCGCAGGTTGGACACGTCTAGTTTACAGCATCCAAGACTGGAGGTTAAAAAGCAAAATCTAACCGAAGATGTCATGGCTAAAATCAGAGTGGCTGTAGCCAAATGGCACAGAATGTCAGGAACAATGTGCGACAAAAATTCCAAAGAAGCTGACAAGCAAGATTCAACCAGTACTACTGAATGATATGGAAATTTGGGCAGCGAATGCATAGCAGTTGAGGAAGCTGCAGATGATAAAAATGAAGTGTGAGAGACAGGTGGTAGAATATAGTCAGAGTCCAATGAATTAATATCACAGCGGAAGCCACAGCAGCTCCAACTGCAGGTAAAGTAAAGATAACAGATTCCGGCTCAGACACACAAAAGAAATCAGGAAAAGATTTGGGGGAAAAGATTTGAGAGACACAAATAAGACAAAAGAAAAAAATAGGAGATGGCTAGATTGCATAAGAGAAGACCAGCGACAGCCATGACCATCAAAGGTAGGAGAGTGGCAGTGAATCAAGACAGGACAACAGTTAAGACAGTACGACAAACATTTAGAAAATGGAGAAGTTGTTTATTATTAATGGAGGAGTATTAAATCAAGTGGGGCCAGCAGGCTTAGGACTTGGTTTTCAATGCTGAGGTTGTGAATAGCTGCCCCCAAAGCTATAACAAGTCTTAAATGTAGAGCAGGTGTGTGTGTGTGTGTGTGTGTGTGTGTGTGTGTGTGTGTGTGTGTGTGTGTGTGTGTGTGTCTGACACAGACCTGGTGGACAAGCACAGAGCAATACAATTGCCCCAATCTTTATATGCATGTTAAGTCCCACAATTTACATATCTTCGAAAGGTGACAAGATATTAACCATCAAAGAAAGTACAGTTGTGTACCTACCACAAATGTAGATGTTAGAGTATATTCACTGTTGCAGTCATTACTCTTGGGTTATCCTGCTGGCAGGCTACCCTCAGTCGGCCAGAATTCCACAGTCTAGGTCCGGCGTCAGTTGCTGTCGCATCCTCCCTGACATCAGTGCGCCAGGGGTATAAAAGATGCAGCAGACGCCATTTTCTTTATTTTTTCTTGCCCCGGATGTCAGGTGCCCGAAATAGGCAGGCTGAAAAATATACCAATAAGAAATGCATATACAAAAATAACATTTTCTTCATCTACAAGCAAATACACCAAAAAGGTTGTATAGGATAGAGAAGTACAGATAAGTCCCAGCAAAGAGAAGGGGGATGGAGGGTGGGTAACCTGGATGGCAACAGTGAATGCACTCAGCTACATTTAACGTAGGTACACAACTGTACTATGTTCGTGTTTCACTGTTGCAGTCATTACTCTTGGGTAGAATCCCAAAGCTGAGGATGGGTGGCTGGGCTAAACAGGATTAGGAGAGGCTATGAGGCCCTGCAGAACTGCAGTGGCGAAGCCTGCTCTGGACTTAGAGTAGAGAGGAAAGTGGTAGTGTTTTGTAAAGGTGTGCACTGAACTCCAAGTTGCAGCCTCTAAGATATCTTTGGCTGATACTCCTCTGAGGAAGGCTGCTGAAGTGGCTGCTGCTCTGGTGGAATGAGGCCTAATGCCCTTAGGCACTGATTTGCCATGTTTAAGATAGCAGAAACAGATGCAATGGCCTATCCATTTAGAAATAGTCTGTTTTGAGATAGCCTTTCCTTATGATCCTGCAGCATATGACAATAAAAGTTGCTCAGTTTTTTTGAAAGCTTTAGTTCTGTCCAAGTAGAAACGCAACTGCCTGTGTATGTCCAAAGAATGCAGAATTTTCTCACCCTTTTTCTGTGGATTTTGGTAAAAGGTATGCAAGTGAATGGTTTGGTTGAGGGCCACACTGGGCACCACGTTAGGCATAAATGTAGGGTTTGTCCTTAGAGAAACCTGGTCTGAATGAAAAATGATGAAAGGTTCCACAGCCATGAGTGCTTGTAACTCCGAGACTCGCCTTGCAGAGGTTATTGCTAGGAGCAGAGCTGTTTTCCAGGATAAGAATTTTATATCTGCTGTTGATGCAGGCTCGAAAGGAGGCAGTGTGAGTTTTTCCAAAACATAATTGAGGTCCCAGGCCGGAATTGGTGCTCTCCTTGGAGGCCTAATGTTTTTGGCCCCTCTGAGGTACTGCCTTATTAAAGGATGAGAAAAGATAGGTGGTTCCTTATTGTAATGCGCTGAAATGGCAGAGGCATGAATCTTAATTGATAAGAAAGGCCTTTGTTCAGCATCTCAGTTAGGTATGGTAAAATCTGAGGAATATTTGGTACAGACGTGTCAATGCCTTGTCCCTGGTTCCAAGCACAGAATCTCTTTCATTTTCCAGCATAAGATTTTCTGGTACTGGGCCTCCTTGTCTCCAAGATAGCATCCATAACAGTTTTTGAAAGAGGAGTGTTCTGAATAGCTACATTATCCGCCATGCTGACAGATTTAAGGTCCTGAGTTGGCTGTGCAAGATCAGATTGGTTTTGTTGGATCAGCAAGTCAGAAGTTTGAGGCAATATCCATGCTGGACCTTGAGAAGAGCTCTTTAGGATTGGGTGCCAGTGCTGGCATGGCCAGTCTGGTGCAATCAGTATCATTTTTGGCTTTTCTTGTCTGACCTTTAGGAGTACTCTGGGAAGAAAAGGCAGTGGGGGAAAAGCATATACTGTTGGATTTTTCCAGCTGAATGATAGGGCGTCCACTTTCCATGCTTGCTTATGATAAATCCTTGTGCAAAATCTCTGCAATTGACAGTTGTGGGGGGAGGCAAATAGATCTATGTCTGGGCATCCCCATTTCCTTATTATCATGCTGAAGACTTGTGGATCCAGTTTCCATTCGTGGGGATCCACGAGGCTTCTGCTTAGTTCGTCTGCCAGAGTATTTGTTTTTCCTGGCAGGAATTGTGCTTGCAGGTGAACTTGAAAAGCCAATGCTGTGTCCCGTAAGGTCATTGCTTGTCTGCAGAGGGGGTAGGAATGTGTACCTCCCCCCTTGTTTATGTACCACATGACCGTAGTGTTGTCTGTCTTTATCAGTAACTCTCCTGGATGAAGCAGGTCCTTGAAAGCTGTCAGGGCATTTTGAACAGCTAGCATCTCTCTTTGGTAGATGTGAAGATGCATCTGGTTTGCAGGCCATGTGCCCTGAATACATTTTCCTGCCATATGGGGCCCCCAGGCAGAATCTGATGCAGCCGTTGTCAGTGTCTGTCTGGCTGTAAGTAAACTGAATGGCAAACCCTTGTTGTGGTGACAGGCTTCTGCCCACCACTGAAACTCCTGTTGTAGACAGGGAAGGAGTACAATTACTGTCTCCAGGTTGTGGCAATGCTGAGTCCAAACACTTTTCAGATACCATTGTAGTTTCCTCATATGCAGTCTGGCATATGGAATTAGTAGAATGCAGGATGCCATAAAACCCAAGGCCTGCAGGATTTTCCTTGCAGATAAGTGGGGTTCTGTTGCCAATTTCTTGAAGTAGTCGGTTGTTTTTGCTCGTCTGGAGTGAGATAAGCCATCTGGGCAGTTGTATTTAAGCTTGCACCCGGGAATATTATCGCTTGAGAGGGCACTAGTTTTGATTTCTTTTCGTTTACTGTGTACCCTAGGCCAATTAGTAATCTTTTTACAAACGCCAGATGCTTTAGAAGAATGTCTGTTCTCTGCTTGAATTAGGCAGTCGTCCAAGTAGGGATATATTTGAATTCCTTTTTGTCTGCAGAACACAATTACTGGTGCCAGGCATTTTGTGAAGACCCTGGGCGCAGTAGATAAGCCAAAGGGCAGTGCAGAGAATTGGTAATGCATTGAGCCAGCTATGAATCTGAGGTATCTTCTGCAAGACTGTCTGATTGGGACATGCAGGTATGACTCTTTTAGGTCCAAAGTTACAAGCCAAGCCCTCTTGTCCAGCATGGGCAGTAGCAGCTGTAGAGTCAACATATTGAATTTTGGAACTTCCAGAAACGTATATAGTATAGACAGGTCCAGAATTGGTCTCCAGGTTTTGTCCTTCCTGGGGACTAGGAAAAGTCAGGAGTAAAATCCTTGCCCCTGCTCTTGTTGTGATAGTTGCTGAATGGCCCTCATGTCTATGAGGGCTGTAATTTGGTTTTGTGCCTCTGCCCACTGATTGTGTGGCAGGTCTGGCATGCCCTTTGACCTTGGTAGAATGTGAAAATGGAACCTGTAGCCTTGGGACAGTATGTTCAGGATCCATTTGTCTTGGATAACCATTTGCCAATTTGATGAAAAGAGTGCTAGTTTTCCCCCTAAGGGGGCTGTCAAAAAAAAACTTCTTGGAACTGGTAGAGGAAAGTCATTGGGACAGTTTCCTGTAAGGTTGTGATTTGTCTTCTCCGCTTTTGGAGGTAGGAGCACCCCATTGTTTAGGCCTGTATGAGCCTTGGGATGGAGATCCGTCTCTGGGATGCCTGTACCTGCCTCTTTGTGGTCTGAGACTGGAAAGGACCAATTTTTAGATGGCCAGTTCCTGCTAAACCTGGGTGGCTGTACCTGTAAGAAATCCTCGACTGTCTGCATGGATTTTGCTTTATCCTCTATTTTTTTTCAACGCCTCTTCTGCTTTAGTACCAAAGTATCATGCTGTAATGGTGCATCTAATAATTTTGCTTTAACATGATCAGGCAGATTCTGTTCCTTTAACCAAGCCTGCCTTCTAATAACAGAGCCTGTAACAGCGGCCCTGCAAGAGGCCTCCAGTGAATCAACCACATTGCAAGGTATGCTTTCCCACTAGCTCAGTTGCATGTAATAAATCCTGCATTTCCTTGTTCTCTGAACATTCAGTATTTGTCAACATTTTCTGCTTACGTAGTGACATTAAATATTGCTGACATTTAAGCATATGAAACTGACCATTTAAAGCCCTTACAGCCAGAGTGGCAGAAGTGTAAATTTTCCCCCATATGTCTAGAGCCCCTATCAGAGGGGAACAGGGTTTTTTTTGCAGTGGAAGCTTTAACCCCCTTGGGACCCAGAGATACAGTTTCTGGGTCAGCAGCAGGGTTTTTATATAGGAACTTATGAGAATCCGGGACCCTGTAGTATCTATCTGGCTTAGCAGGTGCAGGGGGTGAAGAGTCAGGGGACAGACTGGACTCTGAAAATACATCTACAATGTCTAAAACAGGCGGAATAGCAAGGGGTCTCTGCTGAGGAAGAAGCAGGAAGTCTCTGAGCCTTTTCTTAAATTCAGAAAAAGTTTGGCTCTCCCAGTGGAAATGCTCCCTCATAGTATGCAGTGTTTCCCCAAAAGAAACATCCTCAGGAGGAGAGGCTGAAGGAATGGATTCTTCAGCATCAGAATCCTCATAGGGAAGCATGGAGTAATCCTGTTCAGAAGAGGAATCGGAGGAAATAGATAACTGATCAGAAGAATCATACTCTGTCTCTTGCCTAGGCCTCTTATCAGGAGGGGGATGGGAGCCCCTGATCAAAGTAATAGGTCTTCGGCCATTTTGAGCATCTGTTTTTTAGGCATGGAAGTCCGAGTAGGAGAATGCTGTACTTGTTTCTTTGTCTTTAGAGCTGCTTTAGTCTTTGAAGCCGAAGATGGCTTAATATATAGGTGTGTAGGTCTGAAGACACCTTCAGAAGCCGATGCCTGCTCAGCGGCTCCGGACCCATCTGAGGGAGTTATTTCTGAGTATCCAGAGGCCCAGTCGGCTCCACGTGGGAGTCGGAAGCGGCCTGTGGCTCTGAGGTAGCGGGAGTCAGGGGCTGCGAAAGCGCCTCACTGAGAACCTGCAAACTGGCGACAGGCCCAGTAGAAGCTTAGTCGGTTTTGGACCTCGGATGCCTATCCTTGTCCTTGCGTTTTCTGTAAACTCTGGTTGTCGGCTGTTCCGACGGCATTATATAATTAAATCTTCGGCCAAAGTAATGAAATGCAAAATCAAACCGATGCTTGGTAGTGCTTTGGTTAAACCTAGCACAAAACCGGCAACTAGCAACGTTGTGATCAGGGACTAGGCAAGGAATACAGCAAGAGTGAAAATCCTTATGAGGTATTTGCTTCCCACAAGAAATACAATTGTTAACTTTTTCTGACATCGGCCTGGAGCAAGAAAAAAGTTTCCCCAACGAGGTACTTCGCTTTAATGAAGACTTCGGTACTGAGATTCGGATTTGAACATCTCAGGAGTCGGCCGACCGGCACTTGCCAACTGCTTTTGCTTCAGGCACTGTGCAGCAAGAAAGACTGAAGAAAATGGCATAGGCTGCATCTTTTATACCCCTGGTGCACTGACATCAGGGAAGAGGCGACCGCAACCGACGCTGGACCTAAACTTTGGAATTCTGGCCGAGTGAGGGTAGCCTGCCTGCAGGATAACCCAAGAGTAATGACTGCAACAGTGAAACATTATGAACATTAACTACAAGCCTTCAAATTTTAACTACACTCAGACCACACAACCTTATGTTTAAAAATTAGGTTGAGCAGAGAACTTTACTGAAAGATCTTAGAGCCTTAAACTTGTACTTTTGAAAAGGGGATTACCTGATTGGGAAGACACTTTTTTAAACACCTGTACAAAGTTACTGGCATAGGAGAGAACAATCTATGATGTTTGGGACTGATTTAGGCCAAGTTTACATAAATACTGCAGGATCATATTAAAATTATACATGAAAATGGGGCAAGGATGAAGAGTATATCAATAATTACTGACAGCACTACAAAGAATGATGAAAGCAAGTTCTGGGAGCAGACTATCATAAGATCTCAAGAAAATAATACATTTATGAATTATAAGCTACAATACACCATGAGGAATCAAACTAAGGAATACTAAGACCATTCAAAGGTTTGTAGCATTAAGGCTTAGGCTGCAGATAGTAAAGAACTAAGCATGTGAGTTTGATAAAGAAAGGATTTTAGGATGGTTATTCATCGGAACATCTGGGACAGAAGAGGAAAAAAAGATAATAATGGTAGATTTGTAGTACTAAAGGGCTACCAGCAAGGGAGGAGAATTATACTATGTAATTACATTCTGCTGAAAACTGCTATAATAGAACTTAAGAAAATTTTGGGAGAAATCATCAGCTTCCAGCAGAAAATAAGAAGTTATGCACCTACCATAAAGTACAGTTTTGTACCTACCATAAATGCAGAATGTCCGATAGGAATGCATCTGCAGTCCTTACAAATGGGTTGTCCTGTCGTCAGGCAGCCCTTCAGTCGGCCGGATTCCAAAGTCTGGGTCTGGCTTCGGCTGGTGTCGCACTTCACCCGACGTCATTGCAGCAGTTACTCGGGTATAAAGGCATCAGCCGACGCCATTTTCCTCAGTGTTTCTTGCCCCAGATGCCAGGTGCCCTCTAGGAAGGCTAAATTTTGATAAATGCCAATGGTTCAAAATATTAGAGAGCAAACAAAAAATAAGCATGTATGTACATATATACAAACAAATACACCATAACAGATTCCCCCAGCTAGCTATAAGAGGGGCAAATACCCTAGGAGTACCACAGAGGTGAGGAGGGTGGGTAATCCTGACTGCAGATGCATTCCTATCGGACATCTACATTTATGGTAGGTACAAAACTGTACTATGTCCTTCAAGGATGCATCTGCAGTCCTTACAAATGGGTAGAATACCATAGCCAAACTGGGGGAGGAGGAAAGATAGAATTATGGTGTAGTTAAGATCCCTTGCAAAACAGCAGTGGCAAAACCTGCTCGGGATCTAGAGTATAAAGGTAAATTATAATGCTTGGCAAATGTATGCACGGAGCTCCAAGTAGCAGCCTCTAAAATGTCTTTGGTAGCCACTCCTCGTAGAAAAGCTGTGGTAGTGGCTGTAGCTCTTGTAGAGTGAGGCCTGATGTTTTCTGGAGTTTTCTTTCCATGGTAGGAGTAACAAAATCTAATGCAATTTCCTATCCACTTAGATATTGTCTGTTTTGTAATTGCTTTCCCTTCCATTCCTGCTGCATATGCTACCAGTAGCTGGTCAGTTTTTCTATTGCTCTTGGTCCTGTCCAGGTAGTAGCGTAATTGTCTGTGTACATCCAAGGTATGCAACAGTCTTTCTCCCCTGTTCTGTGGATTGGAGAAGAATGTAGGTAGGTGGATAGCCTGATTTAAAGATACTCTGGAGACCACCTTAGGCATAAAAGTAGGATTTGTTCTCATGGACACTCTATCTTGATGGAAGATCAGAAAGGGTTGTACTGCCATTAATGCCTGTAGCTCAGAAACCCTTCTTGCTGAAGTGATTGCCAGCAGGAAAGCAGTTTTCCATGATAAGTATTGCAATTCTGCTGTTGCTGCTGGTTCAAAGGAGGTAGTGTCAATTTTTCTAGCACAAAGTTCAAGTCCCATGCAGGTAATGGTGGCTTCCTAGGAGGTTTTACATTTTTAATTCCTCTCAGAAACTGTCTGAGCAGAGGATGTGAGAAAACTGGAGGATCCAAGTCGTATTCTGCTGAAATAGCTGAGGCATGAATCTTAATGGAAGAGTAGAACAGGCCTTTGTGGAATAGCTCTGCCAAGTATTCCAGGATGTTGGCTATGTTTACCAGTGACACATCTTCCCCTTTAGCAGTACTCCAAATTAGATATCTTTTCCATTTTGCTGAATAGGTTTTCCTTGTTGAAGGTCTGCGAGCTTCTAAGATAATGTCCTTAACCCTTTGTGATAAATTTGGGTTAATTTGTCTTATGCAATGTTCCAGGCAGTCAGCTGCAGAGTTTTCAGGTTTGGATGCAGGGTGTTGTAATTGTTCTGAGTTAACAGCAAGGGAACTAGGGGTAAGGGCCATATCTGTTCCCGAGACATGCTCCTCAGTAATGGGTACCAATGTTGCCTTGGCCAATCTGGAGCTATCAGAATGATCCTTGGACGGTCCTCTTTGATCTTCAATAGCACCTTGTGCATCAAAGGAAGTGGTGGGAATGCATATGCTGACAGATTTTTCCAACTGAAGGATAGGGAATCCACCTTCCATGCCAGTGGGTGGTACGTCCTGGTGCAGAATTTCTTTAAATGGTGATTGAGTGGGGATGCAAATAAGTCTATTTCTGGGAGACCCCATTTTCTTGTAATGGTTTTGAAGATGTCCAGATGCAGCATCCATTCGTGGGCATCCGTGGTAGTCCTGCTTAATATTGTCTGCTAGAGTGTTTTCTTTTCCTGGTACAAAGATTGCTTGTAACTGAATGTTGTAACTCAGGGCCACATTCCAGAGGTCCAGGGCCATCCGGCATAGAGGGTACGAATGTGTGCCTCCCTGCTTGTTGATGTACCACATAACTGTGGTGTTGTCTGTCCTTATCAATTGGCCTTGTCGAAGAAATGGTTTGAAAGTCTGAATTGCCAGTTTTACTGCCAGCATTTCCTTTAGGTTTATGTGTAGGCGCAGCTGCTCTTGAGTCCATAAAACCTGTATGCATTTGTTCATCATGTGGGCCCCCCAACCGAGGTCTGAGGCATCCGTTGTGATGGTTTGGCTTGGTTGAGTGCTGTGGAAGGGCAATCCTTCGTTTGAGCCTGAGCCCACCATTGGAATTCTTGTTTCAGGCATGGAATTATTGGGATTTGAGTTTCTAGGCTGTGCTTGTGCTGAGACCATAAATTCCTTAGGTACCACTATAGTTTTCTCATATGCAGTCTGGCATGTGGGACCAAAATTATGCAGGATGCCATGAAGCCCAATGCTTGTAGGACTTTTCTTGCTGTTAGATGGTTTTGTTTTGTTAATGCCAAGAAGTAGAGAGGGAGTTGCTCCTGTTTTTCTACTGTTAGGAATGCCATTTGTTTGGATGTGTCCAGCTCCGCATCCAAAAAGGTTATCTTTTGGGATGGTATCAGCCTTGACTTTTATATTGACTGTGTATCCCAGGGCTTGTAGAAGGTAAATGACTCTTTTCAAGTCTTCTGCTAGCTTGTTTTTGTTGTCCGCTTGTATTAGGCAGTCATCCAGGTAAGGGTAGATTTGGATCCCCTGAAGCCTGCAATGAGCGATTACTGATGCCAGGCATTTCGTGAACACTCTGGGCGCAGTAGATAAGCCAAAGGGCAATGCTGAGAATTGATAATGCTCTGATCCTGCAAGAAATCTGAGGTATCTTCTGCAATTTGGTCATATGGGGACGTGCAGGTATGAATCCTTGAGATCTAGAGTTACCAACCAAGACTCCTTGCCCAGCATGGGAAGAAGCTGCTGTAGGGTCAGCATTTTGAATTTTGGAACAATGAGGAATGTGTTTAAAGCGGACGGATCGAGAATTGGTCTCCATTTGCCTTCTTTCCTTGGTACTAGGAAGAGTCTGGAGTAAAAGCCCTTTCCTTGCTCCATATGTGGTACCTTTTCCACAGCTCTCATCTTTAATTGATTTACTTGTTGTAGAGCTTCTGCCTTTTGATTTGGAGGTAGGTTTGGCATTCCTCTCTTTCCTGGTAGAGTATGGAAATGAAACCTGTAACCTTGGTCTATTGTCTGCAAAATCCACTTGTCTCTCGTGATGTAATGCCAGTTCTTTGTAAATAAAGCTAGCTTCCCACCTAAGGGTGCTTCTAGTTGTTCCCTGGTAGGCAGTGCCAGAGCCAAGTCACTGTGATTGTCCTGTAGCAGTGGTGGTGGCTGTGTCTGTGCCTCGCTGGTTGTTACCCTGCCACTGGCGCCCCCTGTAGGCACCTCTGGATTGGCTTCTCCCTCTTGAACGCCTATTCCTGCCTCTCTGTGCTTTGGAGGAGTCTGGAAAGGACCAATTCTTGGAGGGCCAATTCCTGCTAAACCTTGGAGGTTGGACCTGTAAGAAATCTTTCACTGTTTGGACAGATTTTGCCTTCTCTTCCATCTTCTTCAGCACCTGTTGTGCAGGAGAGCCAAACAAATTGATCTTGTCCATGGGAGCATCTAATAGTTTTGATTTGACATGGTCCGGTAAGGCCTGCTCTTTTAACCATGCATGCCTTCTGATAACTGTGCCAGTCATGGCTGATCTAAAGGAAGCCTCCAGTGCATCATAGCCGCATTTTAAAGAATGGTTACTAACTTGCTGAATGTTATGTACCATTTCCTGAACATATTTCTTGTCTAAAGGTTCAGAGGACAGTTTTTTGGTTAACTGGTCTAGCATAAATTGATACTGGATCATATGAAATTGACAGTTCAAGGCCCTAGCTGACAGAGAAGCAGAAGTGTAAACTTTTTTACCCCATCTCTCTAAGGACCTGGATTCCCTTTCAGAGGGGAGGGGATTTTTGGCAGAGGTAGATGCTACAGCCTTAGGCCCCTGGGAGATGGTCTTGGGATCTGCAAAAGGAGCCTTGTATAAATGGTGATGTGTGTCCGGGACCCTGTAGAACCTATCGGGCTTAGCAGGGGCCGGATGTAATGAATCAGGAGCAGTACAAGCATCATTAAATGCATCATCTACAACAGACAGAACTGGAGGTATAGCTGAAGGCCTATGTTGTGGTAAATGCAAAAAGGTTCTAAGCCTTTTTCTGGAGTCTGAAAAATCTTGGCCCTGCCACTGAAATTGTTCCCTCATAGCATGCAAGGTTTCCCCAAAGGAAAATTCCTCAGGTGGAGAGGCAGAAGGGATGGACTCTTCAGCATCAGAGTCTTCATAAGGGGAAAAAGGAGCCTCTGGAGGGTCTGTATTATCTGAATCATTAGAGGAATCATCTGTGGAAACTGGCTCAGGGGGCTCTGCTCTAGGCCTCTTCTCTGGAGGTGGATGAGAGGCCCTGTCTGGGAGAGGTTGGGATCCCCGGATTAAAGAAATGAGATCCTCTGCTAAACTAAGCATTTGGGAACTGGAGCTAGGCCTGTGAGAGGGGGTCTTAACAGGCACAGATTTAGTAGCTTTAGCTGCTTTAGCCCTGGCAAAGGCCTTAATGGACATGGCTGCAGGAGGCCTAGCAGCTCCACGTGCAGGGGTTGAAATATCCAAGGGAATAGTGTCAGATAATTCCTGAGAAACCACAACTGCAGGTTGGATTTCAGAAGCCGATTCCACCAGGTTGGAAGAGGCCTCGGTAGAAGGTAAGCTTTCAGCTGAAGGAAGAACCGCTTGCTCGGTTTCAGCCGAAACAGAGACACTTGCGGTTGTCTTGACCGCGGTTTCGGCCGAAACCGCGGACCGCGAGTGTCGGTCCTTTTCCTTGCGTTTTTTGGATATTTGTGAAGTAGGAGGATCTGACGGCATAATATAACCAAAATCAGAGCCGAAAAACTGCTCAGCAAATTCCGACCGACGTCTAAACGTCCGTCGGTTAAAAGAAGCACAGGCTAGACAAGCTGCTACGTCGTGGTCTGGGCCTAAACAAGGTAAGCAGTAAGAGTGGAAATCTTTATGAGGTATTTGTTTCCCACAAGTTAAACAGTTATTCACTTTTTCTGACATTGGCTGAGGCAAGAAAGAGTCCCCAATGGGGTACTTAGCTTTTTAGAAGTCTTCGGTAGTAGTAATCTCTGGTTCTGACCGACCGGCACTTGCAAACAGCTTCTGCTTCGGGCGCCACGCGGCAAGAAAGACTGAGGAAAATGGCGTCGGCTGATGCCTTTATACCCGAGTAACTGCAGCAATGACGTCGGGTGAAGTGCGACACCAGCCGAAGCCAAACCCAGACTTTGGAATCCGGCCGACCGAAGGGCTGCCTGATGACAGGACAACCCATTTGTAAGGACTGCAGATGCATCCTTGAAGGACATCATTCCATGTTAGTTGTCTTCATCTCGCTTTCTTTCTTGCTGGATGGGTTTGGAGCCAATCCTTGGCTCCGACTAGGCCTTTTACTAAAGCTCGAGAACTATTTACTGACTCGAGGCCTCCCCTTATCCCACAATGCTAGGTGTCAGATATCCAGATATCGTTTGGAAGAGCTAACACCATGGAAAAAACACTAGTTCCCACCAAAGGTTTACCTACAGTTCTACAAACAGAGAAGGACGTAACCTAAAAAAAAGGTCAACCGTAGGAAGAAGGCCTCAAAAGGGATTCTTCTTAGTCCTAACCAGGCTAGGGGGATGGAGGGTGGGACTCAAGAAAGAAGGTGAGATGAAGACAACTAACATGGAACGTTATGGTAGGTACATAACTTCTTAATGTTAAGTTGTCTATCTCACCTTCATTCTTGCTGGATGGGACAGCGTCCCTAGCACCTTAGCCCTGGGTGGCTCATCAAAAAAGACTCTTGAGCACAGTGGAACCAAAATCAGCTCGACTCCTGGAGGCCATGTCCAACTTGTAATGTCAAATGAAGGTATGAGGAGTGGCCCATGTGGCTGCAGCAGAGACAGATTCCATTGGAAGTCTAGCCTGAAAAGCTACCGACGTAGCCAATGCTCTGGTGGAATGAGCTTTTGGTTTTGTAGGGAGTTCTTTATGTCTCAGTTGGTAGATCAAGGTAATAATGGAGGCCAGCCACCTGGACAAGTTTACCTTGGAAACTGGCAGGCCCTGCTTCCCCTCAGCATAGGACAGGAAGAGTTGATCTGATTTTCTTGAATGTTTGGTCCTATCCAAATAAAAACGTAACTGCCTGTGAATGTCCAAATAGTGTAACTTTTGTTGAGCTCTGTTTGAATAATTAGGAAAAAAGACAGGAAGATCAATAGAATGATTGAGATTTGTCTCTGAGGGTATTTTGGGTAAAAAGGAAGGATTAGTCCTGAGTGAAACTCTATCTTTGTGAAAAATAAGATATGGAGGACGAATACAAAGGGCTTGAAGTTCCGATACTCTTCTGGCCGAGGTGATGGCTACTAAGAAGAGAGTCTTCCAGGAGAGTAACTAAGGAACAAGAAGCTGCAGTTTCAAAAGGAGGGAGAATCAATGAAGTTAATATCAATTTCAAATCCCACGGAGGGGGGGGGGGGTCTTTAACCTGGGGTCTAAGTAAAACAGTCCCTTTAAGAAAGGCCTTACAAAGTTTGTGGGACATGATACTGGACTCTGATAGGCTAATGTGAAAATTTGCGATAGCAGCCAATTGGACCCTAATGGTGGCAGCTGAGGAATCTTCTCGAAGAAGTTCGGCCAAAATATCTAAAACATTATGGACAGGGGCTGTAAAGGGGTCTATCTTTCTTGCCTCTGCCCAGAAAGAAAAACATTTCCACTTACTAGCATAAGTCTTCCTAGTCGAAGGTTTGTGCGAAGTATGATTTCACACACTGGCTGAGAAATATGTGGAAGCCTGGCTAAGGTTGGAAGTGGAGCAACCAAGCTGTGAGGTTGGGAGAGTGAAGGGATTGGTGCAGCCCGCCCGACTGATGGATCAAGAGGTCTGGCACTGGGTCCAGATTCCAGGGCTGCTCCAGCAGGTGACTATGCAGGAATGGGAACCAAATTTGTCGAGGCCAGTAAGGAGCAATGAGGATCATCCTGGATCCCAAAGTGGTCGCTTTCTGAATCAGTTTTGGAATTAAGGGAAAAGGAGGGAATGCATAGAGCAGACTCCAGGGCCAATCGTGAACTAGAGCGTCTCTGGGGGAATACCCTGGGAGGGGGAAGAGAGTGAAGAAGTCGCTGCACTTGCTGTTGAGAGGGGTTGCAAAAAGGTCGCAGCAAGGTTGACCCCATCTGCAGAAAATTTTGTCCACTGATTGAGAGATGACTCGAGAGGCATAAGGATTGCTCTGCTTAGCCTGTCCGCTATGACGTTGGACTTCCCGGGGATGTGTGTTGCTATCAGAAACCGCTGACAGGAGATCGCCCACTGCCAGAGTCTGAGTGCTTCTCGACATAAGGGATAGGACCTGGTTCCGCCCTGCTTGTTGATGTTCCACACTACCGACATATTGTCCGTCTGAACTGCAATAGTCCCGGTAGGTAGAGTTTTCTGAAGAGCTTGCAACACAAAGTGTCGCTCTCATCTCCAAGACGTTTATGTGCAGATGGTACTCTAGGGGTTGCCAAATGCCCTGAAAATGCCCCCCCCCACCCGATCAGGGAGGCATCCGTTTTCACTGTGGCAACCAGAGAAGGAAGTACAAACGGCCTGCACTGAAAAACTTGAGGGGAGACCATCCACCAAGAAAGGTGGTCCTATCATGATTGGGCGATTATGTTGCGAGACATCGGAAGCTGTTTAAAAGACCATTTGGTAAAAAGCATCCATTGAAGAATCCGCATGTGAAAACGAGCCAGGGGAAGTAATGTGATTGCTGCTGCCATGAGATCCAAGGTTTTCAGTACAAATCTGGCCTGAATTCCCTTGCTTTGTAGTAACATTTGAACATGTCGGTGAATGTCTAATACTCTTTCTAATGGAAGTTTTGCAGACAGTTCTTTTGTGTTTAATATGGCGCCTATAAAGGTTATAGATTGACAAGGCGACAATGCAGACTTTTCGAAGTTTATAGAGATACCTAGCTCAGAGCAAGTTTGGATGGTATAATCCCTGGCTCGGATCAGCTGATGCCTGGTGGAAGCAGTTAGAAGCCAGTCGTCTAGATATGGAAACACCTGGAATCCTCGTCGTCTCAGGTGAACTGTAACCACTGCCATGCATTTGGTGAACACCCTGGGGGCTGTGGTGAGACCAAAGGACAGGGCTCTGAATTGATAGTGACTGGCTCCCAGCCAGAAGCGGAGAAACCTCCTGGAGCGTCTGTTCATTCTGATATGGTAGTACACATCCTGCAGGTCTATGGAGCACATCCAAATGTCCGGACCCAAAAAGAGTAGAATGGACTGAAGCATGACCATCCGGAACTTCGTTCTTTGAACAGATTTGTTTAACCTGCTGAGATCCAAAATCGGTCTCCAGTCCCCTGTTTTCTTTGGTACCAAAAAGAACTTGAAGTAAATCCCAGATCCTTGCTGGTCTGCTGGGACTGGCTGGATGGCTCTTTTTTCTAGCAGTTTTGAAATTTCTAGTACTGCTTGTTCCCTTAGACCGGGTGGAACATCTGGAAGTGACCTGTTTGTTTGTATGGGGGTGTGGACAAAGGGGATTTTGTAACCCTTGGATACGATAGACTGTATCCATTTGTCTTTTGTGAGGAGTCGCCAGGCTTCTGGGTACAGTGACAATCTTCCCCTGACTGCCTCCGAGAGTGGACAGTCGGGCAGCCCCTCAGGGGTGCTCAAAGAGTTTGCCAGAAAAAGATTCCCTGCTACCCTGATTTTGCGGACCCCCTCTGCCACTCGGGTGGCGTCTGTTGTTTTTCCCTCCTCTGCCCCTGGAAGGAAACTCACCACGTGTATCAGGCACGACTCCTTGGGGTTTGCAAAACCACATTTCTCCACTCTTCTGACCTTTAGGGTATGGTCTAGAAGGAATAGAAAAACGGACTCCCACAGCAGAGAGTCTTGCCTTCCTGCTCACACCTGGTAAGGGTATCTTTCACCTGTGGTCCGAACAAAGCAGAACCATCGAAGGGGGTACTGGTGAAGGACGCCTTAAAAAGGTCAGCAAAGTTACATAACCACATCCAGGCATGTCTTCTCAAAGCCACGTCTGTGCCTCTACTCGCCCCATCGCCTGCATAAGAAATGAGCCGCATGGAGGAGTTGAATATAGAATTAGGGGTCGCCAGCTGGGAGTTGATCTTTTCCTGAGACCCTGCAGCAGATGGATCCTGAAGGGCATCACCCAGTTCCTTAAGGAGATCTCTTTGAAGGCAGGTGAAATGGCACAGATAGTTCAGCGACCGCATGGAAAAGGTCACTGAAGAGAACATCCGCTTCCCGTACCTGTCCATTGTCCTAGATTCTTTATTAGGTGGATGGACAGGCACTGAAGGGTCAGCCAACTCCTACTTCGTGGCTGCTGCAACCCACCATGGCATCAACAGGGACACCCTTTGTAAGAAACTGTTTGTCGGATGGGGCTATAATGAATTTTGTGGGCCTGCGAGGAGTTGGTTCCACTGTGTCCGGGGCCGTCCACGCCTTCCGAGCCACTACTTCCAAGAGCAGGTCTAAAGGCGGAGACACCCAGGTGGTGGAAGGGCGAGAACAAAACGCGTCCAGATACACAGACTCGTCCTCGGAAGGGTTGAAGGCAGTCCAGTTTCACCTCTGCTTAAGGATCTCAAGGATGTCTGAGGAGGAGACATCCTCATAGGGGGACCTTGGGGACCCTTAAGAATCCTCCAAGTCTGTGTCAGTCACGAATCCTCCAAGTCTGTGTCAGAGGTGACTGACGCGGGGGAGTCAACATGCTTCCTCTTACATTTTCTCTTCCGAGGGGGCTCCTCTGAGAGATCACGGGAGGCCTCGGAAGAGGAAGATGCACCCAATAGGGCTACCTGGAATGCTTGTTCTCCATGGTTGGGATCAGGAGGGTGGACAGAGACAGACGCAGGCACCATGGAGGGAGGAGACGAAGGGGTCAATCGCGGAGCGGACACCAGAGTCAGCACGCTCCTCATGACCTCAAAGGCGCCCCTATCAGGCAGAGAAGTGGGTCCCCCACTCCGAAGAGACGGGAACCCCTCCCGGCACCGAGAGGGACAGCTAAGAGGCTGATGTCGGGGCTGAGCTCACCTGCGCCGAGGCCCCGGGAGGGAACACGGGGTCGGACAAGGGTCCAATGCCACTCGCCCCCTCGGAGCAGACGAGAGAGTCTCGGTGCCCGGATCCCTCCAAAGACGGTACCAATGAAGAGATCGGAGCCGACGAGGGAGCCGAAAGGTGGGGTATCGGCTCAGACGTTCCGACAATTCGAGCCCCAACAAGCTCCGGCTCCGAACACGGTAGTAGAGTCGGAGGAGGAACCGTTGAAGAAACAGGGATATAGCCACAGTCTGTTGAGAAGGGCTAGTCAACATTTTGGCCAGTGCCTGCGACTTAAGGAGCCTACTGACCACCCTCTCCAAGTCATGATCAGATAGCCTGGAGGACCGAGAGGAATGGGATCTATGGCTCCGCTCCGATTGTTGTTATGGGGACGTGGGAGCAGAGCAAACGGACTCTAAAGAGGGGGATCTCGAACACTTTCGGCTCAGAGAAGGCTCCGATAGCAAGAGGTCTCAAAGTGTCGGTTCTGGCCGGAACCGATGAGGAGGCAGAAGCTCCGCTCGGCATTGGCTCCGAACAGGGAGCCAACGGTTTGGCAGGCTTTAAGGATTTCCCTGACGAAGGCTTGGCCGGGGATCCTTCTGGCTTTAACAAGCCTCTCAAAATGAGCTTATTCCTATGCTCCTGCAAGACTCTCGGACTGAAAGCATGACAGACCGAACAGGTGTAGGGGGCCCAAACAAACTCAAGAAGTGTGACTGTCTGCCAGAGACATCTTCTGACAGCATGAGTCACACTTCTTGAAACATTGGTATCTTTAGACATGATAAAAGAGATACCAAGGGAAGTTAAACTAGTGCTTTAAACACTATACACAGACACACACGCACTAGAACTAACAATACAATACCATTACAACAGTTAACAAAAACTTAACACAAAAATTATATATATAACAATACTATAAAGAGACAGGCCTAACCACTACCCCAAAGGGGGGGGGGACTAACAACAGAAAAAGGAGGTCCTAAGTGGGGTCTAAAGGGGTTACACGATCTAATAAAACTAATAAAGAAGAATATCTAAATATAACAACTCTGACAGTAAAACAGCAGTAAAAGAATTATACGACCTGGAGCCGGTAAAAAAACGCAACCTTGTAGCTGAAGCGGCAAACGAGATCTGGATATCTGACTCCTAGAATTATGGGATAAGGGGAGGCCTCGAGCCAGCTCTCGAGCTTTAGTAAAAGGCCGAGTCGGAGCAGAGGATCTGCTCCAAACCCATCCAGCAAGAATGAAGGCAAGATAGACAACTTAACATTACTTATAAGTGGGGCCTGGGAATGGATTTGCAGCAGTGAAGATGTACCTGGGGAGCCCAGAAGAGAAAATATAACAGAAGAGGGCAGATTTTTGAAGACATTTATAAAAATATGTGGCATGGAAGATACGACTTCAGGAGGAGGAGTTGGGAGTGAATCTGCATATTATTACCCAAAGTATAAAAACTGGGCTAGGTTAGACAGAAGTTATATTTGACAGAAACATGTTCATTTAACTGAAACGTTTGATAAGGATCCAGTAACTCTTTCAGATCACACACCAATAACTAAAATAAAAATGCAGGGTAATTAAATAAATGAGATACTGGCATTCTCACATGTCAAAAAGGGAGAAATGTAAGGAATGGGTAGTGGAAATTGTTCGAGAGTTATTAGGGAAGATAAAGTTTTATTAAAATATAGTTAAGGATAAACTTAAAATTTTGTTGGAAATGAGAAAAACGGTTAAGTAATACTGATTTAGAGGTACTGATAAATGTTGATGTATTACAGAATAGGTGAAATAACACAGAGGAGGAACAACTGCAGAACGATAAACTGAAAATAAGGGACTACACCTCAAAAAATATGCTCGAACTTAGAAAGATTAACGTTAAGCAACTGTTTTTGTTAGCACAACTCTGGCAACAGAAAGTAGAAAGGGTTGCCACCAAGCTTAGGGAGCCTACAACAAGGAAAGGTAATCAGAGGTCGAGTGATCCTTGGTGCAGAATTTGTTGAATTGTCTGTTCTGGAGGGAGACGAACAGATCTACTTGAGGTGTGCCCACCGGTGAACAATGTCTAAAAACGTCTCCCTGTTCAACACCCACTCATGCTGTAGAGAAGATGTTCTGCAGAGAATATCCACTTGTCTGTTGTCCTGAAAGGGGATGTATGAGGCCTGCAGAGCCTGGAGGCAAAGCCCCAAATTTGTATGGTTATCCTGCATAGGAGGTAAGCTCTCATCCTTCCTTGCTTGAGATACCACATATTACTGTGGTCTTGTCTGTGAATATCTGAAAGGGGCCCGGTTGGCGAATAGGAAGAAAAGCCTCCAAGGCCAGAAGAACTGCAGTCATTTCCCTTGCATTGATGTGCTTCTTTTGAAGGGTAGAATTCCATGCCTCCTGTACCCTGAAACCTTTGCAGGTGGCTGCCCACCCTAAATCTGATGCATCTGTATATGCATTAGCTGGGTTGGGGAAGGAATTTTAAGTGGTAGTCCCAGGTTAAGGATTTGCTGAATTCACCACCTTAATTCTGTTTTGAGGCAGGGCAGAAAAAGAATCTGTTGCTCTAGGGAGTGTTGGTGCTGTGACCACATGTTTTTTTAGGTACCACTGGAACTTTCGCATGTGCAATCTTGCTAGGGGCAGCATAGGGATGGTGACTGCAATCAGCCCCAGGAGTTTCAGGAATTGTCTTGCAGATATCTGGGGAGCTAGTTAAAAGGTTTTGGAAGTGACTGGAGAGTGACAGGACTAATCCTGGGGAAGAAAAGCCAGCACCAGTCCTGTCCTGATCCTGCAGCCCAGAAAGATTTTGTCTTGATGCAGGAGTAAGGAGGACTTGTTTAATTAGAGGGTGAACCCCAGGTTTTATAGAGGTGGTGAACCTGAGATAAATTTGGAGGAGGTCTTCTGTTTCTGCTAGGAGTAGTCTAGGTAGCGACAGATTTGGGCATTTTTGGTCCAGCAGTAAGGGTCCAGTAAAACAAGAATTTTCGATTGGAGGGTTTTACAGGAATATGGAGCTAAGCCTCCTTCAGATCTAGAGTGGGCATGTAGGCCTTGGTTGGGATTAAAGGGTTAAGAGTTTGAAAGGACAGCATGCTGAATGATGGTACTTTTAGGAATTGTACTTTAAAATGTTCTGCAGATTGTTTGCAGAACAAGAAGATATGGTCTAATGGGGCATCCATAATTTTAGATATGAAATGCTCTGGGAGTGCTTCGAAGCAACATCAAGAGTATCTGCGGAGAACTGAAGCAGAAGATGAAACCTAGCAGAGGCCTCTGAAGCATCATAACTGCACCTAATGGAGTATCTGGCTGAGAAGCCAAGGACAGATTAGATGCTATCTCAGTTTTTGTAGGGCAGTCAGGGGTAGCAGCCTAGAGATTGGAGGCTTGCGACACTAGGTCCAGGGCATATTTTATCAAGTGCGTTTGGTAAAGAAGAGCTCAGAAGGCCAGGGTGGAGTATGTGTACACTTTTTTGCAAATCCTGTCCATGCTTTTGCTATGCTTATCAGTGGGTAGGAGAGATGCTGAAGGAATCAGCCTGGACTACTTGTCAAGGGAGCTAAGGATTAATGCAGGGGGTCTGCCAGGGGAAGCTTAACTAAGAATTTTTGGTCATCAAGCACTTGGTAGAACCTGCCCAGTCTCTTAGAAGCAGGTGGTTGTGAGTCTGGATTCTTGGATGCAGAGGTAAAGACATCCAAGATAGGCAGGTAAGACAGATAGGATGGCTGATGGAGAGGGTGATTCCACTTAAAGGAGTTCAAAGTACCTACTCTGGGTGTCAGTCGTCTAGGTAGTGTCCCATTTAAAGTATTCTTTCATATTCGTAATCTTTTCCCCAAAGGTGATATCCTCTGGTGAGAGTCCCCTTCAAAGGATTCCTCAACTGGGGAATAACATTCCAGAGGAAAGGCAATCTGCGGGGCATAAGAAATAGACTTATCAGATGAGTAGTAAGGGTAGTAAGTTTCTAAATCTTACTCTCCTTCTTGAGTAGTGGGCAACAGGAGATAAGTGGCAGGGGCAGGCCTAGGACTAAGCACTGGAATAGTGGAGGAGGAAGAGGTTGAGGGCCTAAGAGTCATGAAAGTCTCCATCAAGGAGTTAGTAAAAGATTGCCAGTCATGGACTCCTTCAGGGGTCTGAGTAGGGAGTTGGGTTTTTTGTTTGCTTAAAAGGCGTTGATCTCAGAAAAGGCCTGGGTTTGGGGCCTGGGCGTCAGGTAATGGCGTCCCAGTTGGTAGTCCAACTGTTTATGGCTCCCCCTTGACATCGGTGGGGACCTATATCGGTGCCGTCTCTGGGGACATGCAGGCCATTACTTCTGAAGTTGCTTCCTCAGTGGGAGCAGAAGTAGACTGTTCAATCGGATGTCTCTCAACACCTACATCAAAAGTTAGCCGGACGTCCGATGGCAGAGTCAACAGAGGTAGGCCTGGAAATTTTGGCCTTTTTCGATGGTGGTTCAGTCAAAGTACAGCTGTGTACTTAACATAAATGTAGATGTTAGAGTGTATTCACTGTTACAGTAATCACTCTTGGGTTATCCTGCCAGGGGTAGCCCTCACTACCCGAATACCAGAGGCTTAGTATTTGTACGTTGGTTGCTGTCGCCCCAGGACTGACGTCAGGTTTCTCAGTGGTATAAAATCAGGCAGCCGACTCCATTACATCTGTCTTTCTTGTCCAGTCAGGAGCGCCCAAATGGGGATCTAGGTTAAGCTGGAAGACCACCACCAGTAGAAAGTAAATACAAAAAATTCCCTGTAAGGAGAGAGGAAGAGAGAGAGAGAGAGAGAGAGAGAAGGGGATGGGGAACCAGGACTGCAATAGTAAATACATCAACATCTACATTTATGTTAAGCGCACACAACTGTACTATGTTCTTCGTGGTTCATTGTTGCAGTCATCACACATGGGTTGATGGCCAAAGCTGAAGAAAAGGGTGGAGGCAGTCAACAAGACTGGGGGCTGGCTAGGATGGTCTGCGAGATGCCGGTGGCAAAGCCTTTCCTGGATTTGAAGAAGATAGGCAGGTGGTAATGCTTGGAGAAGGTATGAACAGAAGTCCATGTTGCAGCCTCCAGGATGTCACTAGTGGGGACCCCTCTAAGAAAAGCTGCAGAGGTGGAGGGTGCCCTGGTGGAATCCATCCTGACCCCCTTTTGGGGGAAGTTACCTGTGCTGTTTGTAGGAGAAGTGGATGCAGTGTGCTATCCATTTGGAAATTGTTTGGATATGCCACTGCCCTCTGCCCCTGCTGCGAAACTGACTAGCAAACTGTCAGTTTTTCTAAAAGGTTTAGTCCTACGTAGATAGAATCTGAGCTGTCTGTGCATATCTACAGAGTGCATAATCCTTTCCCCTTTGCTCTGTGGGTTAGGGAAAATGGTGGGCAAATGAATGGATTGGTTGAGAGCCACACTGGACACCACTTTACGCATGAAGGATGGGTTAAGTCCTGAGGGAGACACTGTCAGCATGGAAAATGATTTAAGGTTCTACAGCCATAAGTGCTTGTACCTCTGAAACTCTTCTAGCTGAAGTGATGGACAGAAGCAAGGCAGTTTTCCAAGAGAAGAACTTTAGATCTGCTGAAGCTGCAGGTTCAAAGGGGGGTAAAGTAAGCTTTTCTAACACAAAGTTAAGGTCCCAAGCTCGGGTAGGAGCTCTTCTAGGGGGCCTCGAGTTTTTAGCCCTTCTTAGAAGCTGTTTGATGTGAGGGTGCGAGAACAGAGGTGGCTCTGTGCTGTAATGAGCAGAGATGGCACAGGCATGAATTTTAATAAAAGAGAAGGATAGACCCCTGTGTAGTAGGTCTGCTAGGTAAATCCAAGATGAGAGGGAGGGAATGCTGTGCTACTTTGGCTCCCTTAGCCTAGATACAGATGCAAAACCTTTTCCACTTGTCAGCATACGATTTTCTAGTGCTGGAGCGTCTGGCCTCATGTACAACATCTAGGACTTGTTTACTTAGGCTGGCAGCTTGAGGAAGTGTCAGGGAATAAGCCAGGCTATAATGTTGAGAGTCTGCAACTGGGGATGCAGGAATTCTCCATTCTTTTGGGTCAAGAATGTTGGGATCTGAGGTAGGTGCCATGGTGGCAGAGGTGACAAGCTGCGCAGTAGTGGGTACCAGTGCTGGCATCACCAGTCTGGGGCAATCCGCATTGCCCTTTGTTTTTCCTCCCTTATTTTGAGCAGTACCCTTGAAATGAGTGGTAGAGGGGAAATGCACAGACAGAGAGGTTTACCCATTGGAAAGCTAGAGCATCCACTTTCCAGGTCTTGCTGTGAGGTTCCCTAGTGCAGATTTTGCTGAGCTGATCATTGGAGTGGGAGGCAAAGTGGCCCATCTTTGGGGTGCCCCATTTCTAGGTTACAAGGGTAAAGCTTCTGTGGTCTAGTTGACACTCATGTGGGTCTAAGCATGTTTCTGCTCAAGTTGTCTACCAGAGAGTTTAGGGAGCCACCTCTGTTCTCAGCAGGTGTATTTGCATGGCTGAGGCCGTGTGCCAAAGGGTCATGGTGAACTTTCAGTGAGAATAAGACTGAGTCCCTCCCTGCTTGTTTATATACATCACTCTGGTGTTGTTTGTTTTGATAAGTAGAGGCCCCCAAGAGAGTAGGGGTCTGAAAGCTGTCAGGGCATGCTGAACAGCTAGCATCTCTTTCTGGTTGATGTGCAGATGTATTTGATTTGGGCTTCAATGGCCCTGAATGCACCTGCTGTCCAGGTGTGCACCCCAGGCCTAGTCTGCTGCATCTGTGGTGAGGGTCTGGGCGGTGTAGGGTTGTGAGAAGGGAAGTCCCTTGTTGTGGTTATATGCTGCTGTCCACCAAAGAAAATCTTTCCTTAGACAGGATATCATTGGTATGATAGTTTCCAGGTCTTGAGTATTGACACCAAAGGCTTTTTCGGCACCACTGTAGTTTCCTCATATGCAGTCTGGCATATGGAATGAGTAGAATGCAGGAGGACATGAATCCTAGAGCTTGCAAGATTTTCCTTGGGGATAACTGGGTTCTGGTGGATAGATGAGAGAAGTAGCCTGTCAGGTAGGCTTGTTTTTCTGGAGTAAGGAATGCCATCTGGGATGCTGTGTCCAGATTAGCTCCCAGGAATACAATTCTGTGTGTGGGGACTAGTTTTGATTTCTTTTCATTGATAGTATACCCCAGGGAGGTCAGATGTTGTAAAAGCTTTTCCTGTCTGCCTGAATCAGGCAATCGTCTAAGTAGGGATAAATTTGAATATATGTCTGCAAAAAGCAATGGCTGGTGCCAGGCATTTTGTGACAACTCTGGGAGGAGACCATCAACACCCACACATAGCAACACTAAACCCACATATGCGGAGACCCTTAACATTAACCTGCCCAAGCAACAAGGACCTCCAAAGCTGAAATGTAAACAAACACCAGTCACAATCCAAGTGACAAATAGCTCACAACACCAGTGTACCACCCAACAGCCCCTAAGGCAAGACAATATACACAACACTTTAGTCATAGGGGAATCTATAGTCAGGCACACTGATGTCCCACTCACCAGGCTGGACAAGGAAAAAATTACAGTCAGCTGCCTGACGTGTGCCAGGATCCGCCACATAACGTATGCACTCACGTCACTCCACAACAAGTACAAATACGACTCTGTCATTGCCCGTGTTGGAGTGAATGACTTGAGACGTACCTCCCTGGTCTACATGAAGAGAGACATGGAAGAGCTCTCGGATCATGTGGCCCAAGCAGGTATGACCCTAGCCCTGAGTAGCATCCTGCCTTCGCCCAGAATGACACCACAATATAATGACAAAATGATTGACTTCAACAACTGGCTAAGCTTCTGGTAATTCAAAGGGGATCCAGTATCTGTCTGCCTGGGAAGACATGATCGATCAACCACGGTGCTTTGCTAGAGATGGACTGCACCTGTCACCCCTGGGATTCAGGTTACTGGCTAAACCTCTTGCCAACCCTATAGTGCATTTTTTTAGGCAAGGTTCAAAGGACAAAACCACCACCTAAATATAATACAAGCATGCAAAATCTGAAGGTAATGCTACTCAATGCTACAAGTCTAAACCACAAAATGCACTCTCTCGAGCCACTCCTAAAAATGGAAAACATTGATATCCGTGCACTAACTGAGACCTGTTTCAAGGCTCCAAAGAGCGCCCCTGCAATACCAGGCTATAACCCTTACCACACTTTTCAGCCACAAAACCAAGACTGAAACACTAAAGGTGGAGGAGTGTCCATATTCACCAAGGATATTCACACCTCCAGGCTAGTTGCCCAACACAATGCATCTGAAATTCTCCAGGTGCAACCAACACTAGGTAAGACTGCAATCCAAATTGGAACTTGCTACAGATCCCCCAACATGCCCCAAGATTCTCACTACACCTTTCTAAACATACTGGAAAAGATTAAGATACAACCTAACACCCTAATACTGGGTGATTTCAACTACCCTGCCATTAACTGGGAAAACGACTCTGGTACCAACACCTTTTCCCAACGGTTCTTGAAATTCATAAATTCCAACGCCCTGGATCAACTAATCCATTGTCCCACCACGGGCTCCAATATCCTAGATCTGGTCATTACCAACATGGTAGATAGATGCTCCACACCAGTGGCCACCCCCCTCATTGGTCAGGTCTGACCATAAGCAAATCACCTTTGACATCCACATCCCACTCCCACCCCCACCTCCCAGAAAGGAACCCTCCGTAAAAAACTTCTCCAAAGCCAACTTCATGCTACTGAACTCAGAAGTGACAAACTTCACAACACCCATGCAGACGGGATGTGAAAGTTCGACTGCTGAATCCTACACTAAAGAACAGTACGAGCACATCCACTCGTGCACGAATCGTGCCATCCCACACAGAACCAAGATGCTCTACTCCAAAAAAAGGAAGCCAATCTGGTAGTCCCCTGCCATAAACAAACTATACAACAGAAGGAAGAAACTGTTGCAGAAAAAAGAAAAATCCCAGGATGCAAAACACCTCCCTCACCAGCCTCAGTAAGAAGTTGAGATCCCTCAAAATCCACAAAACTAGTTGCAAAAATAAAATTGACAGATTTCAAAGACAACCACAAGGCATTCTACAGTTATGTCAAGAATCTAAATGGCAATGCTCAGATCTGCTCTGAGCTACAAAAGAATGGCATTAAATATATAGATCCCAAGGATATTGCCAATATCCAAGCAGATCGATTTAGTGCCAACTTCACCCCCCTCACCCACTAAAAAGCCCATCTCAATACCAAAAGACTGCCAAATTCCGGTAATCACAGCCACACAGGTAAAAACCAGAGTCTCCAAAGCAAAGAATACAGCATCCAAGGGACCAGATGACATCCCGGACTGTGTACTATATGAACTACAAAATGAACTGGCACCTCACCTAAGAGTCATGTTTAATCAGAGACTCACCTCAGGCTTCATGCCCACTGAGTGGCACACAGGTACAGTTATCCCACTCCACAAGAGGGGAACCACCTTGGATCCCAGGAACTACCGTTCCATCAGTCTGATGAGCCTGATCTGCAAGGGCATGGAACGCATTATCATGGAACTTAAAAACAAAGACATAGGCAACCTTCAAACACTGGACCCCACCCTGTTTGGGTTCGTGAAGGGCCGATCTAGTCTCCTGAACCTCATGGACTTCTTCGAATCAGTGTTCAGAGCTGCTTATGAGGTTAAGGCGGTCCACAAAGCCTATCTGGACCTCGCCAAGGCCTTCAACACCATCCCCCACTCTGGAATCATAGAAAAACTTACTAAGCTGGGCATAAATCTCTACATCACTCGATGGGTTGCCAACTGGCTTACTAACAGAATCCAGACTGTAAAAGTAGCAGACTCCAAATCCAGCTCCAGACAACTGAAAAGTGGAGTACCTCAGGGTTCAGTCCTAGGACCACTTTTATTTGGCATTTACTTCTCTGAAGTACAGGCCAACATTAAGAGACTCTGGATAATAAAGTTGGCAGATGACTGCAAACTAGGAGCCATTACTGAATCCCCAAATTATGTGGATATTCTACAAAAGGACCTTACAGAAACAGATGCCTGGTGCCAGAGCCATGAGCTCAAGCTTAATGCCAAGAAATGTATAGTTATCCCCTTTGGAAAAAAAACATGTACCCATGAAGTACCACATAGGTGGCAGTACACTAAACATCAAAAGTGTGATGAGACTTAGGGACACAGGTGGACAGTGGTCTCACCTCTGATAACCACATCGCCACAGCATTCAGGAAAACCTTGTATGGGGCACACCTCATCACCAAGGGCTTTTAATCCAGAAAAAAGGAGGTCATTGTCCCACTGTACTAATCCCTCAGACCCATTATAGAGTACAACACCCCATTTGTTATGTACCTCAAGACATCTGCAACAGCTGGAAATAAGAAGTTAAGTACCTACCATAACGTTCCATGTTAGTTGTCTTCTCTCGCCTTCTTTCTTGCTGGATGGGTTCGGAGCCGATCCTCGGCTCAGACTCGGCCACTTACTAAGCTCGAGAGCTAATTTTACCAGCTCGAGGCAACCCTGTATTCCATGATGCAAGACGGAGACTACCCAAATCTCGTTTGGTAGCTAAGGAAATTATGCAATATATTCTTCCAACTGGAGAGGAGGAAGAAAAAGTATTAATACTAAAAATGACAATCATAATAATCATAATCCTCTGAAAGGATCAACCTAATCTAGTGACACTAGAAGCTGATTAGCTAGAAAAAGGATAAAACCTCTTAAGAGAAGAGGCTTAATCTTCTTGGTCTGACCAGGCTAGGGGGATGGTGGGCGGGGTGCAAGAAAGAAGGCGAGAGAAGACAACTAACATGGAACGTTATGGTAGGTGCATAACTTCTTAATGTTAAGTTGTCAATCTCGCCTTCATTCTTGCTGGATGGGACCGCGTCCTTAGCACCTCTATCCTGGGTGGCTCAATGGAACAGACTCTTGAGAAAGTACAGTTTTGTACCTACCATAAATGTAGATGTCCGAGAGGAATGCATCTGCAGTCCTTACAAATGGGTTGTCCTGTCGTCAGGCAGCCCTTCGGTCGGCCGGATTCCAAAGTCTGGGTCTGGCTTCGGCTGGTGTCGCACTTCACCCGACGTCATTGCGGCAGTTTTTCTGGTATAAAGGCATCAGCCGACGCCATTTTCCTCAGTGTTTCTTGCCCCAGATGCCAGGTGCCCTCTTGGTAGGCTAAATTTGGATGAATGCCAAAGTTTCCAAATAGTATAGAGCAAACACACAAAATAACCATGTATGTACATATATACAAACAAATACACCATAATAGATCCCCCCCCAAGCTAGCTGAAGATTGGTAAATACCCTAGGAGTACCTCAGAGGGGAAGGAGGGTGGGTAATCCTGACTGCAGATGCATTCCTCTCGGACATCTACATTTATGGTAGGTACAAAACTGTACTATGTCCTTCAAGGATGCATCTGCAGTCCTTACAAATGGGTAGAATACCATAGCTAAACTAGGGGAGGAGGTAATGAGAATAGATTATGGTGTAGTCAGGATGCCTTGCAAAACAGCAGTGGCAAAGCCAGCACGGGATCTAGAGTATAGAGGTAAGTTATAATGCTTGGCAAATGTATGCACGGAGGTCCAAGTAGCAGCCTCTATAATGTCCTTGGTAGCCACTCCTCGTAAGAAAGCTGTGGTAGTGGCTGTGGCCCTTGTGGAGTGAGGCCTGATGTTCTCTGGAGTTTTCTTTCCATGGTAGGAGTAACAAAGTCTAATGCAATTTCCTATCCATTTGGAGATTGTCTGTTTAGAAATTGGTTTTCCTTCCTTTCCTGTTGCATAAGCTACCAGAAGCTGGTCAGTTTTTCTATTGTTTTTTGTCCTGTCCAGGTAGTAGCGTAGTTGCCTGTGTACATCCAAGGTATGCAAGAGCTTTTCTCCCCTGTTTTGTGGATTGGGGAAGAATGTAGGAAGGTGGATAGCCTGATTTAAAGAGACTCTGGAAACCACCTTAGGCATAAATGTAGGATTTGTTCTCATGGACACACTGTCTTGATGGTAGATCAGGAAGGGTTGTACTGCCATTAATGCTTGTAGTTCAGAGACCCTTCTTGCTGAAGTTATTGCCAGCAGGAAGGCAGTTTTCCAGGATAAGTATTGCAAGGCTGCTGTAGCTGCTGGCTCGAAAGGAGGTAGAGTCAGTTTTTCTAGCACAAAGTTCAAGTCCCATGCTGGCAATGGAGGTTTCCTGGGAGGTTTTACATTTTTAATTCCCCTCAGAAACTGCCTGAGCAGAGGATGCGAGAAGACAGGAGGATCCAAGCTGTATTGTGCTGAAATAGCTGATGCATGTATCTTTATGGAGGAATAGGACAGGCCTGTGTGGTAGAGCTCGGCCAAGTACTCCAGGATGTTGGCTATGTTCACCAGTGTCACATCTTGCCCCTTTGCAGCACTCCAGATGAGATATATTTTCCATTTTGCTGCATAATTCTTTCGTGTTGAAGGTCTACGAGCCTCCAGGATTATGTCCTTAACCCTTTGGGATAAATTTGGGTTAATTTCTGTCATGTAATGTTCCAGGCAGTTAGCTGCAGAGTTTTTAGGTTTGGATGCAGAATGCTGTAGTTGTTCTGTGTCAGCAGTAATGGGATCAGGGGCAGTTTCCTTATTTGTTCCCGGGACATGCTCCTCAGCAGTGGGTACCAATGTTGTCTTGGCCAGTCTGGGGCTATCAGAATGATCCTCGGACGTTCCTCTTTGATCTTGAGAAGCACCTTGTGCATCAAAGGAAGTGGTGGGAATGCGTATGCTGTCAGGCTTTTCCAACTGAAGGATAGGGAGTCCACCTTCCAAGCAAGTGGGTGCTAAGTCCTTGTGCAGAATTTTTTCAACTGGTGATTGTATGGGGATGCAAACAGGTCTATTTGTGGTAATCCCCATTCCCTTGTGATGGCTTTGAAGATGTCCGGATGCAGCATCCATTCGTGGGCATCTGTTGTAGTTCTGCTTAGTATGTCTGCTAGAATGTTTTCCTTCCCTGGTACATAAATTGCCTGTAACTGAAGGTTGAAGCTTAGAGCCACATCCCATAGGTCTAGTGCCAGCCGGCATAGGGGGTATGAGTGTGTGCCTCCCTGTTTGTTGATGTACCACATAACTGTGGTGTTGTCTGTCCTTATCAACAGCTGGCCTTCGTGGAGAAGAAGTCTGAATGCCTGGATTGCCAATTTTACTGCCGTCATTTCTTTCAGATTTATGTGTAGATGCAGTTGGTCTTGAGTCCATAGGCCTTGAATGCACTTGTCCATCATGTGTGCCCCCCAACCGAGGTCTGAGGCATCTGTCGTGATAGTTTGTGTTGGTTGACTTTTGCAGAAGGGCAGTCCTGTGTTTGATTGACAGGCCTGAGCCCACCATAAGAACTCTTGCTTTAGGCATGGGATCATTGGAATTTTGGTTTCCAGGCTGTGCTTGTGCTGAGACCACAAATTGTTTAGGTACCACTGTAGCTTTCTCATATGAAGCCTGGCATGAGGGACCAGAATTATGCAGGATGCCATGAAGCCTAGAGCTTGTAGCACTTTTCTTGCAGTTAGATGGCTCTGCTTTATTAATGCCAAGAAATAGAGAGGAAGTTGCTCTTTCTTTTCTGCAGTTAGAAATGCCATTTGTTTTGATGTGTCCAGTTCTGCACCCAGAAAGGTTATTATTTGGGATGGAATCAGCCTTGACTTTTTTGTATTGACTGTGTATCCCAGGGCTTGTAGCAGGTAGATGACTCTTTGCAAGTCTTCTGTTAATTTGCTTTTGTTGTCCGCTTGTATCAGGCAGTCGTCCAGGTAGGGATAGATTTTAATTCCCTGAAGTCTGCAATGAGCGATTACTGATGCCAGGCATTTCGTGAACACTCTGGGCGCAGTAGATGAGCCAAAGGGCAATGCTGAGAATTGATAATGCTCTGATCCTGCAAGAAATCTGAGGTATCTTCTGCAAATTGGTCTTATGGGGACGTGCAGGTATGCCTCCTTGAGATCTAGAGTTACCAGCCAAGACTCCTTGCCCAGCATGGGAAGCTGCTGTAGGGTCAGCATTTTGAATTTTGGAACAATGAGGAATGTGTTTAGTGCGGACAGATCTAGAATAGGCCTCCATTTGTTTTCTTTTCTTGGTACCAGGAAGAGCCTGGAGTAAAATCCCTTCCCTTGCTCCATGACTGGTACCTTTTCCACAGCTCACATCCTTAATAATTGAGATATTTGGTTTAGAGCTTCTGTCCTTTGAGAAGGTGGTAGGTTTGGCATTCCTCTCTTTCCTGGTAATGTATGGAAATGGAACCTGTAACCTTTGTCTATAGTTTGCAAAATCCATTTTTCTCTTGTAATGCAGTGCCAGTTGCTTGAAAATAATGTTAGCTTTCCGCCTAAGGGCGCCTGTAGTTGTTCCCTGGTAGGCGGTGTCACCACCAAGTCACTGTGATTGAGCTGTTGTAGTGGTGGTGGCTGTATCCGTGCCTCGTTGGTTGTTACCCTGCCACTGGCGACCCCTGTAGGCACCTCTGGATTGGTTTCTGCCTCTAGAGCGCCTATTCCTGCCTCTTTGTGCTTTAGAGGAGTCTGGAAAGGACCAAGTTTTGGAGGGCCAATTCCTGCTAAACCTTGGAGGTTGAACCTGTAAGAAATCTTTTACTGTTTGCACAGATTTTGCTTTCTCTTCCATCTTTTTCAGAACCTGCTGTGCGGGGGCACCAAATAAATTGACCTTGTCCATAGGTGCATCCAAAAGCTTAGATTTGACATGGTCTGGTAATGTCTGCTCTTTCAACCATGCATGCCTCCTGATAACTGTGCCAGTCATGGCTGATCTAAAGGAAGCCTCCAGTGCATCATAGCCACATTTTAAAGAATGGTTACTAACCTGCTGTATGTTATGTAACATTTCTTGAATATACTTTTTATCTAAAGATTCATCAGAGGACAGCTTTTTAGTCAACTGTTCAAGCATAAACTCCTGGTATTGAATCATATGAAATTGGCAGTTCAAAGCTCTAGCTGACAAAGTAGCAGAGGTGTAAACTTTTTTACCCCATCTCTCCAAGGACCTGGATTCCCTTTCAGAGGGGAGGGGTTTTTTAGAAGTAGCTGCTACAGCTTTAGGGCCCTGGGAGATAGTCTCTGGATCTGCAAAAGGGGCCTTATATAAGTGGTGATGAGTGTCCGGGACCCTGTAGTACCTATCAGGTTTAGCAGGAGCCGGAGGTAAAGTATCAGGAGTAGTACAGGCATCATTAAATGCATCATCAACAACAGATAGAACTGGAGGAATAGCTAAAGGCCTATGCTGTGGAAGTGTAGAAAGGTCCTAAGCCTTTTTCTAGAGTCTGAGAAATCTTGGCCCTGCCACTGAAATTGTTCCCTCATAGCATGCAAGGTTTCCCCAAAGGAAAATTCCTCGGGGGGAGAGGCTGAAGGTATGGACTCCTCAGCATCAGAGTCTTCGTAAGGAGAATAAGAAGCCTCATGAGGGTCTGTATGATCTGAATCATCAGAAGAATCATCTGTGGCTACTGGCTCAGGGGGCTCTGCTCTAGGCCTCTTTTCTGGAGGAGGGAGAGAGGCCCTGTCTGGATGAGGCTGGGATACACGAATTAAAGTGATGAGATCCTGTGCCAAAGAAAGCATATGGGAACTGGAGCTGGGCCTGTGAGAGGGGGGCTTGGCAGGCAGAGGTTTGGAAGTTTTGGCTGCTTTAGCCCTGGCAAAGGCCTTAATAGACATAGCTGGAGGAGGCCTAGCAGCTCCACGTACAGGGGTAGAAATATCTAGTGGAATGGTGTCTGATAAATCCTGTGAAATCGCAACAGAAGGCTGGATTTCAGAAGCCGTCTCTACCAGTACAGAAGAGGCCTCGGTAGAAGGCAAGTTATCTGCTGAAGAAAGAACCGCTTGCTCGGTTTTGGCCGAAACAGAGACACTCGTGGATTGCTTAACCGCGGCTTCAGCCGAAACCGCGGACCGCGAGTGTCGGTCCTTTTCTTTGCGTTTTTTGGTTATTTGCGTAGTCAGAGGATCCGACGGCATAATGTAGGCAAAATCGGAGCCGAAAATCTGTTCAGTAAAGTCCGAGCGACGTCTAAGCGTCCGTCGGTTAAAAGAAGCACAGGCTAGACAAGCTGCTACGTCGTGGTCTGGGCCTAAGCAATGTATGCAATAGGAGTGGAAATCTTTATGAGGTATTTGTTTCCCACAAGATAAACAATTAACTTTCTCTGACATCGGCTGAGGCAAGAAAGAGTCCCCAACGGGGTACTTAGCTTTATAGAAGTCTTCGAAGTAGTATTCGGTAGTAGTAATCTCTGGATCTGACCGTCCGGCACTTGCGAACAGCTTCTGCTTCGGGCGCCACGCGGCAAGAAAGACCGAGGAAAATGGCGTCGGCTGATGCCTTTATACCTGAAAAACTGCCGCAATGACGTCGGGTGAAGTGCGACACCAGCTGAAGCCAGACCCAGACTTTGGAATCCGGCCGACCGAAGGGCTGCCTGACGACAGGACAACCCATTTGTAAGGACTGCAGATGCATCCTTGAAGGACATCAGTGGAACCAAAATTCACTCAGTCTCTGGAGGCCAAGTCTAATTTGTAATGTGAAACAAAGGTATGAGGAGAGGCCCATGTGGCTGCTGCGCAAATAGTGTCTATTGGAAGTCTAGCCTGAAAAGCTGTAGATGTAGCTAGAGCTCTGGTAGAATGGGCTTTTGGCCTAGAAATCAACTCTGCCTCTGAGCTGATAAATGTAAGTAATCAGAGAAGACAGCCATCTAGATAAAGTCACCTTGGAGATTGGAAGGCCTTTCCTGTTATCTGCATAGGATATAAACAGTTGATCAGATTTCCTAAAATGTTTAGTTTTGTCCAGATAATATCCGAGTTGGCGGTGAACATCAAGATAATGTAGTTTTTGTTCCGCTCTATCAGAATAATTTGGGAAAAAAACTGGAAGATCAATGGATTGATTTAAGTTAGTCTGCGATGCCACTTTGGGTAAGAAAGATGGATTAGTCCTTAGAGAAACCCTGTCTTTGTGGAAGATTAAGTAGGGAGGACGAATGCATAGAGCATGAAGCTCAGATACTCTCCTGGCAAAAGTAATGGCGACTAGAAAGAGCGTCTTCCAAGAAAGAAATTTCAGTGAACAGGCAGATGCAGGTTCGAAAGGGGGAAGAATCAAGGATGTTAAAATTAAATTTAGATCCCACTGTGGTGGGGGGTCTCTAATCGGAGGTTTAAGTAAAAAGATACCTCTAAGGAATGCCTTGCAAAGTTTATGTGACATAATGTTGTGGTCCAAAAAGCCTATATGAAAATTCGAAATGGCTGCCAGCTGAACTTTTACTGTGGAGGAAGAAGATCCTAAATGAAAAATCTCGGCTAGGAAGTCCAAGACCGAATGAATCGGAGCAGTATAGGGGTCTACATTCCTAGCTTTTGCCCAGAAGGAGAAACGTTGCCATTTACTAGTGCAAATCCTTCTGGTGAAAGATTTAAGGGAAGCTACTATGATATCCCGGACGGGATTAGAAATCATAGGAAGCCTGGCTAAGGATGGAAGTGGAGCAACCAAGCAGTGAGGTTGAGAGAAGGTATGGATTGGTGCAGCTGCCCCGACTGGTGGGTCAGAAGATCTGGAACCAGGTCCAGATGCCATGGCTATACCAAGAGATAACGATGTAGGAACGGAAACCATATCTGTCGAGGCCAATAAGAAGCAATGAGAATCAACTTGGCTCTCAAGGCGGTTGCTTTCTGAATTACTTTAGGTATCAGAGGAAAGGGGGGAAAGGCATAAAGAAGCCCCCGGGGCCAATCTTGGGTTAGAGCGTCTCTGGGGGGATGGCCTGGAAGGGGGAAGAGAGAGAAGAAGTCCGGGCATTTGATGTTTTGAGGTGTAGCAAAAAGGTCGCAGCAAGGAAGGCCCCACTCCTGAAAAATCTCTTCCGTCACTGATTGTTTGAGAGACCACTCGTGTGGCATGAGAATAGCTCTGCTCAACCTGTCCGCTATGATGTTGGATTTCCCGGGGATATGCATTGCTATGAGAAACCGCTGAGAGGAGACTGCCCACTGCCAAAGTCTGAGAGTCTCTCGACACAGTGGATAGGACTTGGTTCCACCCTGTTTGTTGATATACCACACTACGGACATATTGTCCGTTTGGACTGCAATAGTTCCCAGGGGAAGAGAGTCGTTGAGAGCTTGCAACGTTAAACGCACTGCTCTCATCTCTAGGACATTTATGTGCAGGTGGTATTCGAAAGGTTGCCAAGTGCCATAGACCATCCTGCCCTGATAATGCCCCCCACCCGATCAGGGAGGCGTCCGATGTAACCGTGGCGACCGAGGCAGGAGGAACAAAGGGTCTGCCCTGACGGATTTGAGGGGACGATATCCACCAGGTCAGATGCCTTTTGCAAGTTGGAGTTATGATCCTGTGACGCATGGGAAGTTGTTGAAAGGACCATTGGGCGAATAGCATCCATTGTAGAAGACGCATGTAAAAAGCGGGCAAAGGGAAGAAGTGTTATGGCGGCCGCCATAAGACCCAATACTTTCAGAGCAAATCTGGCCTGAATTTTGTTGCTGAAGAGAATCACCTGGACGTGTCCTTGAATGTCCAAGATCCTTTGCTCTGTTAACTTTGCTGAAAGTTGTACGGTGTCCAATTTTGCGCCTATAAAAGTAATAGAGTGACAAGGCGACAAGGCAGATTTTTCGAAATTTATAGAAATCCCTAGCCCTCTGCAAATGTGAATGGTGTAATCTCTGGCTTGGAGAAGTTGATGCCTGGTGGTGGCAGTGAGGAGCCAGTCGTCTAGATATGGAAACACCTGGTATCCTTGACGTCTCAGGTGAGCCGTAACCGCTGCCATACATTTGGTGAACACTCTGGGGGCTGTAGTGAGTCCAAAAGGCAGGGCCCTGAATTGGAAGTGACTGGTCCCCAGCCGAAAGCGGAGAAACCTTCTGGAGCGCCTGTGAATTTTAATGTGATAGTACGCATCCTGAAGATCTACCGAGCACATCCAATTGTCCTTGCCCAGAAAGGGTAGAATAAACTGAAGCGTGACCATCCGGAATCTTGTTTTCTTTACAAACTTGTTTAGTTTGCTGAGATCTAATATTGGTCTCCAGTCCCCTGTCTTTTTTGGTACTAAAAAGAACCTTGAGTAGATATTCCAGATCCTATTTGGTCTGCTGGGACTGGCTGGATGGCTCTTTTTCTAGCAGTTTTGATATCTCTGGTACTGCTAGTTCCCTTAGACCGGGTGGAACGTCTGGAAGGGTTCCCTTTTGCTGAACTGGGGTTTGAATAAAGGGAATTTTGTAACCCTCTGATATAATCGACTGTACCCATTTGTCTTGAGAAAGAAAGCCAGGCTATTGGGTACAGCGATGATCTTGCCCCGACTGCCTCCAAAGGTGGACAATCGGGCAACATCTCAGGGATGCTGGGAGGGTTTGTCAGAGAGGCTCCCTGCTACCCTGATTCTGCGGACCCCCTCTGCCCCTAGGGCAGCGTCTGTTGTTGTTACCCCCTCTGCCTCTGGGGGTAAACTGACCTTGTGCGTCAGGCGTGACTCCTTGAGATTCGCGGAACCACATTTTCCCTCCCTTCTGACCTTTTGGGTAAGGTCTTGAAGGGGTGGAGAAACGGACTCCTAAGGCAGAAAGAGTCTTGCCATCTTGTTCGCATCTAGTCAAGGTGTCTTTTACTTGAGGTCCGAACAAGGTCGATCAAAAGGAGAGTTTGTGAAGGACGCCTTGAAGAGGTCTGCAAAATTACAAAGCCGCATCCAGGATTGACGCCTTAAAGCCACTCCTGTGCCTGCGGGCCCTACTCGCTCCATCGGCTGCATATGAAATGAGCCGCATGGAGGAGTTAACAATGGAGTTTAGGATTCCTAGCTGTGAGCTAATCTTATCCTGAGACCCAGCAGCTGACTGATCCTGTAAAACTTCTCCCAACTCTTTAAGAACATCTCTTTGAAGGCGGGTGAAGTGTCAAGTAGTTCAGCGATCGCATGGCAAAGGTCGCTGAAGAAAGAAACTGCTTGCCGTACCTATCCATAGTCCTAGAATCCTTGTTAGGAGGATGGACAGGTACTGAAGGATCAGCTAGTTCCTTCTTGGTGGCTGCAGCCGCCACCATGGCATCAACCGGGACACCTTTTGTCAAATATTGCCTATCAGGTGGGGCCGTAATGAATTTAGAAGGCCTCCGAGGAATAGGTTCCACCGAATCCAGGGCCACCCACGCCTTCAGAGCCACCACGTCCACAAGAGGGTCGAAAGGCGGAGACACCCAGGAGGTGGAGGGTCGAGATCCGAACACCTCCAGGTATACTGACTTGTCCTCGGAAGGATACGTGAAGGCCAGTTCCCCCTCTGCTTAAGGAGTTCAAGGATGTCTGAGAAAGAGACATCCTCAGAGGGGGACCTTGGGAATCCCTCCGTCTCATCCAAGTCAGTATCAGATGTAATAGACTCGGGGGAGTCTAGATGTTTCCTCTTACATGTCATCTTACGCGGAGGTTCACCTGACCGATCAGAAGCCTCGGAAGAGGAAGATATTCCCAATGGGGAAACCTGAGGCGTTGGATCTCTGGGTCCGGGAGCAAGAGAGTGGGAAGAGACGTCAGCAGGCACTGTAGTGGGAGGAGCTGATGGAACTGACCGTTGACTACGCCCAGGGGCTAGTACACTCATCACCACGAAGGCTCCCCCGTCAGAGAGGCCAGAAGGTTCCTGCTCTGAAGAGATAGGAACTCCAGGCCTCACTGACAGGGAAGGCTCTGAGGCAGATGTCGGGGCTGAGCTCACCAACGCCGAAGCCCTGAGAGGGAGAACGGGGTCGGACAAGGGTCCGATGCCAATCGCCCACTCAAAGCCGACGAGAGAGACCAGATGCCCGGATCCCTCCAATTAAGGCCTCAAGGAGGAAATCGGAGCGGAGGACGGCGGAGCCGAAAAGGGGGGGGGGTATCGGCTCCAAAGTTACAACAGTCACGTCTCTGAGCTCTGTAAGAGAGTCGAAGGAGGAATGTTAGGTGGATGTGTGACAGCTACTGTCTGTTGAGACGGGCTATGGAGCATTTGGGCCAATGCCTGAGACTAATAGTCTACTCACCACTCTCTCGAGGTCGTGATCAGACAGCCTGGACGACCGAGAAGAATGGCTCCGATGGCTCTTCTCCGAGAGCAGGGGTGATCTCGGAGATGAACGTATCAATTCCAATGAGGGGGATCGTGATCTCTTTTCAGAGATAGGTGGAGCCGAAGGAGCCGAAGATACGTCAGCTCTAGCCGGAGCCGACACTGAGTGCCCAGATCTGGCAGTATCGGCGCCGGATGGAGCAGATATTGACACTTCTAAAAGAGAAGAATCGGCTCCGGCCGGAGCCGATCTCAACATTGAAGAAGAAGAACCAGTAGCCGAAGGCTTAACTGGTTTCGAAGGCTTCCCCAGAGCCGACTTAGTCGGGGAGCTCTCAGGCTTTAATAAGCCCCTCAATATTAATTTATTTCTGCGCTCCTGCAAGACTCTTGGGCTGAAGGCATGACAGATAGCACAAGAGTCCTGCAGGTGCAGAGGTCCCAAGCAGTAAACACAAGAAGTGTGACCGTCTGTCAGACATCTTCTGACAGCACAAGTCACACTTCTTGAAGCCTGAGACCTTTGAGTCCTTCAACATAGCTGTGTCGAGGAAACACAAGTAACAAGGAAACACAAACACACACACAAATACCACCCAATCCAATAATATAAATCTAAACAGGGATACAACACACTCAAACACGCACAGAATCCCTGACAGGAAAAATTAGGAAAGGGGGAGGTTTAAGGCTTATCCTAGGGAAAGGGATAAGTAACCCGAAAAAAAAGGGGACACTAATGGGAATAGGGTTAAATTAAACGTTAAGGTTCACAAAACAACTAAGGTAATTAAATTTAAAAGGGGTGAGACTAAGTCTTAATTTGAAGAAAACTTACCTAGAGCTGGTAAAAGAGGCACCTCGTAAGCGAAGCGGCAAACGAGATCTGGGTAGTCTCCGCCTTGCATCATGGGATATAGGGTTGCCTCGAGCTGGTAAAATTAGCTCTCGAGCTTAGTAAGTGGCCGAGTCGGAGCCGAGGATCGGCTCCGAACCCATCCAGCAAAAATGAAGGCGAGATTGACAACTTAACATGGCCGTAAAAATACCTCACTAAAAGAATCACAGGCCTAAAGCAGATGCCATATGATGACAGTCTAAAAACTCCAGCTATACTCTGTGGCGTATTGTCTACTCAGAGGGGATCTCTGCTCAATATACAAGGCCATGTCAAACCCTGAGCTGTTGGACATGCTCCACTTAGGAAACACCCAGTCCCTCAGAGTCACACGCTCCAGGGATCTAAACCTTATCATAGTGAACAAAACATGATGAAGGGATAGGTTCCTGACCCAGACACTCCCCATACTCTGGAATAGACTGCCCATATATGTCAGAGCGCCTCCTTGTCCCTCTTCAAAAGGAACCTTGATGATTGGATGGGAGATCGGAAATTCCCAGGGATCATGTCAGTCACCCTGCTAGACAGGGGTCCAGGGAAGTAAATATCATGGGAAGAAATATCCAGGGAATTGTTATGGCTAGGCTTGTATAGGCCCTAGGGCAAATAGCCTAGTACCAACCTATTAGCAGTGGATAAGCGAAAGAGAAACGCAGAGAACTGAAAGTGCATAGATCCTGCAATGAAACACAGATATTTCCTACGAGATTCCCTGACTGGGATGTGTCGGTAGGCCTCTTAGGTCTAGGGTGGCTAACCAAGCATCCTAGGAAAGCATAGGAAGAAGCTGCTGGAAGGGGAGCATTATAAATTTTGGCATCACCAGTAAGGTGTTTAGAAAGGATAGAGCGAGGATTAGGCGCCAGGTGCCCTTTTTTCTGGGTACCAGGAAGAGTTTGGAATAGAAACCTTGGCATGTATTGCACTCATGAAGAGCAGGGAAAGTACTTGCTTTTTGGCCTCTAGCCACTGGTTTGGATGAAGATCTGGGAACCCTTCTGTGGCTGTGTGGAAATAAAATTTGTATCCGTGGGACACTACGTAGAGGACCCATCGGTTGTTGGTAATAGAGGCCCAGTTGTTTGCATGAAATAAGAGTTTTCCTCTTAGGGGCACAAGCAAGTGGGCAGAGGTAAGAGGTGGAGGTGTAAAGTCATTGCGAGTTCTTACCATAAGGGAGTGGGGGTTAGCACTCCCTGTTTTTGAAGAGGTGGACAAGTACAGCTGTGTACACTTACTATAAATGTAGATGTTAAAGTGTATTCACTGTTGTAGTCATTAAATTTGGGTTATCTGCTTGCAGTAGCCCTCAGTCAGCTGGATTAAAGTCTTGGGTTCTGCGTCGGTTGCTGTCCTTTCTTCCATGACGTCAGGTTGTCAGGGGGTAAAAAAACATGCAGCCAATGCCATTACATCAGTTTTTCTTGCCCCAGATGTTAGGTGCCCCCCTAATGGGAAGTAATTAAATCTATAAATACAAGGATATACCATCAGCACAAAAGCAAATACACCAAAAAGCTTTTAGAGCATATTAAGTGAGAGTAGAGATATAGCCAAAGGAAGAAAAGGGGGCTGGAGGGAGGGTAAGCAGGACTGCAACAGTGAATATACTAGAACATCTACATTTATGATAAGTGTACACAACTGTATTATGCTCGTGTTTCACTGTTGCAGTCATTACATTTGGATAGATTCCAAAAGCTATGGATGGGAGGAGGAACTTAAAAAAGAATTAGGACCAGCAAAAGGGCCATGCAAGACTGCAGTGGCAAAACCAGCAATAGATTTAGAGAAAATTGGCAGATGATAATGCTTGGTGAAAGTATGCACAGAAAGTACAGTTTTGTACCTACCATAAATGTAGATGTCCGATAGATATGCAACTGCAGTCATAACATATGGGTTGTCCTGCCTCAGGCAGCCCTCGGTCGGCCAGATTCCAAAGTCTGGGTCAGGCGTCGGCCGGAGTCGCCTCCTCTCCAACGTCAGAACGGCTGGAGTATAAAGGCATCGGCTGACGCCATCTTCTTTAGTGTTTCTTGCCCCAGATGCCAGGTGCCCTCCTAGGAAGGCTAAATTTAGTGAATGGATAAACAATTCCAGACATGCACAACAGTAATAAACATATGCACCATAGGAGATACCTCCAGCTAATAGAAATAGGGGTAGTGGACCCATAAAGAAAGTTGCAGAGGGGTAGGAGGGTGGGAAAATCCAGCTGCAGTTACATATCTATCAGACATCTACATTTATGGTAGGTACAAAACTGTACTATGTCCTTCAAGAATGCAACTGCAGTCATAACATATGGGTTGAATACCATAGCCAAGCTGGGGGTGGATGGAACTAAGAAAGGGATGGTGTAGCTAAAATGCCCTGCAGGACTGCCGAAGCAAAGTCTGCTCGGGATCTGGAGTATAAGGGCAGGTTGTAGTGCTTGGTAAATGTATGCACAGAGCTCCATGTAGCAGCCTCTAGAATGTCCTTTGTAGCCACTCCTCTTAGGAAAGCTGTGGATGTGGCTATAGCTCTGGTGGAATGTGGCCTAATATTGGCTGGCACACCTTTTCCATGGAAAGAATAACAGAATCTGATGCAGTGTCCAATCCATTTTGAAATTATTTGTTTAGAGATTGCTTTTCCTTGTACTCCAGCAGCATAGGCTACAGTTGGTCAGACTTTCTGGTGGCCTTAGTTCTATCCAAGTAGTAGCGTAGTTGCCTGTGTATGTCCAAAGTATGCAGCAGTTTTTCCCCCCTGTTTTGCGGATTGGGGAAGAAAGTAGGCAGGTGAATAGCTTGATTTAGAGAGACTGGAAATTACTTTTGGCATGAATGTAGGATTGGTTCTTAGAGAAACTCTGTCCTGATGAAAAATGAGGAAGGGAGGTACTGCCATGAGTGCCTGCATCTCCGAGACTCTTGTTGCAGATGTGACTGCCAATAGAAAAAACGTTTTCCATGATAGAAATTGCATTTCTGAAGTTGCTGCTGGCTCAAAAGGAGGAAGAGTTAATTTTTCCAAAACGAAATTGAGGTCCCATGCAGGTACTGGCTGTTTTCTGGGAGGTTTGATATTCTTTATCCCCCTTAGGAACTGTCTTAGCAAAGGATGTGAAAACACTGGTGGGTCACAAATGTATTTTGCTGAGATTGCTGAGGCGTGAATCTTTATAGAAGAATATGAGAGTCCAGTATGAAACATTTCTGCTAAGTATTCCCATATCTGAGGTATACTCAGTAATGTTGTATCCTGACCCCTGTTGGCATTCCAGATGCTGAATCTCTTCCACTTGGCTGAATAGGTTTTTCTGGTGCAAGGTCTGCGTGCTTCCAGTAAGATCTCTTGAACTTTTTTGGAAAGAGACAGCGGAAGGAGTCATGGTAACCTCCAGGCTGTCAGATGCAATGTTTTCAGGTTTTGATGGACAGTCCTGTAATTGTGTTGTGTTAGAAGCAGGGGCCTTAGGGGCAGAGGCCATGGTTTGGTCAGAGTTATGCTCAACAGCAATGGGTACCGGTGTTACCTTGGCCAGTCTGGAGCTATCAAAATGCCTGTTGGTTGTTCTGCTTTGATCTTCAGTATCACCTTGGTCAGCAGAGGTAGAGGAGGGAATGCATAAACATTTAGGGAATTCCAGCTGAAGGAGAGAGCATCCGTTTTCCAGGCTAGAGGATGGTGGGTCCTTGTGCAGAACTTTTCCAGGTGATGATTCATGTGAGAAGCAAAGAGATCTACGTCCGGTCTTCCCCATGTCTTTGTTATTTGTGAGAAAATGTGAGGATGCAGCATCCATTCGTGTGGATCCAAGAACTTTCTGCTCAGCTTGTCTGCCAGTACATTGTCCTTGCCTGGCACAAACTGGGATTGCAAATGCATCTCCAGACTCAGGGATTTTTCCCAGAGAATCATTGTTAGTCTGCAAAGGGGATATGAATGAGTGCCTCCCTGCTTGTTTATATACCACATGACAGTGGTGTTGTCTGTCCTTATTAGCAAATGTCCTTGTTGTAGTGATTTTTTGAAAGTCTCGATTGCATGTATCACTGCCAACATCTCTTTTTGGTTTATGTGCAGATGTCTTTCCCTTGGTGTCCATAGACCTTGAATGCATCTGCCCTCCATGTGCGCCCCCCCCATCCATGATCTGAGGTGTCTGTTGTAATCATTTGACCTGCTTGAGGTCTGTTGAAAGACATGCCTTTGTTTAACTGACTTGCTGCAGCCCACCACAAAAATTCTTTTTGCAGACATGGAATGAGTGGGATTAAGTCCTCTAGGCTTTGGCTGTGTTGGGACCCTAAGCTTTTTAAGTACCATTGCAGCTTTCTCCTATGAAGTCTTGCCAAAGGTATCAGAAGAATGCAAGATGCCATGAACCCCAGGACCTGCAGGATTTTCCTTGCAGTCAGCTGGGAGAGCTTTGCTAGGCCTTTGAAGTACTCTGGTAACTGCTGTTGTTTTTCCTCTGTGAGGTAGGCCATTTGAGTTTGTGTCCAGTTTGGCTCCTAGGAAAATAATCTGTTGGGATGGCAGTAGTCTTGATTTCTGTATGATGACTGTGTATCCCAAGGCCTGCAGTAGTTGAATGACATAGTCCAAGTTTGCTATTAAGGTTTGTTTGTTGTCTGCTTGTATGAGGCAGTCGTCCAGGTAGGGGTATATTTGAATCCCCTGGAGTCTGCAGTGTGCCACTACTGATGCCAGGCATTTCGTGAACACACTGGGCGCAGCAGATAAGCCAAACGGCAATGCTGAGAATTGATAATGCTCTGTCCCTGCAAGAAATCTGAGGTATCTTCTGCAGCTTTGTCTGATTGGGACATGTAGGTATACCTCCTTGAGGTCCAGAGTGACCAGCCAAGACCCCTTGCCCAGCATGGGAAGGAGTTGCTGCAACGTCAGCATTTTGAACTTTGGCACAATGAGAAAAGTATTTAGAGTAGACAAGTCCAGTATAGGCCTCCATTTGTTTTCTTTTCTTGGAACAAGGAACAGTCTTGAATAAAATCCCTGGCCTTGTTCCTGAGGAGGAACCCTTTCTATTGCTTTTATACTTAACAGCTTTGAAACTTGAGTGAGTGCCTCTGCCCTTTGATGATGTGGCAGGTTTGGCATGCCTTGTCTTATTGGTAAAGTATGGAAGTGGAATCTGTAACCCTTGTCTATTAAATCCAGAATCCAGTTGTCCTTGGTTAAGATATGCTAGTTCTTTGAGAATAAGGATAATTTTCCGCCCAAAGGTGCTTCTCTTTGAGCCTTTGTAGGCGGTATGAAAGTCAAGTCATTGTGATTGTCCTTGTGGTGCAGCTAGGCTGCCTGCGCCACTTCTTTGATTTGGAGGTTGCCATTAGCGGCCCCTGTAGGATCCTCGGCATTGTCCTCTACCTCGGGCACGCCTGTTTTTTCCCCTTTGAAACTTGTCAGAGTATGGGAAGGACCAATTCTTTGAAGGCCAGTTTCTGCTGAATCTGGGTGGCTGAACCTGGAGGAAATCCTTGACTGTCTGTACTGACTTAGCTTTTTCCTCAATGGATTTCAACACATCTTGTGCATTAGCACCAAAAAGCTTCTGTTTTTCCAAAGGTGCATCAAGTAACTTTACTTTAACATGGTCTGGCAATGGCTGATCTTTTAACCAAGCATGTCTACGTATCACAGCCCCAGTCATAGCTGCCCTACATGAAGCCTCCAATGCATCATAACCACACTGAAGAAAATGATTGTTAACTTGCTGAGTGTTATGTATATGATCCTGCAATGCTTTTCTATCAATAGGCTCAGGAGAGGCTAGCTTTTTCTGTAAGTCATCCAGTAAAAAATCCTGGTACTGAAACATATGAAAAAGGCAGTTAAGTGACCTCATGGCTAGGGTGGTAGAGGTATAAACTTTTTTATCCCATCACTCCAGGGACCTAGCTTCCCTATCCGCTGGCAGTGGATTCTTGGCAGTGGAAGTAGCCACTCCCTTGGGGCCCTGTGAAATCGTTTCTAGATCCACAGAGTGGGCCTTAAAGAGATGTTTGCGAGTGTCAGGGACCCTATAATATCTGTCTTGCTTGACAGGAGCAGGGATTTGAATGCTCAGAATCCCCACAGGCTTCATCTGAAGAGAGGTTGTCAGCCTGCTCAGTTCTGGGCCTTTTCTCTGCAGGTGGCTGAGAACCTCTGTCTGGGTGAGGCTGAGACCCCCTGATAAGAGAAATAAGATCTGCAGCAAGAGACATGATCTGTTTATCAGAAGGGGCCTGAGCAGCAGGTTTAGGATGGGCCTTGGCCTGGCTGGCGGCCTTAGCACGTGCAAAGGCCTTGATGGACATGGATACAGGAGACCTTGCAGCCCCATGTGCAGGAGTAACCTTGTCTACAGGAATGGTGTCGGGTAGATCCAGAACTTCAGTTTCCGGCGGAAAATCAACAACCGGCACCGGAGAGGTCTCCGAGACCGAAGGACGTGTTAACGCTGTGTCGTCGGCCTGGAGCGGTTGAATTACCGCTTCCGAAGGGACCGAAGCATTAGCAGAGGGTTTAAGAGATGCATCAGTGGTGGACGCGGGCCGAGGATGCCTTTCCTTTCGTTTTTTGGTAGATTGAGTTGTCGGTTGATCCGACGGCATGATATACGCGAAAGATTCACCGAAAAAGTCTTGGGCAAATTCTGCCCGGCGCCAGAGTGCGCTTATTAAAGCAAGCACAGGCCGAGACGTCGTGGTCCGGGCCCAGGCAAGGAAGGCAGTAAGAATGGAAGTCCTTATGAGGTATTTGTTTACCACAAGACAAACAATTAACTTTCTCAATTTGTTCTGACATCAGCTGAGGCAAGAAAAAATGTTCCCCAACGGGGTACTTGGCTTTTAGATGACTTCGGTACTGAAAACACAGGAGCTGACCGACCGGCACTTGCGAACTGCTTCTGCTTCGGGCACCACGCGGCAAGTAAGACTGAAGATGGCTTCGGCCGATGCCTTTATACTCCAGCCGTTCTGACGTCGGAGAGGAGGCGACTCCGGCCGACGCCGGACCCAGACTTTGGAATCCGGCCGACCGAGGGCTGCCTGAGGCAGGACAACCCATATGTTATGACTGCAGTTGCATTTTGAAGGACATCTCCAGGTAGCAGCTTCTAGGATGTCCCTAGTAGGGACGCCTCTGAGAAAGGCTGTAGAGGTAGATGCAGCCCTGGTTGAATGGGGTCTGATGCCCTGTGGGATAGGTTTTCCATGGTGCTTACAGCATAAATGAATGCAGTGGCCTATCCATTTTGAAATGGTTTTGAAATAGCATTCCCCTCTGTCCCTGCAGCAAATGCCACCAGTAGTTCAGATTTCCTTTGCGATTTAGTCCTGTCCAAGTAGAATCTAAGCTGTCTGTGCACATCTTAAGAGTGAAGTATCCATTCCACTTTGTTCTGTGGGTTACGAAAAAAGGTAGGCAAATGAATGGACTGACTAAGAGCCACACTGGATACCACCTTGGGCATGAAGGAGGGACTGGTTCTGAGCAACACCCTGTCCGCACGGAAGATGAAAGGTTCCACTGCCATAAGGGCCTGTAATTCAGATACCCTTCTTGCAGAAGTGATTGCCAAAAGGAAAACTGTTTTCCAGGAAATAAATTTTAAATCTGGAGTAGCAGCTGGCTCGAAAGGAGGAAGAGTGAGTTTCTCCAAGACAAAGTGAAGATCCCAGGGCTGGAGTTGCAGCTCTCAAGGGTGGGCCTTAGATTTCTGGCCCCTCTGAGGAACTGCTTGAGCAGTGGGTGAGAGAAGAGGGGAGGCTCTGCGCTATAATGAGCTGAAATGGCTGAGGCATGAATTTTGATGGAGAAAAAAAGACAAGCCCTTATGAAGCATTTTAGTCAATTATGGTAGAATCTGAGGTAAACTGGGCACTGCTGCGTTCATTCCTTGAGATTGGTTCCAAGCACAGAATCTTTTCCATTTTGCAGCATAAGATTTTCTAATACTAGGCCTCCTTCCTCTAAAATGATATCCATCACTGATTTACTCAGGGATGGTAAAGGAGAAATTAGGTAATTTGCCAGGCTGCTAGGCTCAGGGTTTGCAGCGGAGGGTGCAGAATCATGTTCTCCTGCTGAGACAACAGGGAAGGAGTCTGAGGTAGGTGCCATGGAGCCAAGCGTGACACTGCGCTAGAGTGGGTACCAGTGTTGATGAGGCCAGTCTGGTGCAATTAAAATAGTCATTGACTTGTCCTGTTTGATCTTTAGTAGTACCTTGGAGAGCAGAGAGAGTAGGAAAGGCATAAACTGATAGGTTTTTCCAGCTGAAGGAAAGAGCATCCACTTTCCAAGCTTGCTTGTGGGGAATCCTTGTGCAAAATTTGTCCAGTTGATGGTTCTGGGGGGAGGCAAACGGGTCTACATCTGGGCTCCCCCATTTGCATGTCAACATGTTGAAAATCCTTGGTTCTAGTTTCCACTCATGTGGGTCCATGAGGTTTCTGCTTAGTCAGTCTACCAGTGTATTTAGTTTTTCTGGCAGGAATTGAGCCTGTAGATTCACTTGGTAGCTCAAGGCTGTGTTCCACAATGCCATGGCTAGTCTGCAGAGAGGGTAAGAATGTGTACCCACCCTGCTTATGTACCCACATGACAGTGGTGCTGTCAGTCTATCATTAGTTGCCCTGGAAGAATGTGGCCCTTGAAGGCTGACAGAGCATTCTGTACAGCTAACATTTCTTTTTGATTTATGTGCAGGTGCATTTGATTTGGGTTCCATTTGCCCTGAATGCACTTCGCTGCCAGGTGAGCCCCCCCATGCATAGTCTGATGAGTCTGTTAAGATGTGTTTGGAAGGGGGTAATGTGAATGGTAGTCCCCTGTTTTGGTGGCAGGCCTCTGCCCACCCAAGGAACTCCAGGCGTAGGCAAGGTATGATAGGAATCCTTGCTTCCAGATCCTGTGACTGTTGGCACCTTAAACTTTTGAGATACCATTGTAGTTTCCTCATATGCAGCCTTGCATATGGAATTAAAAGAATGCATGAGGCCATGAACCCCAAGGATTGCAGTAGTTGCTTTGCAGATAGTTTAAACAATTGGCCACAAAAACCCAGCTACGTTGTCAAATGTATCAGTTTCTCTGGCGTGAGGAAAGCCATCTGGGAAGTTGTATTCAAGCTTGCTCCCAGGAATATAATTTGTTGACTGGGTACCAGGTGGGATTTCTTTTCGTTTATGGTGAACCCAGGACAAGTCAGTACACTTTGAACAAAGGCCAGATTATTGAAGAAAATGTCCTTGCTTTCTGCCTGAATTAGACAATCGTTCAGGTATGGATACATTTGAATATTTCTTTGCAATGACTGGAGCTAGGAACTTTGTAAATACCCTGGGCTCAGTAGATAAGCCAAAGAGCAGTGCAGAAAACTGATGGTTAATGTAGCCTGCTTTGAAGCATAGGTATTTTCTGCAAGATTCCCTGATAGGGATGTGCAGGTATGCTTCTTTTTACTCCAGTGTTGCCAACCATGCATCCTTGCCTAGCGTAGGAGGCAGCTGAAGAGTCAGCATTTTGAATTTTGGAATCACCAGAAAAGTGTTTATAATAGAAAGTTCCAGGATAGGACGCCATGTATTGCCTTTTCTGGGTACCAGGAAAAGCCTTGAATAGAAATCTTGTCCCTTTTCCTCTTCTGGTACCAACTGAATAGCCCCCATGTTTAAGAGATAGAGTACCTGATTTTGGGCCTCTGCCCACTGATTTGGGAGTAGATCTGGCCACCTGCTTGGTGTTGGTAACGTGTGGAAATAAAATCTGTATCCTTGGGACACTATTTAAAACCCATTTGTCCTGGGTAATGAGTTCCCAGTTTCTGGCCTGCAGACCAATCTTTCCGCCTAAAGGAGCATTCAGTTGGGAAGTGCTTGGAGGTCTTAAAAGCAAGTCATTGAGACGTTTTCCATAGGGGGGGTGCCGTGCTGCTCCCAGGTTTGGGTGCGGAAACGCCCCACTGCCTAGTCTTGTGCATCCTTTGGGACTGAAACCTGGGGTTTCTGCTTTATCTGGGTTTGGCTTGAGAAGACCTGGAGGGGGCAGGAAAGGCTAATTTTTAAAGGGCGAGTGCCTATTAAAACTAGGAGGCTGAACTTGTAAGAAATCTTTAACAGTCTGCATAGATTTAGCTTTATCTTCCATCTTAAGAACTTCCTTGGCCTTGTTACCAAAAAAGGTGGTCCTGACTTAAAGGAGCATCCAACTATTTAGCTTTAATGTGATCAGGCAAAGATTGCTTCTTAAACCAAGCATGCCTTCTGAGCACAGATCCAGTAACAGCAGCCCTGCAAGAGGCCTCTAATGAATCAAATCCACACTTCAAAGCACGTTTTCCAACCTGTTCAGCAGAATGCATTAAATCCTGTAATTCTTTATTTTCAGCTCAGTCAGGAATTAACATTTTCTGTTTCAGCAATCAAATAACATGTTGTTGACGCAGGAAACTGGCAGTTTAAAAGCCCTAATGTCCAAGTTGCAGAAGTGTAAACTTTCTTATCCCATCTATCCAGCAACCTGGAGTCTCTATCTGAGGGAGAAGGATTTTTAGCAGTAGAAGCCTTAATGCCTTTGGGTCCCTGTGAAATAGTCTCTAGATCCGCAGCAGGATTTTTAAAAAGGAACTTGTGAGAATCAGGAACCCTGTTATATGTCAGGTTTTCTGGGAACATGAGTCAAAGAATCAGGGGGCAAACAAGATTCTGAGAAAGCATCAACAATGTCTAGTACAGGAGATGTAGCTGAAAGCCTATGCTGAGACAGGAATAAGAAATCCCCAAGGCTTTTTGAAGAAGAAAAATCCTGGCTTTCCCAGTGGAAATGCTCCCGTAGAGTATGTAAGATTTCACCAAAAGAAAAAACCTCAGGAGGGGAAAGCAGAGGGAAGAGTCCTCTGCATCAGCATCCTCATAAGTACACAAGGGCAAATACAGATCATCAGAAGAATCAGAAAAATCAGAATCCTGTTCAGAAGATTCATAAATAACTTCAGTCCTAGGTGTCTTAGAAGAGGGAGGATGGCTTCCCCTGAGGTGTCTTAGAAGAGGGAGGATGGCTTCCCCTGATTGGAGTTATAAGATCTTCAGCCATTCTTATCATTTGTTTTTTAGGCATTGAGACCTGAGCATGCGACCTGAGTGTCTACTTCTTAGGCATGGTTCGAGATTTTGGCCTAAATGAAGGAGTTGTCGGTTTAATAAGCAAGTTTGTAGGCCTGCACAGCGGCTCCAGACTCATCCAAGGTAGAGACATCCGCACGTTCCACAGTTGAAGCATCTCGTGGCATATCGGACACCGAATGGATCTCAGTAGAGGCCTGAAGAGTCAGAAGTAGCGGCATCAAAGGCTCCAAAAGCGCCTCACCGAGTACCAGCGAACTGGCGACTAGCTTACGAGAGGCATCATCAGCAGCTTTGGACCTTGGCGGCCTGTCTATCTTTCCATTTTTTCTGAATCCCAGTAGTCGGAAAGCTAACAGATGACATTTCTGGATAAACAAATGGAGAACAGAAATATTTAGAAGCGAAAATATACAGACGATGGATAGTGCACTGTTTAAATAAAGCACAAAACCGAGAGCAAGGGACATTGTGGTCAGGGACTAGGCAAGGAATACAGTATGAATGAAAATCTTTGAGATATATTTGCTTTTCACGAGTAATGCAATTAACTTTTACTAAACGGTAAGGAGCAAGAAAAAGTTTCCCCAATGGGGTACTTGGCTTTAGTTTAAGACTTCAGTTCTGAAACTTGAAAACGAAAACTTCAGGAGTCTGCCAACTGGCACTTGTGAACTGCTTCTGCTTCGGGCACCGCATGGCAAGAAAGACTGATGTAATGGCATCGGCTGCATGTTTTATACCCCTGGCAACCTGACGTCATGGAAGAAGGGACAGCAACCGACGCAGGACCCAAGACTTTGTTAATCAGGCCAACTGAGAGCTACTGCAAGCAGATAACCCAAATATAATGACTGCAACAGTGAAACATGAAGAACATCTCCATTGCTTAGATCTCTGCATTCCCTGGGACTGCTTCCCCTGGGTCTGGGCTGAGATGGCCTGGAGGGGGCTGGAAAGGACCAGTGCTCAGAGGTGCAATGCCTACTGAACCTCGGAGACTGGACTGGCCTGGAGGGGGCCAGAAAGGACCAGTGCTCAGAGGTGCAATGCCTACTGAACCTCGGAGGCTGGACCTGTAAAAAGTCTGTCTTGCATAGGTTTAGCTTTTTCTTGCATCTTTTTGAATACCTCTTCTGCCTTGGTGCCAAACAAATTGTCTTTGTGCAATGGTGCATCCAATAACTTTGATTTGACATGGTCTGGCAAGATCTTTTCCTTGAGCCAAGCATGCCTTCTAAGGACAGAACCAGTGACTGCTGCCCTGCAAGATGCTTCTACGGTATCAAAGCCACACTGCAAGGTGTGCTTACTAACTTAGCTTGCAGAATGCATAAACTCTTGTAATTCTTATTTTCTTATTTACTGCACAAGCAGGAAAGGAATATATTTTTTTGTTTGAGGAGTTCCAAGGTATGCTGCTGATACTTCAGCATGTGGAACTGACAATTTGGTGCTCTAATAGACAGAGTTGCAGAGGCGTACAACTTTTTTTTTACCCCACCCCATCTGTCTAAAGCTTGGGTATCCCTGTCTGAAGGGGTGAGATTCTTAGCTGAGGTTGCTTTAATTCCTTTAGGTCCTTGGTAGATGAGCTTTGGGTCAGCAGTAGGATTTTTGAAAAGGAATTTGAGAGACTCAGGGACTCTAATACCTATCAGATTTCCTGGGAGCAAGAGGAAGGGTGTCCGGAATCCAACTGAATTCCATAAAATAATCATCCACAACATCCAGGACAGGAGGAATGGCTATAGGTCTGTGGTGGGGTAAAGCTAAGAATTGCCAGAGTCTCTTTTTTGACTGAGAATAGTCCTGACATTCCCATTGGAAATGCTCCCTTAAAGTATGTAGGGTTTCACCAAATGAAAAATATGCAGGTGGAGGGAGAAGTAATGGATTCCTCTGCATCAGAATCCTCATAAGCAGAGAGGGGTTGCATGTCTTCATATTAAGAAGCATCAGAGTCATCGGATTCCTGTTCAGATACTACTGGGGACAAGTATCTTTTGAAAGGGGTAGCCTGGCTTTCCCTAATAAGCACAAGGTCTTCTGCCTTTTTAAACATTTGAGATTGAGGCACGTAAGCAGTGCCTGAGCTTGGGTCGTCGTTTTTTTGGGCGTAGTTCGTACCCTGGGCCTTAGAATCTCGGTAGTTTTAGAAAGAACTGAAGACATGAAAGAAGTCGGTTTGTGTCTTGTATCTGTAGCGCGAAGAACTTCCTCGGAAGCCGGTGCCTGCTCAGCGGCTCCGGATCCACCCTAAGTAGAGACATCAGCAGGATCCTTAGAAGAAAAGTATAGTGGCATACCAGACTCCGAAAGGGTCTCACTAGCGGCCTGCAAATCCACAGAAGCAGGCATCAGGGGCTGCGAAAGCACCTTACTGAGAACCTGAGAACTGACGACTAGCTTAACGGAAGTGCCGTTGACAGTTTTGGATCTGTGCGGTCTGTCTTTATCCTTACATTTTTTTCAGAAGATCAGTAGTCAGATGGCTTACCGAAGCCATATCGGAATTCGAGGACTGAGCGCGAAACTATCTAGCTACAATAAGGGCCCGATGGCATATAGTTCTAGAGTTGAACAAAGCACAAATGTGACAGCGAGGGACGTCATAGTCTTGACATAAACAAGTGAAGCAGTAAGAATGGAAGTCTTGGTGTGGTATTTGCTTTCCACAGGCAAGACAATTAACTTTTCCTGACATCAGTTAGAGCAAGAAAAAAGGATCCCCAATAGGGAAATTAGCTTTAGAAGACTTCAACTCTGAAATGAAAACTCGGGTAGCAGTCGACTGGCATTTGGGCGAACTGCTTCTGCTTCAGGCTCCTCGGCAAGAAAGACTAATGTAATGCTGTCGGCTATCTGATTTTATACCACTGACCATCTGACGTCAGTCCTGTTGCAACAGACACAGAAATACTAAGCCTCTGTTATTTGGGCTGACTGAGGGCTACCCCTGGCAGGAAAACCCAAGTGTGATGACTGCAACAGTGAAACACGACGAATATTGGCCGATTCAGGATCCAGAGTGCAATCTTTTTGAGTTGTTTGGTTCTCAATATAAGTTGAGGGAGGCCAAATGGCTACAAAGGGTCTTTGGAACAAAAGATTGGCGAATGGAACAAGCACCATGGTTGTGTTCCTTCCCTAGACAAAAGGCACAATGGTTGCGTGTATCTTTATGCAGTATCTGTTGCCTGCAACGGCATTTGCTCTCCTTAGCCAACATTGGCTAACGATAACAACAGGTAATCAAGCAAAAGAAATTGAAATTTTCCCCAATGTGGCACTTAGATTTTTAGAAGTCGAGTGGAGAAGCGAAGCGACCGATGTAATGTCTGCAGCTGAAATGTTCTGGGGTCTGTGTGGGCAGACGTCACATTTAATGTTCCCTAGTTTAGAGCCCTACTTGTGATGTCCCACACACCTACAGCAACCAGGCTTAAGCTTTTGTATAGGAGTAGATGTTCGGGTTACCTGAGGCGAGAAATCCCACATCAAGGATACTGCAACATAGGAATACATGGGCATGTTATGTTCTTACCATAACTTTCCATCTGTGTTGTCTATTTTCCTTCTTCATTCACCTGTGGGTCTTTGTTGCGACCCTTGGAACAGACTCAGCCATTTCACTAGCTTGAGATTTGAAGCCTTGAGCTCCTCCTCCCTGCCCATAATGCCTCTTCTCCCAAAGAACCTCAGATCTACTTTGCTGCAACTATCTACTGTCCACCAAAACAATTACCTATCACAGAGAAAGAATAGAGTAACAGGAGCCCAAACAGGAATTGTGGCTGCCATGAACATATCCATCAGATATCTCGAAGTTTAGAACTGGGGGAAAAAAGGTAGGGGGATTAATGAAAAATGAAAATAACCACCACACATGGAACGTTATGGTAAGAACATAACTGCTTTAACTGATGTCATTTTCATGCGTTCATTAACTTGTGAGACAGAGTCCCCAAGCTACAGAAATCGAGGGTGGCCATCATGGAAGGCTATTCCAGAGCACAGCAGAGCCAAAGGCATTTCTATTCCTGGAAATGTCCAATTTATAATGAGTAATAAACGAGTGAGGATTCGACCATACTGCAGCTGCACAAATGTCATTAATAGATGCTCTTGTTGTAAGGCTTGAGAAGTAGCCATAGACCTTGTAGAATGAGGTTTAATCAAACCAGGCAAAGGAATGTTCTTTGAAGAATAAACCAAAGGAAATAAAGTTTATAAACATTTTGCCAAAGAGGTCTTGGTAATTACTTTACCTCTTACTGTCAGATTCATGGGTTAGTACTAGATTGTCCTTGTGGGCAATTTTAAGGACAGCCAATTACCTGATGTAAGAATCAAACCCTACACCTTGTGACCAAGGTAAGCACCTCAACCATTATGTCAACCTCTATCTTAAAGATATGCATTAACTGTTCAGATGTTCTGAAAGCTTCTGTTCTGTCTAGGTAAAATGCAGTTGCCTATGAACATCCAGCAAATGAAGAGTACATTTCCCATTACTATGAAAGTTAGGAAAGAAAAAGTACAGTATTGTACCTACCATAAATGTAGATGTTATAGTGTTCACACTGCTGCAGTCATTACACTTGGGTTATCCTGCCAGCAGGCTGTCCCCGCAGTCGGCCAGAGTTCCAAAGTCTTGGTCCGGCTTCGGTTGCTGTCTCCTCTTCCCTGACGTCAGTGCGCCAGGGATATACAAGATGCAGCCGATGCCATTTGCTTCAGTTTTTCTTGTCCCAGATGTCAGGAGCCCCCAATAGGTAGGCAATACAAATTGCTAATAAAAAATATACATATAAAATAAAAACAATACCTTCGGTTACAAGCAAATACACCACAAAGGTTGTATAGGATAGAAAGGTATAGATAAGTCAGCTAGTTCAGAGGGGCTGAAGGGAGGGCAACCTGGACTGCAGCAGTGTGAACACTCGAACATCTACATTTATGGTAGGTACAAAACTGTACTATGTTCATCGTGTTACACTGCTGCAGTCATTACACTTGGGTAGAATCCCAAAGCTAAGGTTGGGTGGCTGGTCTATAAAGAGTTAGGATTAGCTACGAGGCCCTGCAGAACTGCAGTGGCAAATCCTGCTCTGGATTTAGAGTAAAGAGGCAGGTGGTAATGCTTGGTAAAGGTGTGCACTGAACTCCAAGTTGCAGCCTCCAAAATTTCCTTGGTAGGTACTCCCTCTGAGAAAGGCTGTTGAAGTGGCTGTTGCCCTGGTGGAATGTGGCCTAATGGTATTTTGGACTGATTTTCCATGTTGTGTGTAGCAGTAATGAATACAGTGGATACAGTCTGCTTCGAGATAGCCTTGCCCTGTGATCCTGCAGCATATGCATATGCTACAAACAGTTGCTCAGTTTTCCTGAAAGCTTTTGTTTTGTCCAAGTAAAAGCGTAGCTGCCCGTGTATGTCCAAAGAATGCAGAAGTTTCTCCCCTTTATTCTGGGGGTTTGGCTAAAAAGTTGGCAAATGGATGGTTTGGTTAAGAGCCACAGTAGATATCACCTTTGGCATAAAGGTAGCGTTTGTCCTTAAAGAAACCCTGTCCTGATGAAAATTTATAAAAGGTTCCACTGCCATTAATGCCTATAGCTCTGAGACTCTACGTGCTGAAATAACTGCCAGGAGCAAAGCTGTTTTCCACAATAAAAATGTTAGATCGGCTGTATTGGCTGGCGCAAAAGATGGCAGGGTCAGTTTTTCCAAAATTAAATTGAGGTCCCAAGTCTGTGTTGGTACTCTCCGGAGTGGTCTTATGTTTTTATCCCCTCTGAGGTACTGCTTTAGCAAGGGATGAGAGAATAATGGAGGATCCGTGTTGTAATGTGCTGAAATGGCAGAGGCGTGGATCTTAATTTATGAGAAGGATAGGCTTAGTCCAGCATCTCAGTTAAGTATTGTAAAATCTGGGCAATGTTTGGAACAAGAGGGTCAAGGTTTTGAGCCTGGTTCCAGACGCAGAATCTCTTCCATTTTTCTGAGTATGCTTTCCTGGTGCTAGGCCTCCTGGCCTCCAAAATGACATCCACAGCAGCTTTAGAGAGAGGTGTTGCCTGTTTGACTAATGTATCTGCCATGCAGCCAGGTTTAGGGTTTTGAACTGACCGTGCAGGATCTGATTTGTTTTGATGAGTCAGGTGTGGAATTTGAGGCAAAATCCATGGTGGTCCTTGAGCCAAGTTCCTTTATATAGGGTACCAGTGCTGGTGTGGCCAGTCTGGAGCAATCAGGTTCATCTGTGGTTTTTCTTGTCTGGCTTTTAGGAGTACGTTTGAGATGAGAGGCAGTGGCAGGAAGGCATAAACTTTTAGGTTTTTCCAGCTTAACAAAAGAGCATCCACTTTCCATGCTTGTTTGTGATAAGCCCTTGTGCAGAATATTTGTAGTTGGCAATTCAGTGGGGGAGGCAAAAAGATCAATGTCTGGGCATCCTCATTTCTGCGTTACCATGCTGAAGATTTGTGGATTCAATTTCCGTCCATGATATTTCTGCTTAGATAGTCTGCCAGGGTATTTTTCTTTCCTGGCAGGAATTGTGCTTGCAGGTGAACTTGATACGTTAAGAGCTGTGTTCCACAAGGTCATGGCTTACCTGCATAGGGGATAAGAATGACTGCCCCCTTGCTTGTTTATGTACCACATTACTAAGGTGTTGTCTGTCTTTAGTAATAATTGTCCTGGATGCAGAAGGTCCTTGAAAGCTGTTAGGGCATTTTGAACAGCCAACATCTCTTTTTGATTGATGTGAAGATGCATCTGGTCTATGGTCCACTTGCCATGAATGTATTTTCCTGCCAAGTGTGCTCCCCAGGCGTAATCCGAACTATCTGTTAGAGTTTGCCTGGCGTGAGGTAAGCCATCTGGGCCGTTGTATTTAAGCTGGCACCCAGGAATATAATCTGTTGCAAGGGCACTAGTTCTGATTTTTCGTTTACTGTGTAGCCTAGAGAAATTAGCAACCTTTTTACAAATGCCAGATGCTGTAGAAGAATGTCCTTTGTCTCTGCTTGAATGAGGCAGTCCAGGTATGGATATATTTGAATTCCTTTTTGTCTGCAAAATGCAATAACTGGTGCCAGCCACTTTGTGAAGACCCTGGGTGCAGTAGGTAAGCCAAAGGGCAGTGCAGAGAATTGGTAGTGCATTGTACCAGCTTTGAATCAGAGGTATCTTCTGCAATTTTGTCTGATAGGGACATGCAGGTATGCCTCTTTGAGGTCCAAAGCAACAAGCCAAGCCTTCTTGCCCAGCATGGGTAGAAGCTGCTGTAATGTCAGCATTTTGAATTTTGGAATATCCAGGTAAGTATTCAAAATTTAAAGGCCTTGTCCTTTCAGGGGACCAGGAAGAGTCTTGAGTAAAATCCTTGTTCCTGCTGTGGTACTTTTTGAATAGCTCTCAAGTTCATGAGGGCTGAAATTTGTTTTTGTGCCTCTGTCCATTGATTCTGTGGCAGGTCTGGCATTCCTTTTAGCCTTGGTAAAGTATGAAAGTGGAACCCGGAACCTTGAGACAATATTCAGAACCCATTTGTCTTGGGTAATTGTTTGCCAGTTTTGAGAAAACCGTGCTAGTTTTCCCCCTAAGGGGGCTTTCAAAAGGGACGTGCTTGGTGTACGAAGGGGAAAGTCATTCTGAGTGTTTCCTGTAAGGCTGAGACTTGTCCTCGCCTACTTTTGGGGTTGAGGTGCCCCACTGTCATCTGTCTGAGCCTAGGGGTTGAGATCTGCCTCTTGGGCGTCTGTATCTGCCTCTCTGTGGCCTGTTTGACACTGGAAAGGACCAATTCTTTGTTGGCCAATTTCTGCTAAACTGAGGTGGCTGTACCTGTAGGAAATCCTTGACTGTTGCATAGATTTAGCTTTATCCTCCATTTTCTTTAACACTTCTGACTTAACACCAAACAAGGTATCATGCTGTAAATGAGCATCCAATAATTTTGCCTTAACATGATCAGATAAACTCTGTTCTTTTAACCAAGCATGTCTTCGAATCACAGAACCTGTAACTGCGGCTCTACAGGAAGCCTCTAAAGAATCAAAACCACACTGTAGAGTATGTTTTCCCACCTGTTCAACTGCATGCAATAAATCCTGCATTTCTTTACAATCAGGAGCTTCTGAGCTGGCAAGCATTTTCTGTTTCAACTGAGCCATTAAATATTGTTGGTACTTAAGCATGTGAAACTGGCAATTTAAAGCTCTTACTGCTAAAGTTGCAGACGTGTATACTTTCTTCCCCAATCTATCCAAAGCTCTGGAATCTCTGTCAGAGGGTACTGGATTTTTTGCAATGGAAGCCTTAACCCCTTTTGGACCCTGGGAAATAGTTTCTCGATCAGCAGAAGGGTTTTTGTAAAGAAACTTGAGAGTCAGGGACTCTATAATACCTATCTGGCTTGGCTGGAGCATGGTGCAAAGAATCAGAAGCTGGATTCACAGAACACATCATCCACAATGTCTGGCACAGGTGGAATAGCCAGCAGCCTGTGCTGATGCAATAAAAGGAAATCCCTGAGCCTTTTCTTGGATTCTGAGTAATTCTGACTTTCCCAATGGAAATGCTCCCTCATGGTATGTAAAGTTTCCCCAAAAGAATAATCCTCAGGAGGAGAGGCTGAAGGGATAGATTCTTCAGCATTAGAGTCCTCATAGGGAGGTAGAGAGTATCCCTAGTCTTAAGAGGAATCAGAGGAAATGGAAACCTGATCAGAGGAATCATAGTCTGTATCCTGCCTAGGCCTTTTCTCAGGAGGGGGATGGGAACCTCTGATTAGAGTAATGAAGTCTTCAGCCATTTTAAGCATCTGTTTCTTAGGCATGGAGGACTGTCCGGGAGAATGCTGTACTTGTTTCTTTGTCTTTAATGGTAGCTTTGTCTTAGCTGTTCTAATGGAAGTTGTGAAGGTCTGAAAACACCCTCAGAAGCAGATGCCTGCTCAGCAGCTCCAGACCCATCCAAGGGATTAGTTTCCGTAGGCTCAATACCTTGAGTTTCCAGAGGCCTAGTTGTCTCCATGTAGGAGTCGTAAGCGGCCTGTGGCTCTGAGGTAGCTGGTGACAGGGGCTGCGAAAGCACCTCACTGAGAACCGGCGACTGGCCTGTTTTGGACCTCGGATGCCTGTCTTTATCCTTGTCTTTGCGTTTTTTCGATATTGAGGTAGTCAGTGGATCCGACGGCATACTATAACTGAACCTTTGGCAAAAGTAGTACAAAGCAAAATCAAAACGTCTTTTTATAATGCATTTGTTAAATCTAGCACAAAACCGACAACTAGTGACGTCATGATCAGGGCCTAGGCATGGAATACAGTAAGAGTGGAAGTCCTTATGAGGTATTTGCTTCCCACAAATACAATTAACTTTTTCTGGCATCGGTCTGAGGCAAGAAAAAAGTTTCTCCAACGGGGTACTTAGCTTTATTGAAGACTTCGGATCTGAAATTCGACTTCGAAAATCTCAGGAGTCGGCCTACTGGCACTTGCGAACTGCTTCTGCTTCGGGCACCGCGCAGCAAGAAAGACTGAAGAAAATGGCGTCGGATACATCTTACATACCCCTGGCGCACTGACGTCAGGGAAGAAGTGACAGCCAACGACACCGGACCAAGACTTTGGAACTCTGGCCGACTGCGGGACCGCCTGCTGGCAGGATAACCTAAGTGTAATGACTGCAGCAGTGTAACACAATGATCATCATGGAGGTTCTGTAGCCACTTTAGGTAAGAAGAAAGGGTTGGTGTGAGGTTACTCCATCTTTGTGAGATCTGAAATAAGGAAACTTGGAAGAAAGGGCCTGTAACTTGGACATTCTTCTTGCTGAAGTAATAGCTAAAAGGAAAAGTGTCTTCCATGACAAACTTCAAATCTAGTGTGGTTGCCAGTTTGTAAGGGGTACGAACCACTGCTTGCAACATGGACAAATCCCAATGGGGAGCTGGATCTTACAAAGTAAGAAGGTGCCCCCAAGAAAAGCTTTACAGAGTTTAGATGAGGCTAACGATATAGAGTCTTCTCTCAAATTTGTCTTTCAGCTTTTCCCGGTTAGGGGTCGCCACAGCGGAACTCCAGTCCGCCAATGACTGGCAGTTGATTTTTATGTGCCGAGTTACCAGCCCTGACGCACAACCTTCAACGAAGGTATGCCCATTCACGTATGTCTCCACGCAGAAGACGCTCTAGTTCAGAATTGAACCGGACAGCGTCTTACTGTGAGGCAACAAATCTGAAATTGAAGCTAATTAAACTTTGACGGTGGAATAGCTACTTCCATCATTAATGAGGGAAGTCAAAAAATCCTGCACCACAGACAACGGCTGTAAAAAGGTCTATTTGCTTCTGTATTGCCCATATGGAAAGTCTTTTCCACTTATTCTTATAAATCTTTCTGGTTGAGGGTTTATGGGCTGAAATAAAAAACCTTCTGGACAGGGGATGAAAGCCTGTGATGTCTTGCTATCACCAGAAAAGTACAGTTATGTAGATGTTAGAGCGTTATTCACTGTTGCAGTCATCACATTTGGGTTATCTGCTTGCAGTAGCCCTCATTCGGCCTGATTATCAAAGTCTTGGGTGCTGCGTCAGTTGCTGTCCCATCTTCCATGACGTCAGGTAGTCAGGGGTATAAAGTATGAAGCAGACACCATCAGTTTTTCTTGCCCCAGGTGGCAGGTACCCCCATAATGGGAAGCAATTATATAAAAAGTTACACCTCCAACAAAAAATAAAATACACCAAAAAGCTTTAAGCATAGTAAACAAGAATAGAGGTATAGTCAACAGAAGTCAGGGGGCTGGAGGGAGGGTAACCAGGACTGCAACAGTGAATACACTCTAACATCTATATTTAAGGTAAGTAAAGGTACAGGTTACTGTAGAATCATGAAGTGCAGTGGATTACCAAGGAGAAAGCAAGGATACCTATGAAGAGGATGAAGAATAGAAAGGCTGTTGGTCCAGATGACGTACCTGTGGAAGCATGGAGGTGTTTAGGTGAAATGGCAGTGGAGTTTTTAACTAGATTGTTTAATGGAATCTTGCAAAGTGAGAGGATGCCTGAGAAATGGAGAAAGTGTTCTGGTACCGATCTTTAAGAATAAGGGTGATGTGCAGAGCTGTAGTAACTACAGAGAGATTACATTGATCAGACAGCATGAAGTTATGGGAAAGAGTAGTGGAAGCTAGGTTAAGAAGGGAGGTGATTATTAGTGATCAGCAGTATGGTTTCATGCCAGGAAAGAGCACTACAAATGCTATGTTTGCTCGGAGTGTGTTGATGCAGAAGTACAGAAAAGGTCAGAAGGAGTTGCATTGTGTCTTTGTGGACTTGGAGAAAGCATATGATAGGGTGCCTAGAGATGAGTTGTGGTATTCTATGAGGAAGTCGGGAGTGTCAGAACTATGCAAGAGTGGTACAGGATATGTACAAGGGTAGTGACAGTGGTGAGATCTGCGGTGGGAGTGACTGATGCGTTTAAGGTGGAGGTGGGATTTCATCAAGGATCAGCTCTGAGCCCTTTCTTATTTGCAATGGTGATGGACAGGTTGACAGACGATATCAGACAGACGATATCAGACTGGAGTCCACGTGGACTATGATGTTTGCAAATAACACATTCTGATCTATAGTGAGAGTAGGGAACAGGTGGAGGAGACCCCTAGAGAGGTGGAGATATGCTCTACAGAGAAGAAAAATAAAGGTCAGCAGGACTAATGCAGAATATATGTGTGTGAATGACAGGGAAGATAGAAGAATGGTGAAGATGCAGGGGGAGCAGAGGTGGCGAAAGGTGGATGATTTTAAATACTTGGGATCAACAGTTCAGAGTAGTGGTGAGTGTGGAAGAGAGGTGAAGAACAGAGTACACGTAGGATGGAGTGGGTGGAGAAGAGAGTACAGGCAGGATGGAGTGGGTGGAGAAGAGTGTCAGGAGTGATTTGTGACAGACGAGTACCAGTAAGAGTGAAAGGGAAAGGTCTACAAGAGGGCAGTGAGACCAGCTATGTTATATGGGTTAGAGACAGTGGCACTGACAAAAAGGCAGGAGTCCGAGCTTGACGTGGCAGAGTTGAAGATGTTAAGATTTGCACTGGGTGTGACGAGAATAGACAGGATTAGGAATAAGTATATTAGAGGGTCAGATTAGGTTGGAAGGTTTGGAGACGAAGCCAGAGAGGAAGATTACATTGGTCTGGACATGTGTTGAGGAGAGATGCAGAGTATATTGGGAAAAAGATGCTAAGGATGAAGCTGCCAGGTAACAGAAAAAGCGGAAGGCCTAAGATAAGGTTTATGGATATGGTGAGAGAGGACATTCAGGTGGTTGGTGTGAGAGCAAGACGCAGACGACAGGAAGAAATGGAAACAGTTGATCCGCTGTGGCGACCCCTAAAGAGAGCAGCCGCGCCTATCAGTGTACTTAGATTTCCTGGCAGAAATTGAGCCTGTAGGTGCACTTGGTAGCTCAAGCCTGTGTTCCACAGAGCCATGGCTAGTCTGCAGAGAGGGTATGAAAGGGGTTCTTCCTGCTTATGTACCACAAGACAGTGGTTGTGTCAGTCTTTACCAATAACTGTCCTGGAAGAATGTGGTCCTTGAAGGCTGTCAGAGCATTCTGTAAAGCAAACATTTCTTTTTGATTGATATGCAGGTACATTTGACTTTGGTTCCATTTGCACTGAATGCACTGCCAAGTGAGCCACCCCAACGCATAGTCTGACGAGTCTGTTAGGATTTGGGCAGCAGGGGGTAGAGTGAATGGCAGTCCATTGTTTTGGTGGCAGGCTTCTGCCCACCAAAGGAGCTCTATCTGTAGACAAGGTACGATAGGAATCACGGATTCTAGATCCTGAGAGTGTTGACAACATAGGCTTTTTAGATACCATTGTAGTTTCCTCATATGAAGTCTTGCATATGGAATTAGTAGAATGCAAGAGGCCATGAAACCTATGGCTTGCAGTATTTTCCTTGCAGATAGCTGGACTTTTGTGGTCAGTAGTTTAAAGTAGGCTGTCAACTGAACTTGTTACTCTGGCGTGAGGTAAGCCATCTGGGAAGTTGTATTCAAGCCTGCTCCCAGGAGTACAATTTGTTGGCAGGGTACAAGATGTGATTTCTTTTCATTTACGGTGCACTCCAGAGAAGTTAGCAATTTCTTTACAAATGCCAGATTTAATAGCATGTCCCGGCATTCTGCCTGAATTAGACAATCGTCCAGGTATGGTTATATTTGCATATTTCTTTGCCTGCAAAATACAATGACTGGAGCTAGGCACTTTGTGAATACCCTCGGAAAAGTAGATAAGCCAAAGGGCATTGCAGAGAACTGACAGTGCATGTAGCCTGCTCTCAAGCTAGGTACCTTCTGCAAGATTCTCTTATTGGGATGTGCAGGTAGGCTTCCTTTAACTCCAGTGTTGCCAACCAGGCATCTTTGCCTAGCATGGGAAGTAGATGATGAGTTAACATCTTGAATTTTGGGATTACCAAAAATATATTTATGATAGACAGGTCCAGGACAGGATGCCAGGAATGGTCTTTTCTGGGTACCAAGAAAGGTAGAGTAGAAACCTTGCCCCCATTCTTCTTCTGGGACAGGTTGAATAGCCCTGATGCTTAGAGAGAACTTGCTTTTGAGCCTCTGCCCACTAATTTGGGGGCTGGTAAGGAGTAGAAGTGGAATCTGTATCCTTGGGAAATTGTATTTAAAAACCATTTGTCCTGGGTAATGAGTTCCCAATTTTTTGCATGCAGGGCAATCTTTCCCTCTAAAGGAACAGTTAGTTGAGCAGGGCTTGGAAGGTTTAAAGTTAAGTCACTGAGACAGTTTACCATAGGTGGGAGTCTTACTACTCCCTGCTTTGGAAATGGGAGCCCACTGCTGCTTAGGCCTGTGAGTACCTTGGGACTGAAGCCTGGATGTTCTGTGGTTTTGGGTTTGGACTGAAGGCCTGAAAGAGGTAGGAAAGAACCAATTCTTAGAGGGCCAATGCCTACTAAATCTGGGAGGCTGTACCTGCAGGAAATCTTTAACAGTTTGTATAGAATTGGCTTTTTCATACTTCTTTTTAAGTACTTCTGCTTTGTTGCTAAACAGGCGGTCTTGGTTTAAGGGAGCATCCAATAATTTAGCTTAAACATGATCTGGCAAAGATTGCTTCTTAAGCCAAGCAAGCCTTCTAAGTAAAGACCCAGTGACAGCAGCCCTGCAAGATGCCTCTAATGAATCAAAACCACATTGCAAAGTATGTTTTCCAACTTGTTCAGCAGAATGCATTAAATCCTGTAATTATTTTCAGCACAGTCAGAAATCAATATCATTTTCTGTTTAAGCAATCCAGTAATATGCTGCTGATGCTTTAAAATATGAAACTGGCAGTTTAAGGCCCTAATGCCCAAAGTTGCAGAAGTGTATACCTTCTTACCTCATCTAACCAGCGCCCTAGAATCTCTATCAGAGGGGGGTAGGATTTTTGGCAGTAGTAGCCTTAATGCCCTTGGATCCCTGTGAAACGGTCTCGAGATCCGCAGTAGGATTTTTAAAAAGGAACTTGAGAGTCACGTACCCTGTAATACCCCATCAGGTTTTCTTGGAGCAGGAGGTTGTCAGGGGCCAGGCTAGATTCTGAGAAGTCATCATCTACAATATCCAATACAGGAGGGATAGCTAAAGGCCTGTGTTGAGGCAGGAGTAAAAATTCCCTAAGCCTCTTTTGGAGTCGGTAATCCTGGCTTTCCCAGCGGAAATGCTCCCTAAGAGTATGCAAGGTTTCACCAAAAAGTACAGTTTTGTACCTACCATAAATGTAGATGTTCGAGGATTCCATTGCTGCAGTCCTAACTATTGGGTATAGTCCGCGTCCCGTCGGCCCGAATACCAGAGTATAAGGCTGACGTCGGTCAGGGCGCATTAGACTGACGTCAGTACGTCAGGGTACTAATGCGCATGACCGACGTCATATCCTCAGTCTTTTCTTGCCCCAGATGTCAGAAGACCCCAAAAAGACAAGGCCCAAAATACCTGCACCAAAAACATGTACAATATATACAGGAATATATACAAAAATATAAGCATGTAAACTCACCTACACAACCACCCCTAAACACAGAGGGGAAGGAGGGAGGGTAAATTGGACTGCAGCAATGGAATCCTCGAACATCTACATTTATGGTAGGTACAAAACTGTACTATGTTCTTCGTTTTCCATTGCTGCAGTCCTAACTATTGGGTAGAATCCCAAAGCAGAGGTAAGGGAGGCTGGCAAATCATAAAGAAGTAGGAGCTGACAACATGCCTTGTAAAACAGCTGTGGCAAAACCAGCCCTAGACTTAGAGTAGACAGGAAGGTGATAATGCTTAGAGAAAGTATGCACTGAACTCCAAGTAGCTGCTTCCAAAATATCCTTAGTTGCCACCCCCCTTAGAAATGCTGTTGAAGTGGCAGTAGCCCTAGTGGAATGAGGCCTAATCCCAGCTGGAATCTCCTTGCCATGATGGGAATAACAAAATGCAATGCAAAAGCCAATCCACCTAGAAATAGTTTGTTTTGACACAGGCTTGCCCTGTGAACTCAAAGCAAAAGAAACAAACAACTGCTGAGACTGCCTAAAATCCTTAGTCCTGCTCAAATAACAACGCAATTGCCTGTGTACATCTAAAGTGTGCAAAATCTTTTCCCCTTTATTTTGGGGGTCTGCATAAAAAGTAGGCAAATGAATAGTTTGGTTTAAAGCCACACTAGAAACCACCTTAGGCATAAAGGAAGGATTAGTACGTAATGATACCCTATCCTTATGGAAAATCAAAAATGGCTCTACTGCCATAAGGGCCTGCAACTCAGACACCCTTCTTGCAGAAGTAATAGCCAACAGAAAAGCAGTCTTCCATGACAAGTATTTCAATTCAGCAGTAGCCGCAGGCTCAAAAGGTTGTAGAGTAAGTTTTTCCAACACAAAATTGAGATCCCAAGCAGGAGTAGGAGCTCTACGTGGGGTCTTATATTCTTTGCCCCTCTAAGAAACTGCTTGAACAAAGGATGCGAAAACAATGGTGGGTCACAATCATAGTGAGCTGAAATTGCTGCAGCATGAATCTTAATGGAAGAGAAGGACAAACCTTTGTCCAATAACTCAGTAAGGTATTGAAGAGCCACACTTAAATTAGGCTCCGAAACCTGCAAATTCTTCGCTGTACTCCAAAATAAAAATCTCTTCCATTTTTCTGCGTACACTTTCCTTGTACTAGGTCTTCTAGCTTCCATAATCACATTTAAAACTTGTTGAGGAAGTTGAGACCTGCTGTGTGTCAACACAGAAGACGCCAGGCTGTTAGATGAAGAGATTGAAGCTTGACATTGAGCAGATGACCATCCTTCTGAGATAACAGATGAGGAAGAGGTAAAGGCCATGGAGGCTTCCTTACCAGACTCCGTAGTAGTGGGTACCAGTGTTGCCGAGGCCAATCTGGAGCTATCAAAATCATCCTTGGCCTGTCTTGTCTGACCTTTAATAGTACCTTTGGAAGAAGAGGCAGAGGAGGAAAGGCATACACATGAAGGTTTTTCCAACTGAAAGACAGAGCATCCACTTTCCAAGCTGTGTGATGAAACCCCTTTGTGCAATACTGTGGCAGCTGGTGGTTTAGTGGAGAAGCGAACAGATCTATGTCTGGAGTTCCCCATGACACTGTCAATTTTTGAAATACATGAAGATCCAGTTTCCACTCGTGGGGATCCATGATTTGTCTGCTTAACACATCTGCTAAGGAGTTCTGTGCTCGGCAGAAACCTTGCCTGAAGAGTTAGTTGCAAGCTTAGCGCAGTCTCCCATAAAATCATTGCTTGCCTGCATAGAGGATAAGAATGTGTTCCCCCTTGCTTGTTGATGTACCACATGACAGTTGTGTTGTCTGTTAGAATCAACACCTGCCCTGGAAGAAGTAACTCCTTGAAAGCCATTAATGCAAACTGGACTGCTAACATCTCCTTCATGTTGATATGTAGATGCTGTAGTCTGGCAGGCCACTTGTCTTGTATCCACTTTCCATTTAGATGAGCTCCCCAAGCAATGTCCGAGGCATCTGTCGTTAAAATCTGACTCGCCTCTGGCCGGGTCACAGAGAGTCCCTTGTTTAGGTGACATTCCTGAGCCCACCACAAAAATTCTTTTGAAGGCAAGGTATTATTTGAATGACAGTGTCCAAATCCTGGCAGTGCTGTGTCCATACATTTTGAGATACCATTGTAGCTTCCTCATATGCAGTTTGGCATTGGGAAGCACCAGAATACAAGATGCCATGAACCCTAATGCTTGAAGGACTGTCCTTGCAGTCAGCACGGACTGATGAGATAGTTGATGGAAGTAAAGTGATAGACTCTTTTGTTTGTCCGGGGTTAAAAAGGCCATCTGGGCTGCTGTATTCAGTCTCACACCCAGAAAGCACATGTCTTGAGAGGGTACTAGACTGGACTTTATTTCGTTCACAGAATACCCTAGGCATCTTAGCACTGCTATGACATGTTCCAGATGCTGCAGAAGGTCTTCCTTTTCTTGAGCCAGAATCAGGCAGTCGTCCAAGGATAGATTTGAATTCCTTGAAGCCTGAAGTAAGCTATCACTGGAGCCAGAACCTTTGTGAATACTCTGGGCGCAGTAGATAAGCCAAAGGGCAATGCAGAGAACTGATAATGAGAATTTCCAGCTCGAAACCGCAGATACTTCCTGCAACTTAGCCTTATAGGCACATGAAGGTAAGCTTCCTTGAGATCTAAAGTTACCATCCAGTGATCTTTGCCCAGCAGAGGTAAAAGCTGTTGTAACGTCAACATCTTGAACTTGGGAATGTCCAGAAAAGTGTTGAGGAGAGATAAATCCAAAATTGGTCTCCACGTGTTCCCCTTCTTTGGTACTAGGAACAGGCGAGAATAAAATCCTAGGCCCCTTTCTGATACAGGGACTGGCTGAATGGCCCCTATCTGGAGTAACTGAGAAACTTGCTTGTGAGCCTCTTTTCTTTGTGGAGGAGGAACGTCTGGCATGCCTTTGAAAGGGGGCATTGTGTGGAAATAAAACTGTAACCGTGGTGAATGATATCCAACACCCATTTGTCTTGAGTAATTAAATCCCAATTTTCTTTGAAAAGAGACAGTCTTCCTCCCAAAGGAGCTGCCAGACGGGAATCTACTGGCAGCTGAAAAGACAGGTCATTGGGTCTGTTTACGAAAGGACTGACCCCTGCCCTCACCAGAAGTCTGAGCAGGTGAACTCCCTGTTCTAGGCCTAAAAGAACCTTGAGCCCTGCCCCTACCACGTCTAGACCTACCCCTAGACTGAGAATCATAAGCAGGATATGTCCACCCCTTAGCAGGCCAATTTCTACTAAACTTCGGAGGCTGCACCTGCAAAAATCTTTAACAGTTTGCATAGACTTAGCTTTGTCCTCCATTTTCTTTAAAACTGCTTCCACAGGCGATCCAAACAACACATCAGACTGTAAAGGAGCATCCAAAATCCTTGTCTTAACATGCTCAGCTAAATTCTGATCCTTCAACCAGGCATGCCTGCGAAGAACAGAACTAGTAGCAGCCACCCTCGAGGAGGCCTGTACAGCATCAAAACCACATTGCAAAGAATGCTTACCCACTTGTTCAGACACATGAACAAAATCCAGCAACTCTTTACACTCAATACCTTCCGCCAAAGCATCCACTTTAGATTTCAATTGTGAAAGAAGATAATTCTGATATTTTAGCATGTGAAACTGACAATTCAATGCTCTCATGGCTAGAGTGGAGGATGTATACACTTTCTTTCCCCACCTATCCAAAGCCCTTGCCTCCTTATCAGTGGGAACAGGATTTTTAACCACAGAAGCTTTAACACCTTTAGGCCCTTGAGAAATAGTTTCTGGGTCCGCCCTAGGACTCTTAAACAAATACTTATGAGCTTCGGGCACCCTATAATACCTATCAGGCTTAACAGGAGCAGGAGGCAAAGAGTCAGGGTTCAGGGAAGCCTCTGCAAAAACATCTTCCACCACATTCAACACAGGAGGAATAGCTAAGGGCCTATGCTGGGGTAAAAACAAGAATTCCCTAAGCCTTTTCCTGGAATCAGAATAATCCTGGCCTTCCCATTTAAAGTGCTCCCTCATGGAATGCAGAGTCTCTGAAAATGAGAAATCCTCAGGAGGAGAAGCTGTAGGAGTGGAATCATCCACATCAGAATCAGAATAAGTAGGATACTCCTGCAAGTCTTCCGCAGAAGACTCTGAAGCCTCTGAACACTGTTCAAAACTATCAAACTCCGGTTCTACCCTAGGCCTCTTATCAGGCGGGGGCATAGAACCTCTAATCATAGTAATCAAATCTTCTGCCATTTTAAGCATATGTTTCTTAGGTACAGAACCCGAAATGCTAGGAGAAGCTGAACTAGGCCTACCTCTCAAAGAAGTTTTGGCAACAGAAGGAGAGGCTCTAACTACCTTGGGAAGAGAGGGAAGAACAGTTACCTGAGAAGCCCCCTCAGCCTGGCCTACCTCCTGAGAAGGCACATCCTGTAACAGTAAAGTTTCTGCCTGAGACTCCATGGAAACTCCTGGCAAAATCTCTGGCTCCACTGAGCCTTCTAAAGAACCGACGTCCGGGACTGCCGGTTCATCAACCCTAGGCTTCACAGTTTTGTCCTTGCGCTTCTTGGACGAAGCGGGCGTCGGAGCATCCGACGGCATTTTATAATTGCAACGCTTCCCAAACACTAACCTGGCACAGTCTAACCTCCTCTTAATAGTGCGTTTGTTAAACCTAGCACAAGAGCGGCAACCAACAACGTCGTGCTCAGGCCCTAAACAAGGTATACACAAGGTATGGTAATCCCTATGAGGTATCTGTTTCCCACAAGAAATACAGTTATTCACTTTTTCTGACATCCGGTAAAATACTGAGGCAAGAAAAAACCAAAATGTTCCCCAACGGGTACTTAGCCAACTCTGTTTCGGTCTGAAACTCCGGTTTCGGAAATATTTCAGAACGCCAACCTGCACTCGCAAAACTGCTTCTGCATCGGACCATGCGGCAAAAAAGACTGAGGATATGACGTCGGTCATGCGCATTAGTACCCTGACGTACTGACGTCAGTCTAATGCGCCCTGACCGACGTCAGCCTTATACTCTGGTATTCTGGCCGACGGGACGCGGACTATACCCAATAGTTAGGACTGCAGCAATGGAAAACGAAGAACATCAGAAATCCTCTGGAGGGGAAGTAGAGGGAATGGAGTACTCTGCATCAGAATCCTCATAGATAAGGGCAAATCCTGGTCAGAGAAAACAGAAATTTCAGAATCCTGATCAGAAGAATCAGAAGGAAAATCAGTCCTAGGTCTATTGGAGGGGGAAGGGTGGCTTCCCGTGATTAGAGTAATAAGGTCTTCAGCCATTCTTATTTGTTTTTTTAGGCATAGGGGTGGTCTGGGCAGTTTTCTAGGCATGAACCAAGTTTCAGGCATTGAAGAAGATGGCGTTGGTTTAATACGCAAGACAGTAGGCCTGAATACATCCTCAGAAGCCGGTACCTGCATAGTGGCTCCGGACCCATCCAAGGTAGAGACATCGGCAAGTTCCCATCTCGTGGCATACCGGACTCCAAATGGGTCTCATTAGAGGCCTGTAAATCTGAAGTAGTGGGTATCAGGGGCTGCAAAAGCACCTCACTGAGTACCGGCGAACTGGCGACTAGCTTAGAAGCGCTGTCGGCAGCTTTGGACCTATGCAGCCTCTTTTTCTTGTGTTTTTTCGGAATGTCGGTAGTCAGATGGCTTACCGAAGCCATTTCTGGATAATTGAACAGAGTACCAAAATATTTGGATGCGTAAATGAACAGACGACAAATAGTACGAGGTTTGTATAAGGCACAAAACTGACAGCAAGGCACTTCGTGATCTGAGCCTAAGCAAGGAATGCAGTACGAATGAAAATCTTTTTGAGGTATTTGCTTTCCACAAGAAATACAATTGTTAACTTTTACTGACATTGGTTTAGAGCAATAAAAAGGATCCCCAATGGGGTACTTAGCATAGTTGAAGACTTTGGATCTGAAACTCGAAAACGTAAACTTTCAGGAGATGGCCGACCAGCACTTGCTGTTTCTGCTTCGGGCACCGCATGGCAAGAAAGACTGATGCAATGGCGTTGGCTGCAAGCTTTATACCCCTGACTACCTGACGTCATGGAAGATGAGACAGCAACCGATGCAGGACTCAAGACTTTGATAATCAGGCCGACTGATGTCTACTGCAAGCAGATAACCAAATGTGATGACTGCAACAGTGAAACACGAACATCTGGGGAAACCATACAGTTAGTCTCAGGCCTTGAAGGTTGAGGTGAGAGTGCCCCCAAAGGGTGAGAAAGACCTGCAGCTGGATCTAGTGTCACCAAAAGGCAAATCAGATAGGTGAACCATACTTGTAGATGTCAAAAGGGAGCAATGAGGATTACCTTCCTCTTGAACCTGGATGTTTCTGCAAGAACGTGGAAATTAGGGGCAACAGGAGAAAAGCATCGAGTAGACTGGGAAGCAAGGCATGAAGTCTCTTGGCAACTGTCCTTGAGGCTGGATCAAGGCAAAGTATCTGCTGCATCTGTTAAAATAGGAGACAAAAAAAATCACAGCAAGGTTGACCCTATCTTTGGAAGATCATGTTTGCCACGGATCATTTCAGAGACCACTCATGATGCATTAGTAGAACTCGACTGAGCCTGTGTAAAGAATGCTGGACTCTCTTGGAAAGAGCATTGCCATCAGAAAGCGGGTGGAAGAGATCACCCACTGACACAGGATAAGACCTGGTGCCTCTGTTGATGTACCAGACCAATGACATATTGCTCTTCTATACTGCAAAAGTCCCCAAAGGAAAAAAGCTGTGTAGCTCTTGCAACACCAAAACTGCTCTTATCTCTTGGACACTTAAATGCAAGTAGGTTTCCTGAGGCTTCCACGTGCCTTCAACCGTCCAACCCAGATAATGTCCCCCCCCACCTCATCTGGGAGACGCTCGTGGTCAAAGTGGCATTTGGAGGAGGAATGAATGTGCATCTTGAGTAACGTCTGCAGAGTGAAGCCACCATAGCAGAGATTCTTTGCATATTCTGGAAAGTCTGATGGAAGGCTTAGAGGATTTCTGAGAAACAACCACTGCAAGATTCTCATATGAAGGTATGCTGTGGGCAAAAGGAGTATTGTGGCCACCACAGAACCGAGAGCTCTGAGAACCAAACTCACTGGAGAATTTGGTATGGCCAGAATTTGTTTGATATGATAACGTAGATTTGACACTCGATCCACTGTGAGAAGCCAGAGAAGCTGTTGTCTCTAGACGTGCCCCTATAAAATCTAATCACTTGAACTAGTTCCAACAAGGATTTCTCCAAGTTATGTCAAGATTTGGGGCCAGCTGCAAAAGATAATCCTTGGCCTGATTCAGACGATGCCTGGTTGGAAGTCAAGAGCCAGTCATCCAAATAGGGGAATATCTGGAATCTCTGCATCTGAGATTAGCTGCAACTACACCCAAACCCTTGATAAACATCCTGTGGGCTGTGGCGAGACCAAATTTGAGTGATGTGAACTGAAAATGACTGGCTCCTAACCTGAAACAAAGGTACCTTGTGGATTGCCTGTCCCTCTTCATGTGGGTAGCAAGCAACCTTCAGGAATATTGAGCACATCCAGTCGTTCATCCTCAAAGGAGGTAGAACAGACTGAACAGTAACCATCCTGAACTTCGTGTTCTTTACGGCTTTGTTCGGAGATGTCAGGTCCAGAATTGGCCTAAAGTCCCATCTTTTGGGGCACCAATAAGAACCTCAGGTAAACACACAATCCAACTTCATCTTCATTGGTGGGACCTCGTGGATGACTCTTCTGCACCAATTTTTCAACTTTTCCAGCTGCATCCTCCCTCTGACTGGGTGGAACATCGAGAAGGTAAGACTTCTGCCTTGGTGTTTCTAAAAAGGGAACACAGTATCCTCTAGAAACCATCTTTAGCACCCACTGGTCATTTGTGATTGCTTCCCAGGCATCGGGGTGCAAGGAAAAGCAATACCCAACTGCCTCTAGAGGAAGGCAGTCAGGCAAACATTCAGGAGCACTGGAAGGGTCTTGTCAGAGAAGGACTCACCATGCCCACATAGGCAGCGTCATTATTTCCCCCTCTGCCTCTGTGGGAAAATTCTCCCCAAGAATCCTGTAAAGGACCCTGATATTCTGAACCCCATCTTTTTACTCCCACATTGGTTTCTGGAAAAGGACCTTTGTGTACTTGAAAAACAAACCCAATGGCAGACAGGATCTTCCCATTTTCTTACTCTGAAAGAAACTTGCAAAAGTGTCAACAAATTACTGAGATAAGACTTTTCACAAGGAACAGTTTTGCAAGTTTCAATTCCTGGCCAAGTTACTCCTCCCATCTCCTTTCCTTCAGTGGGCTGCATTCTCACATTTCCAGCTTGGGTAGATTCAACTATTTTGTCAGCTTTGCATGGCAATAGACAAAAAAAAAAATCACAGCCTGGTTTGCCACTAAAACTGTTGCCATATGTCTTTTCACTTCTAAAGAGAATTTCCCCAGGAATGGGGAAAAAAAAGCACACACATCAGTCCAGAGTTTGGGCCTATCTATCCATTTCTTAATGTGCACAGTAAAAAAAAAAAAAAAAAAGAAACTGACTATTCCACTAAGCTGCTAGGCGTCACCATAGACAATCAGCTAAATTTTGACTACCACATCGATTTAACTATAAAGTCAGTCAATAAAAAGATTGGTGCCCTTTACAGACTTAAGCCCTTTCTCACTGCTACTTCCCGAGTGGCTCTCGCCCAAACTCACCTCATTTCTACATTATTGTATGCCTCTCCTTCCTTTATCAACATATCTAAAGCTAATCTTCAAAAACTGAATACCGCCTACCACAGTATAGCCAGATTTGCTACTGGCTCTCTATTCCAAACTCATCACTGTCTAAATTTAAAGAAACTAAACTGGCTTGAACTTCCAAACCTAATACTCCTACAGCAACTAATCATCACTTTTAAAATTCTACATTACCCCTCCAACACACCCACACTAAATAAACTCATCACACCTTATAAAAATCTCACTACACTTAGATCAGCCAACAAGCTACTAGTTACTACTTTGAAATCTCATAATAAATCAGGCGATTCCTTATTTGCAAACACTGTCGGTTCTTATTGGAATAAACTTCCCACAGAACTGACCTCCCTAGGTTCATGTCATCTTTTCAGAAAACAGATAAAAACTCACCTACTAACTCACTGGCTATGCCCCTGCTCCAACCCTGACTGACCTCAGCAAATTTTTTTACTCTCTCCAGTCCACTCCTGTATTTTTTTGCTCTTCTGTTCTAACTTAAACTGTCTTCCACAGTCCCTTATTTTGTACCATCACTCTTCTGTTCAAATTACTGTTAGACTCCCCCTCTGACCATGCTGTTATTCTGTCTCTTGGTTCATCTATCTGACCTCCAATAATTCCTGCTACCTTTGTATTTCTCACTACCTTTGTTTCTTTCCGCCTTTACTTTTCCTACTGGCTGATCCTTAGCCTTACTAAGTCCATAATATCTGTACCTACAGAAATTGCATCTCTGTCAACACTCCCTTTACTTCATTTCTGCCTTTTTCCTATACTCTTACTTCATAATATCTGTTACACTACTTTCCTGCATATTTTATACTTCATACTAACCTTTTTCCTGTTTTCAGACAATACCTATTTGTTGTCATACTAGCTACTAGTGATATTTTTTAACTCCTAATTGTTTTCTTATGATACTAAAGCTTTTCTGCTCAGTCCCTGTCTGAATTTTGATTGTCATCTAGTCAGATTAGTACAGGAAAAATGTATATGCATTTGAAATTGCCTTATTATATTATTTTTTATTTGTATAGTTAGTTTATTTAGTAACCTCTTAAAAGTACAGTTTTGTACCTACCATAAATGTAGATGTTCGAGGATTCCATTGCTGCAGTCCTGACTATCGGGTATAGTCCGCGTCCAGTCGGCCCGAATACCAGAGTATAAGGCTGACGTCGGTCAGGGCGCATTAGACTGACGTCAGTACGTCAGGGTACTAATGCGCATGACCGACGCCATATCCTCAGTCTTTTCTTGCCCCAGATGTCAGAAGACCCTAAAAAGACAAGTCCCAAAAACCTGCACCAAAAACATGTACAATATATACAACAATATATATAAAAATATAAGCATGTAAACTCACCTACACAACCACCCCTAAATACAGAGCGGAAGGACGGAGGGTAAATTGGACTGCTGGAATGGAATGCTTGAACATATACATTTATGGTAGGTACAAAACTGTACTATGTTCTTCGCCTTCCATTGCTGCAGTCCTGACTATTGGGTAGAATCCCAAAGCAGAGGTAAGGGAGGCTGGCAAATCATAAAGAAGTAGGAGCTGACAACATGCCTTGCAAAACAGCTGTGGCAAAACCAGCCCTAGACTTAGAGTAGATAGGAAGGTGATAATGCTTAGAGAAAGTATGCACTGAACTCCAAGTAGCTGCTTCCAAAATATCCTTAGTTGCCACCCCCCTTAGAAATGCTGTTGAAGTGGCAGTAGCCCTAGTGGAATGAGGCCTAATCCCAGCTGGAATCTCCTTGCCATGATGGGAATAACAAAATGCAATGCAAAAGCCAATCCACCTAGAAATAGTTTGTTTTGACACAGGCTTGCCCTGCGAACTCAAAGCAAAAGAAACAAACAATTGCTGAGACTGCCTAAAATCCTTAGTCCTGCTTAAATAATAACGCAATTGCCTGTGTACATCTAAAGTGTGCAAAATCTTTTCCCCTGTATTTTGAGGGTCTGCAAAAAACGTAGGCAAATGAATAGTTTGGTTTAAAGCCACACTAGAAACCACCTTAGGCATAAAAGAAGGATTAGTACGTAATGATACCCTATCCTTATGGAAAATCAAAAAGGGCTCTACTGCCATAAGGGCCTGCAACTCAGACACCCTTCTTGCAGAAGTAATAGCCAACAGAAAAGCAGTCTTCCATGACAAGTATTTCAATTCAGCAGTAGCTGCAGGCTCAAAAGGTTGTAGAGTAAGTTTTTCCAACACAAAATTGAGATCCCAAGCAGGAGTAGGAGCTCACGGGGGTCTTATATTCTTTGCCCCTCTAAGAAACTGCTTGAACAAAGGATGCGAAAACAAAGGCGGGTCACAATCATAGTGAGCTGAAATTGCTGCAGCATGAATCTTAATGGAAGAGAAGGACAAACCTTTGTCCAATAATTCAGTAAGATATTGAAGAGCCACACTCAAATTAGGCTCAGAAATCTCCAAATTCTTTGCTGTACTCCAAAATAAAAATCTCTTCCATTTTTCTGCGTACACTCTCCTTGTACTAGGTCTTCTAGCTTCCATAATCACATTTAAAACTTGTTGAGGAAGTTGAGACCTGCTGTGTTTCAACACAGAATATGCCAGGCTGTTAGATGAAGAGAGTGAAGCTTGACATTGAGCAGATGACCGTCCTTCTGAGATAACAGATGAGGAATCAGAGGTAAAGGCCATGGAGGCTTCTTTACCAGACTCCGTAGTAGTGGGTACCAGTGTTGCCGAGGCCAATCTGGAGCTATCAAAATCATCCTTGGCCTGTCTTGTCTGACCTTTAATAGTACCTTTGGAAGAAGAGGCAGAGGTGGAAAGGCATACACATGAAGGGTTTTCCAACTGAAAGACAGAGCATCCACTTTCCAAGCTGTGTGATGAAACCCCTTTGTGCAATACTTTGGCAGCTGGTGGTTTAGTGGAGAAGCGAACAGATCTATGTCTGGAGTTCCCCATGACACTGTCAGTTTCTGAAATACATGAAGATCCAGTTTCCACTCGTGGGGATCCATGATTTGTCTGCTTAACACATCTGCTAAGGAGTTCTGTGCTCCTGGCAGAAACCTTGCCTGAAGAGTTAGTTGCAGGCTTAGCGCAGTCTCCCATAAAATCATTGCTTGCCTGCATAGAGGATAAGAATGTGTTCCCCCTTGCTTGTTGATGTACCACATGACAGTTGTGTTGTCTGTTAGAATCAACACCTGCCCTGGAAGAAGTAACTCCTTGAAAGCCATTAATGCAAACTGGACTGCTAACATCTCTTTCATGTTGATATGTAGATGCTGCAGTCTGGCAGGCCACTTGTCTTGTATCCACTTTCCATTTAGATGAGCTCCCCAAGCAATGTCCGAGGCATCTGTCGTTAAGATCTGACTTGCCTCTGGCCGGGTCACAGAGAGTCCCTTGTTTAGGTGACATTCCTGAGCCCACCACAAGAATTCTTTTGGAAGGCAAGGTATTATTTGAATGACAGTGTCCAAATCCTGGCAGTGCTGTGTCCATACATTTTTGAGATACCATTGTAGCTTCCTCATATGCAGTTTGGCATTGGGAAGCACCAGAATACAAGATGCCATGAACCCTAATGCTTGAAGGACTGTCCTTGCAGTCAGCACGGACTGATGAGATAGTTGATGGAAGTAAAGTGACAGACTCTTTTGTTTGTCCGGGGTTAAAAGGCCATCTGGGCTGCTGTATTCAGTCTCACACCCAGAAAGCACATGTCTTGAGAGGGTACTAGACTGGACTTTATTTCGTTCACAGAATACCCTAGGCATCTTAGCACTGCTATAACATATTCCAGATGCTGTAGAAGGTCTTCCTTTTCTTGAGCCAGAATCAGGCAGTCGTCCAAGTAAGGATAGATTTGAATTCCTTGAAGCCTGAAGTAAGCTATCACTGGAGCCAGAACCTTTGTGAACACTCTGGGCGCAGTAGATAAGCCAAAGGGCAATGCAGAGAACTGATAATGAGAATTTCCAGCTCGAAACCGCAGATACTTCCTGCAACTTAGCCTTATAGGCACATGAAGGTAAGCTTCCTTGAGATCTAAAGTTACCATCCAGTGATCTTTGCCCAGCAGAGGTAAAAGCTGTTGTAACGTCAACATCTTGAACTTGGGAATGTCCAAAAACGTGTTGAGGAGAGATAAATCCAAAATTGGTCTCCACGTGTTCCCCTTCTTTGGTACAAGGAACAGGCGAGAATAAAATCCTAGGCCCCTTTCTGATACAGGGACTGGCTGAATGGCCCCTATGTGAAGAAACTGAAAAACTTGCTTGTGAGCCTCTTTTCTTTGTGGAGGAGGAACGTCTGGCATGCCTTTGAAAGGGGGCATTGTATGGAAATAAAATCTGTAACCGTGGTGAATGATATCCAACACCCATTTGTCTTGAGTAATTAAACCCCAATTTTCTTTGAAAAGAGACAGTCTTCCTCCCAAAGGAGCTGCCAAACGTGAATCTGCTGGCAGCTGAAAAGACAGGTCATTGGGTTTGTTTACGAAAGGACTGACCCCTGCCCTCACCAGAAGTCTGAGCAGGTGAACTCCCTGTTCTAGGCCTAAAAGAACCTTGAGCCCTGCCCCTACCACGTCTAGACCTACCCCTAGACTGGGAATCATAAGCAGGATATGTCCACCCCTTAGCAGGCCAATTTCTACTAAAGTTTGGTGGCTGCACCTGCAAAAAATCTTTAACAGTTTGCATAGACTTAGCTTTGTCCTCCATTTTCTTTAAAACTGCTTCCACAGGCGATCCAAACACATCAGACTGTAAAGGAGCATCCAAAATCCTTGTCTTAACATGCTCAGCTAAATTCTGATCCTTCAACCAAGCATGCCTGCGAAGAACAGAACTGGTAGCAGCCACCCTCGAGGAGGCCTGTACAGCATCAAAACCACATTGCAAAGAATGCTTACCCACTTGTTCAGACACGTGAACCAAATCCAGCAACTCTTTACACTCAATACCTTCCGCCAAAGCATCCACCTTAGATTTCAATTGTGAAAGGAGATAATTCTGATATTTAAGCATGTGAAACTGACAATTCAATGCTCTCATGGCTAGAGTGGAAGAAGTATACACTTTCTTTCCCCACCTATCCAAAGCCCTTGCCTCTTTATCAGTGGGAACAGGATTTTTAACCACAGAAGCCTTTACACCCTTAGGCCCTTGAGAAATAGTTTCTGGGTCCGCCCTAGGACTCTTAAACAAATATTTATGAGCTTCGGGCACCCTATAATACCTATCAGGCTTAACAGGAGCAGGAGGCAAAGAGTCAGGGTTCAGGGAAGCCTCTGCAAAAACATCTTCCACCACATTCAACACAGGAGGAATAGCTAAAGGCCTATGCTGGGGTAAAAACAAGAATTCCCTAAGCCTTTTCCTGGAATCAGAGTAATCCTGGCCTTCCCATTTAAAGTGCTCCCTCATGGAATGCAGAGTCTCTGAAAATGAGAAATCCTCAGGCGGAGAAGCTGTAGGAGTGGAATCATCCACATCAGAATCAGAATAAGTAGGATACTCCTGCATATCTTCCACAGAAGATTCTGAAGCCTCTGAACACTGTTCAAAACTATCAAACTCGGTTCCACCCTAGGCCTCTTATCAGGCGGGGCATAGAACCTCTAATCATAGTAATCAAATCTTCTGCCATTTTAAGCATATGTTTCTTAGGTGCAGAACCCGAAATGCTAGGAGAAGCCCCCACTGAAGCTGAACTAGGCCTACCTCTCAAAGAAGTTTTGGCAACAGAAGGAGAGGCTCTAACTACCTTGGGAAGAGAGGGAAGAACAGTCACCTGAGAAGCCCCTCAGCCTGGCCTACCTCCTGAGAAGGCACATCCTGTAATAGTATAGTTTCTGCCTGGGACTCCATGGAAACTCCTGGCAAAACCTCCGGCTCCACTGAGCCTTCTAAAGAACCGACGTCCGGGACTGCCGGTTCATCAACCCTAGGCTTCACTGTTTTGTCCTTGCGCTTCTTGGAGGAAGCGGGCGTCGGAGCATCCGACGGCATTTTATAATTGCAACGCTTCCCAAACACTAACCTGGCACAGTCTAACCTCCTCTTAATAGTGCGTTTGTTAAACCTAGCACAAGAGCGGCAACCAACAACGTCGTGCTCAGGCCCTAAACAAGGTATACACAAGGTATGATAATCCCTATGAGGTATCCGTTTCCCACAAGAAATACAGTTATTCACTTTTTCTGACATCCGGTAAAATACTGAGGCAAGAAAAAACGAAAATGTTCCCCAACGGGGTACTTAGCCAACTCTGTTTCGGTCTGAAACTCCGGTTTCGGAAATATTTCAGAACGCCAACCTGCACTCGCAAAACTGCTTCTGCATCGGACCATGCGGCAAAAAAGACTAAGGATATGGCGTCGGTCATGCGCATTAGTACCCTGACGTACTGACGTCAGTCTAATGCGCCCTGACCGACGTCAGCCTTATACTCTGGTATTCGGGCCGACTGGACGCGGACTATACCCGATAGTCAGGACTGCAGCAATGGAAGACGAAGAACATCTGTAGTGTCTTAGTCTGATAGTGGAGCTTTTCTCCTCGGGCCTCTGCTGAAAATGGACATGTATCCAGCCAGACTAGCCCGGTTAACAAATGTAAAATAAAATAAAATAAATAAAATAAAATAAAAAGAAGTTATGTACCTACCATAACATTCCATTTTAGTTGTCTTCATTTCGCCTTCTTTCTTGCTGGTTAGGATTGGAGCCGATCCTCTGCTCCGACTCTGCCATCTTCTATAGCTCGAGGGCTGTTTACTGGCTCGAGGCTACCCCTTATCCCATGATGCCTACAGCCAGCTACCCAGATCTCATTTGTAAAAGCTAACCCCACACATAGCCAGATAATCAACCTGTCCAAACAAACAGGTTGAGCATACCTGTCATACTCTCTAAGTCAGTAGAGGAAACAAAGAACACTCAGCCAGTGAAACCAGAACTCCTCTCGATCCAATAGGACAGGGGGACGGAGGGTGGAACGCAAGAAAGGCGAGCTGAAGACAACTAACATGGAACGTTACTGGTAGGTACATAACTTCTTTATGTTAAGTTCTCTATCTCGCCTTTGTTCTTGTTCGTTGGGGCAGCGGCCCTAGCACCTACAATCCTGGGCAGCTCATTGGAACAGACTCTTCAGAACAGTGGAACCAAAGTCAGCTCTGCTCCTGGAGACAATATCTAGCTTGTAATGAGAAATAAAGGTGTGAGGATTTGCCCACGTAGCAGCTGCACAGATAGAATCCTTGGGCAACCTAGATTGGAAGGCTACAGAGGTGGCCAAAACCCTAGTAGAATGACCTTTCGGCTTGATAGGCAACTCTGTTTCTCAATTGATAAATGAAAGTAATAATGTGAGATAACCACCTAGAGAAGGTCACTTTGGAAACTGGAAGACCTTGTTTGCCCAGAGCATAGGAAAGGAATAGTTGGTCCGACTTCATGTCCTTCGTCCTATGCAGATAAAAACGCAGTTGTCTATGAACTCTGATGTAATTTGTATTCTGCCTTGTTGGTGTGGTTGGGAAAAAACACAAGTAGGTCTATAGAGATTGGTTTAAATTATTTTCTGAGTAGACTTTCGGAAGGAAAGAGGGATTAGTCCTCAGAGCAACCCTGTCCTTATGAAAAACTAAGTATGGAGGATGGACACATAGTGCCTGAAGTTCAGAGACGCGTCTGGCTAAAGTAATAGCTACCAGAGAGTTTTCCAATAAAAACTTAATGGAGCAGGACGCTGCAGATTCAAAAGGGGGCAAAATTAAGGTGGTTAGTACCAAATTTAGGTCCCAAGGAGGAGGGGGATCTCTCACTGGGAGTCTAAGGAGAGTAGTCCCTTCTTAGGAAAGGTTTACATAGCTTATGGGACATGATGTTTGCATTAGAGAAACAAACATGAAAGTTTTAAATAGCCGCTAATTGAACCCTGATTGTAGCAGAAGCGGACCCAGAATTAAAAAGTTCTGCTAGGAACTCCAAGATTTCGTGGACTGGGGCTGAAAGGGGACCCATGTTCCTAGCCTCTGCCCAACAAGAAAAACGTTTCCATTTGCTAGCGTAAGTCCTTCTAGTGGCAGACTAGTGCGAGGAGGCAATTTCACGTACGACCGGGAAAATGCTGGGAAGCCTGGCTAAGGTTGCAAGTAGAGCAACCAAGCTATGAGCTGGAGTGTTTGGAGGGATTGATGCAGCCAGCCTGATTGATGAATCGGATCCAGAGTCCAGGGCTGATCGAGAAGGTAATGGTGCAGGAACGGAAACCATATCTGTCGGGGCCAGTAGGGGGCAATGAGGATTATTTTGCAACATAGAAAAAAGTAAGCCAGCAACAAGGTGGCTGTGAAAAAAGATTTTATAATATAAATAGCATAAAGACTTCACAAAAAGACTGGTTTCGGCTTGGAGTTAACCTAGCCTTCATCAGTGTTAACTAGGAGGCAATGTCAGTAGGGGGCAATGAGGATTATTTTGCAACCCAACCATATTGCTTTCTGTACGAGTCTCAGTATCAGGGGAAACAGAGGAAAGGCATAAAGAAGTCCCTGAGACCAATCGTGGACTACAGCATCTCTGGGTGTGTGACCTGGAAGCGGAAGAAGGGAGAAGTAGTTGCTGCATTTGCTGTTGTAGGGGGTGGCAAAAAGACTGCAGCAAGGCTGCCCCCATTTGCGAAAGATAAGATGCGCAACTTCCTGATTCAGAGACCACTCGTGAGGCATGAGGACAGCTCTGCTAAGCCTGTCCGCTATGACGTTGGACTTCCCAGGGATGGGAGTCGCAATCAGAAAACGCTGGGAGGAAATCGCCCACTGCCACAGTCTGAGTGCTTTTCGATACAGGGGGTAGGACCTGGTTCCACCCTGCTTCTTGATGTACCACACTGACATGTTGTCTGAACTGCAATGGTCCCAGAAGGAAGAGAGTCCTGAACAGCTTGCAACGCTAGGAGCACGGCTCTCATTTCTAGGACGTTTATGTGCAGATGGTACTTGTGAGATTGCCAAGTGCCTTGGACTGTCCTGCCCAGATAATCCACCCCCCCCCCCATCAGGGAGGCATCTGTGGTCACTGTGGCTACCGGAGGGGGTTGAATGAAGGGTCTGCCCTGAGTCACTAGTGGGGAGCCCATCCACCATGAAAGGTGCCTTTTGCATGCTTCTGTAATCAGGATCATGTGAGACATGGGCAGCTCTTGGAAAGACCACTGTGTGAACAGAAGTCACTGAAGGTTCCTCATGTGAAAGCGGGCCAGTGGGATTACAAAAACTGCCGCTGCCATGAAACCCAGAGTTTGAAGGATGAATCTGACTTGAATCCTTTGCTCCGAATCAGAATTTGCACTTGCTGGCGAGTTAAAGAAACCCTGTCTGGAGGAAGCGTTGGACATGTTCCTTGTGTCCAAGTCTGCTCCTATATAGGAGATAGATTGACAGGGCAACAAGGCAGATTTTTCAAAGTTTATTGTGATGCCCAGCTGGGAGCAGATTGTGTAGTCCCTGGCTTGCAGAAGTTAATGCCTGGTAGTAGCAGTGAGGAGCCAGTAGTCTAGATATGGAAACACCTGGAATCCTTGACATCTCAGGTGAGCCGTGACCACTGCCATACATTTCAACACCCTGAGGGCTGCGGTGAGACCAAAAAGCAGGGCTCTGAACTGATGACTGGCTCCCAGCCAGAAGTGAAGGAATCTCCTGGAGCACCTGTCCATTTTGATGCGATAGTACACATCCTGAAGATCTATGGAGCACATCCAATTGTCCTGACCCAGAAAGGGTAGAATGGACTGTAGCGTGACCATCCGAAACTTTGTTCTTTGGACAGACCTGTTTAGTCTGCTGAAATCCAGAATCCGTCTCCAGTCCCCTGTCTTTTTTTGGTACCAAAAAGAACACTGAGAAAGTTCAGGATCAGTGTTGGTCTGCCAGGACTTCCTGGATGACTTTCTAGCAGTTTTGAAATTTCTATGACTGCTTGGTCCCTCAGATTGGGTGGAACATCTGGGAAGGATTTTCTTGACTATAAGGGGGGGGGTTGAGAGAAAGGGATTCTGTAACCTCTGGATATAATTGACTGTACCCATTTGTCTTGTGTAAAACTTTGCCAGGCTTTTGGGTACAGTGAAAGTCTTCCCCCAACTGCTTCCAGAGTCGGGCAGCCGGGCAACCCTTCAGGGATGTTAGGACTTCAGAGAAGGATTCTCTGCTGCCCTGGTTCTGTGGACCCTCTGCCACGAGGGCGGCATCTGTTGTTGTTTCCTCCTCTGCCCCAGGAGGAAAAATCGCTACATGTGTCAGGCGGGGCTCCCTGGGATTTTCAGAACCACATTTTACCACTCTTCTGACCCTTGGGGTATGGTCTGGAAGAAGTGGAAAAATGGACTCCCACGGCAGAGAGTGTCTTGCCTTCTTGCTCACACCTAGTCAAAGTGTCTCAACTGTGGTCCAAAAAGAAAGGGACCATCAAAGGGGGTGTTAGTGAATGACGCTCTAAAGGGTTCCGCAAAATTACACAGCTGCATCCATGCGCGACTCCTAAGGGCCACGCCTGTACCTGCGGCTCTACTCGTACCATCGGCTGCATAGGAAATGAGCCTCATGGAGGAGTTGACTACAGAATTAAGGGTCACCAGCTGGGAAGCCACTTTTGTTTGAGCCCCTTCAGTTGATGGATCTTGAAGGGCATCTCCAAATCTTTAAGGAGATCCCTATGAAGCCAGGTAAAATGGCATAAGTAATTCAGTGACCTCATAGAAAAGGTCACTGAAGCAAACATTCGCTTCCCTTATCTTATCCATAGTCCTAGACTCCTTGTTAGGAGGATGGGCAGACAAAAGTTTCCGCTAACTCCTTTCTAGTGGCTGCTGCTACCACCATTGCATCCACAGGAACTCCTTTGGTAAGGAACTGCTCATCAAGGGGTGCAGTGATAAACTTGCTAGGTCTCCTTGGGATTGGTTCTACTGTATCCAGGGCTGACCAAACCTTTCAAGCCACCACAGACATGAGTGGATCGAAAGGCGGAGAAACCCAGGAGGTGGAAGGTTGGGAACCGAATGCATCCAGGAATACAGACTCATCCTCGGTAGGGGCTAGGGGATTCCAGTTCCCCCTCTGCTTAAGCATTTCGAGGACGTCCAAAAAGGAAACATCTTCAGAGGGGGATCTCGGGGACCCTTCCGAATCATCTAAGTCTGTATCCGAAGTGACAGACTCAGGGGAGTCTATGTGCTTCCTCTTGCACTTCTTACGACGGGGCTCCTCTGAATGATCAGGGGAGGCCTCGGAAGAGGAGGAAACCCACTGGGGTGCCCTGGAGAGCCGGTTCCCCACGCTTGGGGTTGGAGGAGGAGCAGAGGTTGTCGCAGGCACTACAGGGGATGGAGCCGGTGGGGTCGATCGTGGAGCTGACTCAGAGGCCAGCACGCTCCTCATGACATTGAAGGCGTCCCTGCAACGATGCAGAGAAGGATCCGGTTCCAAGGAAATCAGAATCCTTCTCCGCCCTGAGGGAGATGGCTCCAACGGCGATGCAGGTGCCGAACTTACATGCACCAAAGCTCCGAGAGGGAGAACGGGGTCGGACAAGGGTCCAATGCCACTCGCCCCCTCGAAGCAGACGAGGGAGCCTCGGCACCCAGATCCCTCGACGGACGGTGCCATCGAGGGAATCTGAGCAGACGATGGAACCGAAGGAGAAATAGTTATCTGAGCCGACGGTTCAATGACTCGAACCCCAACGAACTCCGGCTCCGAGGTCAAAGGAGTCAGAGGAGGAACATCGATAGAAGTGGATGGAGCAGACACCTGTTGAGGAGGGCTGGCTAAAATCTTGCCAGGTGCCTGCGACTTCAGCAACCTACTAACCACCATCTCCACATCCTGATCTGAGAGCCTAGAGGACAAAGAGGAGTGAGAAGATCTGTGACTGCGCTCACTCTGAAGCAGAGGAGACAGAGGAGCAAAATGTATGGATTCCAGGGAAGGGGACCTTAACATTTTGTGGCTCCGCGATGGCTCCGAAGATACTGATGGAGCTGACGGGGAGACAGTCTCATCAGTTCTAGCCAGAACCACAGTAGCAGGTAAAGTTTGAACCAATGACGGCTCCAAACTTGGAGCTGACGATTTGGTCAGTTTGGGGGATTTCACAGGCTGGGTCTTGGCTGGTGAATCCTGGGGCTTTAAAAGACACCTGAGAAAAAGCTTATTCTTACGTTCCTGCAGAACTCGGACTAAATGCATGGCATATAGAAAGTACAGTTTTGTACCTACCATAAATGTAGATGTTAGGGTGTTCACACAGCTGCAGTCATCACACTTGGGTTATCCTGCCGTCAGGCGGTCCCGCAGTCGGCCAGAGTTCCAAAGTCTTGGTCCGGCATCGGTTGCTGTCACTTCTTCCCTGACATCAGTGCGCCAGGGGTATACAAGAGGCATCAGACGCCATTTTCTTCAGTTTTTCTTGCCCCAGATGTCAGGTGACCCCAAGTAGGTAGGCAATACATATTGCTAATTAAGCATGTAAAGGAAATAAAAGGAATACCTTTAGTTGCAAGCAAATACACCACAAAGGTTGTTCAAGATAGAAAGGTATATAAAAATTCAGCTAGGTCAGAGTGGATGGAGGGAGGGTAACTTGGACTGCAGCAGTGTGAACACTCGAACATTTACATTTATGATAGGTACAAAACTGTACTATGTTGATCGTGTTATACACTGCTGCAGTCATCACACTTGGGTTGAATCCCAAAGCTTAGGGTGGGCGGTGGAACTAAACAGGCTTTGGAGAAGCTGCCCTGCAGGACTGCAGTGGCAAAGCCAGTTCTGGTTTTAGAGTATAGAGGTAGGTGATGGTGCTTGGTTAAGGTGTGCACTGAACTCCATGTTGCAGCCTCCAAAATATCCTTGTTTGGTACCCTTCTGAGAAAGGCTGTTGATGTAGCTGTAGCCCTGGTGGAATGGGGCCTAACGCTAGCAGGTACAGGTTTCCCATGATGTGTGTAGCAGAAATGGATACACTGTCCTATCAATTTTGAAATAGTCTGTTTTGAGATAGCTTTTCCTTGTGATCCTGCAGCATAGGATACAAAGAGCTGGTCAGATTTTCTGAAAGCCTTAGTTTTATCCAAGTAGTAATGCAATTGCCTGTGAATGTCCAAAGAATGCAGGAGCCTTTCTCCTTTGTTCAGGGGGTTTGGGGAAAAAGGTGGGCAAATGAATGGTTTGGTTTAGGGCCACACTGGATACCACCTTTGGCATAAAGGAAGGATTAGTTCGTACAGCGACTCGGTCGATGAAAAATGGTCCAAGGCTCCACTGCCATTAGTGCCTGTAGCTCAGACTTTTTGTGCTAAAGTAATTGCTCAGCAGCAGGGCAGTTTTCCATGATAGAAACTGTAAATCAGCTGTAGAAGCTGGTTCAAAGGGAGGCAGTGTAAGCTTTTCCAGGACAAAGTTGAGATCCCAAGTTGGTGTTGGTGCTCTCCGGTGCGGTCTTATGTTCTTAGCCCCTCTGAGGTACTGTCTTAGCAGTGGATGTGAAAATATAGGATCATCCGTGTTGCAGTGAGCTGAAATTGCCGAGGCGTGGATCTTAACAGATGAAAAATTAAGTCCTTTGTGCAACTTCTCAGTTAAAGAGTGTAGAATCTGAGGAATATTTGTAACAAGGGGATTTCGGCCTTTAGCCTGGTTCCAGACGGAGAATCTTTTCCATTTGTCTGAATAGGTTTTCCTGGTGCTGGGCCTCCTGGCCTCCAGAATGACATCCATAACAGCTTTAGAGAGAAGTGTTGACTGGTTGCTTAAGTAATTTGCCATGCAGTCAGATTGAAAGTCTTGAGCTGGCTGTGTAAAATCGGACTGTTTTGCTGAGTGAGCAGGTGAGAAATTTGAGGCAAAATCCATGGTGGGCCTTGAGCCATGTTCCTTAGTATTGGATACCAGTGTTGGTGTGGCCAGTCTGGAGCAATGAGTATCAGTTGTGGCCTCTCAAATCTGGCTTTCAGCAGCACCTTTACTAGAAGAGGCAGTGGAGGAAAGGCATAAACTGAATGTTTTCCAAATGAATGAGAGGGCGTCCACTTTCCAAGCTAGTGGGTGGTATGTCCTTGTGCAAAATTTCCGAAGTTGGCAGTTTTGGGTGTTGGCAAACAGATCTATGCCTGGCGCCCCCATTTTTGAGTCATCATTGCAAATACTTGTGGATCTAGTTGCCACTCGTGAGGATCCATGATGCTTCTGCTTAGATCATCTGCCAATGTGTTTTTCTTTCCTGGCAGGAATTGTGCTTGTAGTTGAACTTGGTAGGTCAGTGCTGTGGTCCACAGGGTCATTGCCTGCCTGCATAGGTGGTAGGAGTGTGTGCCCTCTTGCTTGTTTATGTACCACATTACTGTGGTGTTGTCTGTCTTTATTAGGTGTTGTCCTGGATGTAGGAGGTCCTTGAAAGCTGTTAGGGCATTTTGTACAGCTAGCATTTCTTTTTGATTGATATGCAGATGCCTTTGATCTGTAGACTATTTGCCCTGAATGCACTGTCCTGTCATGTGTACTCCCCAGGCATAATCCGATGCATCTGTTAAAGTTTGCCTGGCTGTGGACAAGGTAAAAAACTGAACCTTGTTGAGGTGACATGCATGAGCCCACCACAGAAACTACTGTTGAAGACAGGGAATGAGTGGTATCATTGTTTCCAAGCTGTGGCTGTGTTGAGTCCATACACTTTTCAGGTACCATTGTAACTTCCTCATATGCAATTTTGCAAATGGTATTAGTAGTATGCAAGATGCCATGAATCCCAAGGCCTGCAGAATTTTTCTTGCGGGGAGTTGGGTCTTTGTTGCCATCATTTTGAAGTATTCAGTCAGTTGTTCTTGCTTGTCTGGCATGAGATAAGCCATCTGGGCCGTTGTATTTAAGCTGGCACCCAGGAATACCATGTCTTGTGAGGGCACTAGTTTCGATTTATTTTCGTTTACTGTGTACCCTAGGCAACTTAATAGGTGTTTGACAAATGCCAGATGCTTTAAAAGAATGTCCTTGCTTTCTGCTTGAATAAGGCAGTCATCCAGGTATGGATATATTTGAATTTCTCTTTGTCTGCAGTATGCAATTACTGGTGCCAGGCATTTTGTGAATACCCTGGGCGCAGTAGATAAGCCAAAGGGCAGTGCAGAGAATTGATAATGAGTTGAATCTGCAATAAATCGGAGGTATCTTCTGCAATTTTGTCCGATAGGGACATGCAGGTATGCCTCCTTGAAATCCAACGTTACTAGCCAAGCCTTCTTGCCCAGCATGGGAAGAAGTTGCTGTACTGTTAGCATCTTCAGTTTCGGTACTTGCAGTTAAGTGTTTAGAATTGAGAGGTACAGAATGGGTCTCCAGGCTTTGTCCTTTCTGGGGACTAGAAAGAGTCTTGAGTAAAATCCTTGTCCTTGCTCCTGTGCAGGTACCTGATGAATGGCTCATGTCCATGAGAGCTGCTATTTGTTTTTGAGCCTCTGCCCATTGATTTGGTGGCATGTTTGGCATTCCTTTTATTCTTGGTAAAGTGTGAAAGTGGAATCTGTATCCTTGTGAGACAATATTTAGGACCCATTTGTCTTTTGTGATGGTGTGCCAGTTGTCTGCAAAAAGTGCTAATTTTCCTCCCAAGGGAGCTGCCAAGAGAGATTTGCTTTGCAGTCTGAGGGTTAAGTCATTTTGTTTATCTTCCATTAGGTTGGGACCCATCTTCTCCTCCTTTCTGGGTTGTGGTACTCCACTGTCAAGGCTTGTAAGGGCCTTGTGTATGACCTCTGCCCCTTGGGTGTCTGTATTTGCCCCTCTGTGGTCTGTCAGAAGCTGGAAAGGCCCAGTTTTTTGTTGGCCAATTTCTGCTGAAACGAGGGGGTTGAACCTGTAAAAAATCCTTGACCGTCTGCATAGATTTTGCCTTATCCGCCATTTTCTTTAAAACCTCTTCTGCTTTTACACCAAATAAAACTTTCTGCTGTAGAGGTGCATCCAATAACTTTGCTTTAACATGATCAGGTAAGGTTTGTTCTTTTAACCAAGCATGCCTACGTATGAGAGACCCAGTCACTGCTGCTCTACAGGAAGCCTCCAATGAATCAAATCCACATTGCAAAGTATGTTTTCCCACTTGTTCAGCTGCATGCAACAAATCTTGCATTTCCTTGAAATCAGGCTGCTGTGAATGTGTGACCATTTTTTGTTTTAATTGAGACATCAGATATTGCTGATATTTCAGCATGTGAAACTGGCAATTTAAGGCCCTCATGGCTAGAGTAGCTGAGGTATATACTTTCTTTCCCCATCTGTCTAGTGCTCTGGAATCCCTTTCAGAGGGTACAGGATTTTTAGCAATAGAGGCACTGACCCCTCTGGGACCCTGAGAAATGGTTTCTGGGTCAGCAACAGGGCTTTTATACAGGAATATGTGTGAGTCAGGGACTCTGTAGTATTCGTCTGGTTTGGCTGGAGCAGGCGGTAGAAAGTTTGGGTTAAGGCTAGATTCTAAATAAATACCATCCACAATGTCTAACACGGGTGGAATAGCCAGTGGTCTGTGCTGGAGTAGTAAAAGGAATTCTCAGAGCCTTTTCTTAGAATCAGAGTAATCCTGGCCTTCCCAGTGGAAATGTTCCCTCATGGTATGTACAGTTTCCCCAAAGGAATAGCTTTTCTGGGGGGAGATGCTGAGGGAATAGACTCCAGCATCAGAATCTTCATAAGGGGGAAAAGAGTATTCCTGTTCCTCAGAAGAATCTGAGGAAATTGAGACCTGGTCAGAGGAAGCGTAATCCTCCTCCTGTCTTGGCCTTTTATCAGGAGGGGGATGGGAACCCCTGACTAGGGTAATTAAATCTTCAGCCATCTTAAGCATCTGTTTCTTAGGCATGGGGCCTTGTACCGGAGACTATTGTACAGTCTTTTTTGTTGTTAAAGGAGTTTGCAAGCTTTGCATAGGATTTAATGGTGAGTGTAGTCAGTCTGAAGACACCTTCTGCAACTGAAGGCGTTTCGACTGCACCGGAATCCCCTTCAACCCTGGAGTTGGAAGGGGCTCAAGATGAAGGCTGTGGAGGCCTAGTAATCTCCACTTGGGGATCGGAAGCAGTCTGAGGTTCTAAATCAGTGGTTGTCAGGGGCTGCGTAGGCGCCTCACTGAAAACCGGAGAACCGGCAACGGGCCCAGCAGAGGCCTTGCAATCTGGTTTGGGTCTCGGCTGCCTGTCCTTATCCTTACGTTTTTTTTATGCATTCCGGTCGTCGGCTGCTCCGACGGCATGGTATAATTAAATTTCCTGCCAAAATAATGTCGGGCGAAATCAAACCAACGTTTTATAGTTCGTTTATTAAACCTAGCGCAAAACCGACAACCTGTGACGTCGTGGTCTGGGCCTAGGCAAGGAATACAATAAGAATGGAAGTCCTTATGAGGTATTTGCTTTCCACAAGAAATGCAATTAACTTTTTCTGACATCGGACTGAGGCAAGAAAAGGTTCCCCAATGGGGTACTTAGCTTTACTGAAGACTTCGGTCTGAAATTCGATTTGAAAATCTCAGGAGTCGGCCGACCAGCACTTGCGAACTGCTTCTGCTTCGGGCACAGCACAGCAAGAAAGACAGAAGAAAATGGCATCGGATGCCTCTTGTATACCCCTGGCGCACTGATGTCAGGGAAGAAGTGACAGCAACCGACACCGGACTAAGATTTTGGAACTCTGGCCGACTGCGGGACCACCTGACAGCAGGATAACCTAAGTGTGATGACTGCAGCAGTGTAACACAATGAACATCAAGAGTTCTGCAAGTGCACTGCGCCTAAGCAATAGATGCAAGAAGTGTGCCCATCTGTCAGAGACATTTTCTGACAGCTTGAGTCACACTTCTTGAATCCAGACACCTTGGATGCTTCAGAGACATCCAACAAAATATCTCAAGAGATACTACACTGATCTTAGCCAAAAAGCTGATAAGCGAAAACAAAATACAGCAACACAATATCAACAAAGGGAAAAAACACACAGTATACAACAGCTAAGCTAAAGATTTTTATTTTTTTTAAACTAGGAAGCCTCTAACCTAAACGGCTACCTAAAAGGGTAGAGAGAGGGGGGAGGGGAAGAACTCTCTAAATTAAACGAGTTCTAAAGGGGAGGAAAGGGACTACAACACACTAAACTAATGACAATAGAAAGACTAAAAGTTAACTACTGACTCTTAAGAAAAAAGCTATTTCTGAAGAAAAAAAGTTCTGTAATAAACTTATACAAGCCTGAGCCAGTAAAACGACACCTCGCAGCTGGAAGCGGCAAATGAGATCTAGGGTAGCTAGCGCTAGGCATCATGGGATAAGGGGTAGCCTCGAGCCAGTAAACAGCTCTCGAGCTATAGAAGATGGCAGATCCCAACCAGCAAGAACGAAGGTGAGAGAACTTATCATTCATTCAGTTTGTAATGCATTCTGGCTGCTGACATGGTTATCTTTACATGGTTATTCTCTTGTAGTATAACCTGAACTTACGGTATTCAATGCCAAGCTTTAGACAAGTTCAGTTTAACAATGACCACCCAAGCCTTTTATGTGACTCAGTACTTTGTCAATATACTGTAAACACAGAATACAAATATTTGAGCACGACACATACAAATACACATATACCATTATAACAAGATAAATGCAATATAAATCATATCAATATAGTTAAGATTTCTAGTTAATGATCCTGTTTGTCTATGGAAACAAATTTATATTCAAGCAATTGTATATTTATTGTACATTATCTTGTTTAATTGTTTCTCAATATTCTAACCACTATATGCTGCATCAATTGTAAAACTTTGATTTTACTCCTTTTATATTTCCTATGCTCTTTGTACAAAATAGCTAGGTTTGTATAATGTATTATTTTTTATAATTGTTTACTATGTATGTATCTGGAGCTTTTCTCCCAGAGCCTCCGCTGAAAACAGTCACCTTGTGTCCAGGCGGACTAACCTGATAAACAAATGGAAAATAAAAAAATAAATAAAATAGACTAAGAAAATCAATCAATATGCCAAGAAAACCCCAAAACTTAAGAAAAAAAACACAGAAGGAAGGAAAATATTTCCTTGATGCTGTCATCAAAATCCCACTCACATATTCAGATATTATGGGCAAACATATAGTCAAGCACACTAATGTCCCACTCACCAGGCTAAACAAGGAGAAGGTTGTTAGCTGCCTGTCGGGTGCCAGGATCTGCCACATAACGCGCACACAAGTCACTCCACAACAAGTGCAAATATGACTGTCATTGTCTATATTGGTGTGAATGACCTGAGACCTACCTCCCTGGACTACACGAAAGAGACATGAAGAGCTCTCCGATCTTGTAGCCCAGGCAGGTATGACCCCTAGCCCTGAGTAGCATTCTGCCATAGCTCAGAATGATACCGCAGTACAAGGACAAAATGATTGACTTCAACAATTGGCTAAGCTTCTGGTGTCATTCTAAGGAGATACGGTATCTGTCTGCCTGGGACGACATGGTTGACAGACAACAATGCTTTGCCAGATATGGCCTGCACCTGTCTCCCCTGGTATACTGGACACTGGCTAAGGCTCTTCCCGCCCCTATAGTGCCTTTTTTAGATTAGGTTCAAATGACAAATTCACCACCATAACAGAAAAATACTGTGTACACTTACCATAAATGTAGATACTACAGTGAATTCACTGTTGCAGTCATTACATTTGGGAAGTTCGTGTTTCACTGCTGCAGTCATTACACTTGGGTTATCCTGCCGTCATGTGGTCCCGCACTCAGCTAGAGTTCCAAAGTCTTGGTCCGGCATCGGTTGCTGTCACCTCTTCCCTGACGTCAGTGCGCCAGGGGCATAATAAGCAGCAGACGCCATTTTCTTCAGTCTTTCATGCCGCGCGGTGCCCGAAGCAAAAGCAGCTCGCAAGTGCTGGTCGGCCGACTCATGAGATTTCAAATTCGATTTCAGATCCGAAGTCTTCTATAAAGCTAAGTACCCCATTGGGGAAACTTTCTTGCCTCAGACCGATGTCAGTAAAAGTTAATAATTGTATTTCTTGTGGGAAGCAAATACCTCATAAGGATTTTCATTTTTTTACTGTATTCCATGCCTAGGCCCAGATCATGACGTCAGTAGTTGTCGGTTTTGTGCTAGATTTAACAAATGCACTATTAAACGTCGGTTTGATTTTGCACGCCATTATTTTGGCCGAAGGTTTAATTATACCATGCCGGCGGAGCAATAGACGACCGGAATTCACAAAAAACGCAGAGATAAGGATAAGAACAGGCATCCAAGGCCCAAAACTGACGACGAAGCCCCTTCTAGGCCAGTCGCCGGTTCTCAGTGAGGCGCTTTCACAGCCCCTGACACCCGCTACCTCAGAGCCACAGGCCACGGCAGACTCCCACGTGGAGTTAAACAAGTGCACTCGACTAGTAACACCAAAAATAGCAGAACCAGATCCCCCAGACTCGAGACAGAGGATACAAACCAAACAGTTGAAAAACCAAAGATTTATTCACGATAAAAACTTGAATAAAACCAACACATGGAGCTCTAGTATACAGGGTTAAGCGCTTTCATCTGATAACATCCCAGACTTCATCAGAACCAATTAGCTCCTTACTTACTTTACATTTATACCATTTTTGGCGCCAAAAAAGTGTTCATTGAGTTAATTTCATTAAATAGTTTATACATTTTTAATCATACAATATAATTTCTGTATAAATATGTAATTGTACCTAAATCAGTTCACTACAAAATATTCCTTACTACATGTGTCAAAAAATTCCATATAGTTAAAAAATATATATTTTCACTAAATAATTTGTATAAGTATAGTACAATAATCAGACATCAATTTCCCAAAAAACTAAAAAACTAAGGGCACTATAGTAATGCATACAATATACCTGTTTAAAACAGGATGCTTAAAACTATCAAGTACTAGGGCTAAAACTAATGGTTGTAGAGGTTCGAACCAAGATAGACAATATAAGGGAAGTCATGTCAACACGTGAAGTATTAATTCAAAGCTAAAAAAGGTTTTAAACTAATACCATCATTGATACCAGGAGGTGTGGTCGCATCCAAACATATTTGCCACTTACTTTCAACCCATGCCAAATAAGTTTTCCAATTTCCACCTCTATTTTCCACCTCAACCTGATCAATAATTGCAAAGGTGAAAGTATGATCCTTTCCCTTATCTATGATATGCTTACTTAATGCATTCTTAGGGTCTCCTTTCTTAATCCTGTACAAATGCTCAGAGATATGAGTCTTAAATTTCCTCTCAGTTTTGCCTATATAATAGGCAGAACATTTAGAGCAGGTAGCAATATATACAATTCGTTGGGTATTACAATTCCCATTTCTACAATACACTATAGTTCTAGTGACATTATCAATCTTAATTTTTAAATTACAATTAATATATTTACATTGGTTACATGTTCCACATCGGGTGGTACCCTTCTTTCTCTTGTTTTGAAGGCCCTTTTTTCCATACTCTAGCATTCTTTTCAAATTACTTCCTGTTTTAAATACAGTATTAAGATTCATTCCTACTATATGACCTATGGAACCAGAGCTGGAAATCAACTCCCAATGTTTGTTCAATATTTCAATAACCACATTCGTATAAGGATTGAACCTTATTACACATACTTTCCTGTCTCGTTCAATGTTGGTATTAGGGGTAATCACATTGCTTTTCCCCAATAACGGAACATATTTATGCCCCCATTGGGCCTTAACATACGAAATTACGCTGTTTAGCATAGCTGTAGGGTACCCTCGAACCTGAAATAATTTAAACACTACATCCAACTCATTTGTCATATTCTCCCTTGTGGATGACATTCGTGCAACACGTATACTCTGACCCTTCACAACATTTTTGAAAATGTGAAGGGGATGACAACTACTATAATGTATATAATCGTTTGAGAACATAGGTTTTCTAAAAATCCTTGAGGCAAAACCCACCCCTGTATTGCTAATCCATGTATCCAAATAGGCTATACCTATTTTATCAAATTGAAAAGTAAATCTCAAAAAATCAGTTGTATTGTTGAGATATTCTATAAATTGAGGTATCTTATCTGTTGGACCTTTCCAAATAATAAAAACATCGTCCAAAAACCTTGTGTATAGCCTAATATATTGATAGAATTCACTGGGAAATATATACTTGTACTCCCACTCCAGCATAACCATATTGGCAAAAATGGGGGCACAAGAAGCCCCCATTGCTATACCTCGTGTCTGCCTGAAGTGTTCACCAGAATGGTAGATATAATTGTGGTCGAGAACAAGACCCATCATATCAATAATCAAGTTAATTTTATCCCAACTAAGACCAGAATATTTTGTCAAGCGTTGTCCCACGTGGAGTTGCCTAGGCCTCTGGATACTCAAGGTGTTGGGCCTACAGAGACGAACCTTTCAGATGGGTCTGGAGCCGCTGAGCAGACTTTGGCTTCTGAGGGTGTTTTCAGACGTTCACAGCTTACCACTGCATCTACAGCCAAGTCTAAAGCAACATTAAAGACAAATAAGCAAGTACAGCATTAACCTGGACAGGCCTCCATGCCTAAAAAGCAGATGCTCAAAATGGCTGACTACCTAATTACTCTGATCAGGGGTACCCATCCCCCTCCTGACAATCTGCTGAATATTGTGTCTCAAGGTTACAGGTTCCACTTTCACACTTTACCAAGGCTAAAAGGAATGCCAGACCTGCCACAAAATCAATGGGCAGAGGCACAAAAACAAATTACAGCCCTCATGGACATGACAGCTATTCAAAAAGTACCACAATAGGAACAAAGACAAATTTTTTACTCAAGACTCCTCCTGGTCCCCAGAAAGGGCAAAGCCTGGAGGCCCATTCTAGACCTTTCCACTCTAAATACTTACCTGAATGTTCCAGAATTCAAAAGTTTGACACTACAGCAGCTCCTTCCCATGTTGGGCAAGAAAGCTTGGCTTGTTACTTTGGACCTCAGAGAGGCATACCTGCATGTCCCTATCAGACAAAATTGCAGAAGATACCTCAGATTCAAAGGTGGTTCAATGCACTACCAATTCTCTGCACTGCCCTTTGACTTATCTACTATGCCCAGGGTCTTCACAAAGTCCCTGGCACCAGTTATTGCAGTTTGCAGACAAAAAGGAATTCAAATTTATCCATACCTGGACAACTGCCTGATTCAAGCAGAGAGCAAGGACATTCTTCTAAAGCATCTGGCGTTTGTAAAAAAAAAGTTAAGTTGCCTAGGGTACAACAGTACACGAAAAGTCAAAACTAGTGCCCTCACAAGAAATAATATTCCTGGGTGCCAGCTTAAATACAATGGCCCAGATGGCTTATCTCATGCCAAACAAGGACAACTGACTCAGTATTTTCTATTGATGGCAGCAAAGTCCCAACTCCCTGCAAGAAAAATAATGCAGGCCTTGGGATTCATGGCATCCTGCATACTTCTAATTCCATATGCCAGACTGCATATGAGGAAATTACTATGGTACCTAAAAATTGTTTGGAATCAACACTCTCACAGCTTGGAAATGGTAGTACCACTAATTCCCTGCCTACAACAGGAGTTTCAATGGTGGGTACAGGCATGTCACATCAACAAGGGTCAGCCTTTCACACTGCCTACAGCCAAGCAGACTTTAACAGATGCTTCGGATTACGCCTGGGAAGCACACATGGCAGGAAAATGTATTCAGGGCAAATGGACCACAGACCAAGTGCATCTACACATCAATCAAAAAGAGATGTTGGCTGTACTAAATGCCCTAACAGCTTTCAAGGACCTTCTGCATCCAGGACAATTATTAAAGACAGACAACACCACAGCAATGTGGTACATAAACAAGCTTACCCCCCTATGAAGACAACCCATGACCTTGTGGAATACAGTTCTATCTTATCAAGTACATCTGCAAATACAATTCCTGCCAGGAAAAAAAAATACTCTGGCAGACGACCAAAGCAGAAACATCATGGATAATCACGAGTGGAAATTAAATCCACAAGTTATGAGCATGATAATGCAAAAATGGGGGTGCCCGGACATAGATCTCTTTGCCTCCCCACTGAACTGCCAACTACAAAAACTCTGCACAAGGACTTATCACACACAAGCAAGGAAAGTGGATGCTCTTTCGCTCAGCTGGAAAAGCCTACACTTATATGCCTTCCCTCCTCTGCCTCTCCTTTTGAAGGTTCTCATAAAAGCCAGACAAGAAAAACCAGAGATGATTCTGATTGCTCCAGACTGGCCACGCCAACATTGGTACCCAATCTTAAAGAACTTAGCTCGAGGCCCACCTTGGATTTTGCCTCAAATTCAGCACCTTCTGACTCAACAAAACAATCAGATCCTACACAGTCAGCTCAAAACCTTATCCCTGGCTGCATGGCAGATTCATTAGCCAAACAGGCAACATCTCTCTCAAAAGCTGTTATGGATGTCATTTTGGAGGCCAGAAGGCCTAGCACCAGGAAATCTTATTCAGAAAAGTGGAAGAGATTCTGTGTCTGGAATAAGGCTCAAAGCCTTGACCCTCTTGTCCCTAACATACCTCAGATACTACAATACTTAACTGAGATGCTGGACAAAGGACTATCCTTCTCATCCATTAAGATCCACGCTTCTGCCATCTCGGCTCATTACAACACAGATCATCCTATTTTCTCTCATCCATTGCTAAAGCAGTACCGCAGAGGGGCAAAAAACATAAGACTGCCCCAGAGAGCACCAACACCTACTTGGGACCTCAATTTTGTTTTGGAAAAGCTCACTTTACCTCCTTTTGAGCCAGTCAATGCAGCAGAAATAAAATATACATCATGGAAAACCGTCCTGCTACTGGCAATAACCTCAGCACGAACAGTCTCTGAACTACAGGCACTAATGGCAGTGGAGCCCTTCATCATTTTTCACCAAGACAGGGTTTCCTTAAGAACAAACCCTTCATTTATGCCTAAGGTGATATCCAGCGTGGCTCTCAACTAAACTATTCACTTGCCAACATTTTACCCAAACCCCCAGAATAAAGGGGAGAGAATTCTACATTCCTTGGACATACACAACTACGTTTCTACTTGGACAAAGCAAAAGCTTTCAGGAAAACTGAGCAATTGTTTGTATCCTATGCTGCAAGATCACAGGGAAAGGCTATTTCAAAGCAGACCATTTCAAAGTGGATAGGACACTGTATCCGGTTCTACTACACACAGCATGGGAAGCCTGTACCATCTAACATTAGACCACATTCCACCAGGGCAACTGCAACTTCTACTGCCTATCTTAGAGGAGTACCTACCAGTTTAAGGGAAAGTAGAGGTATAGCCAAAAGAAGAAAGGGGGCTGGAGGGAGGGTAACCAGGACTACAACAGTCAACACATTCGAACATCTACATTTATGTTAAGTGTACACAACTGTACAATGTTCTTTGTGTTTCACTGTTGCAGTCATTACATTTGGGTAGATTCCCAAAGCGAAGGCTGGGAGGAGGAATTTAAATAGAATTAGGACCAGCTATACAGCCCTGCAAGAGTGCAGTGGCAAAGCCAGCTCTGGATTTAGAGAAAATTGGCAAATGATAATGCTTGGTGAAAGTATGCATAGAACTGCAGGTAGCAGCTTCTAGGATGTCCCTGGTAGGGACGCCTCTGAGAAAGGCTGTAGAGGTAGATGCAGCCCTGGTTAAATGGGATCTGATGCCCTGTGGTATAGGTTTTCCATGGTGCTTATAGCAGAAATGAATGCAGCTGCATATCCATTATGAAATGGTTTGCTTTGAAATAGCTTTGCCCTCTGTCCCTGCAGCAAATGCCACCGGCACTTCAGCTTTCCTTTGAGGTTTAGTCCTGTCCAAGTAGAATGTAAGTTGTCTGTGCACGTTTAAAGAGTGCAGTATCCGTTCCCCTTTGTTCTGTGGGTTAGGAAAGAAGATAGGCAAATGAATGGACTGATTAAGAGCCACACTGGATACCACCTTGGGCATGGAGGGATTGGTTCTGAGGGACACCCTGTCAAAATGAAAGATGATGAAAGGCTCCACTGCTATAAGGGCCTGTAATTCAGATACCCTTCTTGCTGAAGTGATTGCTAAAAGGAAAGCTGTTTTCCAAGAAAATAATTTTAAATCTGCAGTAGCAGCTGACTCTAAAGGAGGAAGAGTAAGTTTCGCCAAGACAAAGTTAAGGTCCCAGGCTGGAGTTGGAGCTCTCCTGGGTAGCCTTAAATTGTTGGCCCCTCTAAGGAACTGCTTGAGCAGTGGGCGAGAGAAGAGGGGAGGCTCTGTGCTATAATGAGCTGAAATGGCAGAGGCATGAATTTTGATGGAGGAAAAGGATAAGCCCTTATTGAAGCATCTTAGTCAAGTATTTTAGAATCTGAGGTAAATTGGGCGCTGCTGCGCACATCCCTTGAGACTGGTTCCAGGCACAGAATCTTTTCCATTTTGCAGCTGAAGATTTTCTAGCACTAGGCCTCCTTGTTTCTAAAATGATATCCATCAATGATTTACTGAGGAATGGTAGAGGAGAGATCAGGTAATTAAGCCAGGCTGCTAGGTTCAGGGTTTGCAGCCGAGGGTGCAGAATCTGGTTCTCCTGTTGAGACAACCGGGAAGAAGTCTGAGGCAGGTGCCATGGGGCCAAGCGTGACACACAGTGCAAGAGGGCGTACCAGTGTTGGCGTGGCCAGTCTGGTACAATTAAAATAGTCATGGCTTGTCCTGTTTGATCTTTAGTAGTACTTTGGAGAGCAGAGGAGGAAAGGCATAAACTGATAGGTTTTACCAGCTGAAGGACAAAGCATCCACTTTCCAAGCTAGCTTGTGGGGAATCCTTGTGCAAAATTTGTCCAATTGATGGTTCTGGAGAGAGGCAAACCAGTCTCTATCTGGGCTCCCCCATTTGCTTGTCAACATGTTGAAAGTCCTTGGCTCCAGTTTCCACTCGTGTGGGTCCATGAGGTTTCTGCTTAGTCTGCCAGTGTATTTAGTTTTCCTGACAGGAACTGAGCTTGCAGATTTTCTTGTTAGCTCAAGGATGTGTTCCACAATGCCAAGGCTAGTCTGCAGAGGGGGTAAGAATGTGTACCCCCCCCCGCTTGTTTATGTACAGGACAAGTGGTGTTGTCCGTCTTTACCATTAGTTGTCCTAGAAAAATGTGGTCCTTGAAGGCTGTCACAGCATTCTAACATTTCTTTTTGATACGGAGGTGCATTTGACTTTGTTTCCATTTGCCCAGAATGCACTTCCCTGCCAGGTGAGCCCCCCATGCATAGTCTGATGCGTCTGTTAAAGTTTGGGCAGCAGGGGGTGGTGTGAATGGTAGTCCCTTGTTTTGGTGGCAGGCCTCTGCCCACCAAAAGAACTCTAGGCGTAGGCAAGGTATGATAAAAATCTTTGCTTCTAGATCCTGAGAATGTTGGCACCATAGGCTTTTGAAATACCATTGTAGCTTCCTCATATGCAGCCTCGCATATGGAATTAGAAGAATGCAGGACGCCATGAACCCCAAAGGCTTGCAGTATTTGCCTTGCAGACGGCTGGGTTTTTGTGGCCACTTGTTTGTAGTAGGTTGTCAAATGAATCAGTTTCTCTGGCATGAGGAAAGCCATCTGGGAAGTTGTATTCAAGCTTGCTCCTACGAATATAATTTGTTGACAGGGTATCAGGTGGGATTTCTTTTCGTTTATGGTGTACCCAGACAAGTCAGCACCCTTTGAACAAAAGCCAGTTGATTCAAATGTATGTCCTGGCTTTCTGCCTGAATTAGACAATCGTCCAGGTATGGGTGTATTTGAATATTTATTAGCCTGTAAAATGCAATGACTGGAGCTAGGCACTTTGTGAATACCCTAGGCACAGTAGATAAGCCAAAGGGGAGTGCAGAGAAGTGATCGTGCATGTAGCCTGCTTTGAAGCATAGGTATCCTTCTGCAAGACTCCCTGATAAAAGAAGCATACCTGCACATTCCTAAGTCTGGTGTTGCCAACCAGGCATCTTTACCTAGAATAGGAAGCAGCTGGTGAAGTCAACATCTTGAATTTTGGAATCACCAGAAAGGTGTTAGAAAGGTCTAGGACAGGACGCCAAGAATTGCCTTCTGGGTACCAGAAAAAGTCTCGAATAGAAACCTTGTCCCTTTTCCTCTTCTGGTACCAACTGAATAGCCCCCATGCTTAAGAGGGAGAGTAGTTCATTTTGGGCCTCTGCCCACTGATCTGGGGGTAGATCTGGCCATCTGCTTGGTGTTGGTAACATGTGGAAGTGAAATCTGTACCCTTGGGACACTATTTAAAACCCATTTGTCCTGGGTAATGAGTTCCAGTTTTCTGCTTGCAGACCAATCTTTCCGCCTAAAAGACCATTCAGTTGGAAGTGCTTGGAAGTTTTACAAGCAAGTCATTGAGACATTGTTCCATAGGAGTCTTACTACTCCCAGATTTGTTTGAGGAAACCCCCCACTGCTTAGTCGTGTGCGTCCCCTGGGACTGAAACCCTGGGTTTCTGCTGTGTCTGGGTTTGGATTGAGATGACCTGGAAAGGTCTGGAAAGGACCAATTCTTAGAGGGGCAATGCCTACTAAATCTTGGAGGCTGAATTTGTAAGAAATCTTTAACAGTTTGCATAAATTTAGCTTTATCTTCCATCTTTTTAAGAACTTCCTCAGCTTTCTTACCAAACAGGCGGTCCTGATTTAAGGGAGCATCCAACAGTTTAACATGATCAGGCAAAGATTGCTCCTTAAGCCAAGCATGCCTTCTGAGCACAGACCCAGTAACAGCAGCCCTGAAAGAGGCCTCTAATGAATCAAATCCACATTAAAAGTATGTTTTCCAACCTGTTCAGCAGAACGCATTAAATCCTGTAATTCTTTGTTTTCATCACAGTCAAGAATCATCATTTTCTGTTTAAGCAATCCAATAACACGTTGTTGATCCTTTAACAAATGAAACTGGCAGTTTAAAGCCTTAATGGCCAAGGTTGCATAAGTGTAAACCTTCTTACCCCATCTATCCAGAGCCCTGGAGTCTCTATCAGAAGGGGTAGGATTTTTAGCAGTAGAAGCCTTAATGTCCTTGGGTCCCTGTGAAATAGTCTCTGGATCCACAATAGGATTTTTAAAAAAGGAACTTGTGTGGATCAGGAACCCTGTAATATCGGTCAGGTTTTCTGGGAGCAGGAGGCAAAGAATCAGGGGCCAAATTAGACTCCGAAAAGGCATTAACAATGCCTAGTACAGGAGGTATAGCTAAAGGCCTATGTTAAGGCAGGAGTAAGAAATCCCTAAGCCTCTTTTTTGAATCAGAAAAATCCTGGCTTTCGTAGTGGAAATGCTTTCTTAGAGTATTAAGGTTTCACCAAAAGAAAAATCCTCTGGAGGGGAAGCAGAGGGAATATAATCCTCTGCATCAAAATCCATATAGGAGATGAGGGTAAATCCAGATCAGAAGAACCAGAAAAATCTGAATCCTGCTCAGAAGATTCATAAACGTCAGTCCTACGTCTCTTAGAAGGGGGTGGTTGGCTTCCCCAGAATAGAGTTATAAGATCTTCAGCCATTCTTGTTTTTTAGGCATAGAGATCAGAGCATGTGACCTGGGCATCTGTTTCTTAGGCATGGTTCGAGGTTTAGGCCTAAATGAAGGAGGCATCGATTTAATATGCAAGTCTGTAGGCCTGAAGACACCCTCAAAAGCCAGTGCCTGCATAGCGGTTATGGACCCATCCAAGGTAGAGACATCCGCAGGTTCCACAGTTGAAGCATCTCGCGGCATACCGGAATTCGAATGGGTCTCAATATGGGCATGCGAATCAGATAGCGGGCATGAGGGCCTGCAATATCACCTCACTGAGTACCGGCGAACTGGCTTAGGAGAAGCGCAGTCGGCAGCTTTGGACCTACGCTGCCTGTCTCTATTTTTGCGTTTTTTCGGAATACTGGTTGTCTGATAGCTAACAGACGACATTTCTGGATAACTGAACAAAGAACCAAAATATTTAGAGGCGAAAATATACCGACAGTGCGCTGATTAAATAAGGAACAAAACAGACAGCAAGGTACATCATGGTAAGGGCCTAGGCAAGGAATACAGTACGAATGAAAATCTTTGTGAGGTATTTGCTTTCCACAAGTAATGCAATTATTAACTTTTACTGACATCGGTTGGAGCAAGAAAAAGTTTCCCCAATGGGGTACTTAGCTTTAGTTGAAGACTTCAGTTCTGAAACTCTAAAACGAAAATTTCAGGAGTCGGCTGACTGGCACTTGCGAACTGCTTCTGCTTCAGGCACCGCACTGCAAGAAAGACTGATGTAATGGTGTCAGCTGCATGTTATATACCCCTGACGACCTGACATCATGGAATAAGGGACAGCAACCAACGCAGAACCCAAGACTTTGTTAATCAGGCTGACTGAGGGCTACTGCAAGCAGATAACCCAAATGTAATGACTGCAACAGTGAAACACGAAGAACATCAGGCAAGCAAAAACTGAGGGCAATGCTACTCAATGCTAGAAGTCTAAATCTCAAAATGCACTCACTCGAGGCACTCCTTAAAATGAACATCGATATCTGTGCAGTGACTGAGCAATGGTTCAAAGCTCCAGAGAGCACCCCTGCACTACCAGGCTATAATTCATAGCACACTTTTCGGCCATGTAACCTATATCAGAACATCAAAGGCGGAGGTGTGTCCATACTCAAAGGATATCCACACCTCCAGGCTAGTTGCTCAGCATAATGCATCAGAGGTTATCCAAGTGCAACTAACTCTGGGCAAAACTGCAATCCAAATTGTGACTTGCTACAGATCCCCCACCATGCCCCAGGATTCCCACTCCTCTTTTCTTGATATACTGGAAAATATTAGGGGGTTCAATCAAACACCCTAATAATGGGCGATTTCAACTACCCCACCATTAATTGGGAAAACGACTCATGTACAAACTCCTTCGCTCAACGCTTTCTGGCATTCATAAATTCCAATGCCTGGATCAACTTAACCACACCCCCACCAAAGGCAACAATATCCTAGACCTAGTCATTATCAACATGAGTGACTGCTACTCTACACCTGAAGTCAACTCCTCATTGGTAAGATCCGACCATAAGCTAATCATCCTAGATATCCACATCCCGTCCCCATTAAGGAAACCATGGTAAAAAAATTTCTCCAACGCCAACTTCATGCTTAAGACAGAAGTGGCAAACTTCATGACACCCATGCAGATGGACTCTAGATTTACGACTGCTGAATCCTGCACAAATGCACTCTATAAGCACTTACACAAGTGCATGGATCGTGCTATCCCAAACATAACCAAGAAGCTATCCTCCAAAAAAAGGAAGCCAATCTGGTGGTTACCTGCCATAAACAAACTGTACAACAGAAGAAAAACTGTTGTAAAAGAGTAAAATCCCATGATTCGTGGTGCTCCCTGGTCAGCCTCAGTAAGAAGCTGAGATCCCTTATAAGAGCCTCCAAAGCTAGCTACGAAACAAAAAATAGCCACTGATTCTAAGGACAAACACAAAGCACTATATAGCTATGTCAAGAATCTCAATGGTAACACCCAGGTCTGCTCTGAGTTACAGCACAATGGCACAAAAATTACAGAACCAACTGATATTGCCAACATCCTGGCAGATATGTTTAGTGCTAACTTTACCCTCCCAACCCCCTAAAGTGCCCATATCTATACAGGAAGAATGCAGGGTTCCTGTAATCACAACTACACAGGTAAAAGCCGTACTCACTAAAGCCAAAAACACAGCATCCATGTGACTGGACAACATCCCAGGCTGCGTTTTACATGAACTTCATAACGAACTGGCTCCCACCTAAGCACCATGTTCAATCATAGCCTCACTTCAGGCTTTGTTCCCACTGAATGGCACACAGCAACAGTTATCCCACTCCACAAAGGGGGAGCCACCACTGATCCTGGGAACTATTGCCCTATTAGCCTAACGAGCCAGGTCTGCAAGGCCATACAACGTATCATGGAACGCAAAACAAAGACATTGGTAACCTCCAAACTCTGGACCCCACCCAGTCCGGGTTTGTGAAAGGCAGATCATGCCTCCTGAACCTAATCGATTTCTTTGAGGCAGTCACCAAAGCCATAGATGAGGGTAAGGTGGTTCACACAGCCTATCTCGACCTTGCCAAGGCTTTCAACACCATCCCCCATTCTGGAATTATAGGTAAACTTACTAAACTAGGTATAAATCCCTACATCACAAGATGGGTTGCAAACTGGCTCACTGACAGAACCCACACTGTAAAAGGTGCAGACTCCAAATCTGAATTCAAACCAGTGACAAGTGGAGTACCACAGGGTTCAGGCCTGGGACCTCTCCTATTTGGTATCTACTTCTCTGAAGAACAGGCTAACAAAGAAGGCCTCTGGCTAACGGAGTTTGCAGATGACTACAAACTAGGAGCCATAGAAGAGTCCTCAAATAATGTGGACATCCTACAGAAGGGCCTCACTTAGACAGATGCCTGGAGTCAGAGGCATGGCCTCAAGCTCAATGCCAAAAAGTGCACGGTCATCCCCTTTGGTAAAAACTCTGTACCCATGAACTACCACATAGGCAACAGTCTAACATTGAATGTGTGATAAGAGACCTGGGACACAGGTGGACAGTAGTCTCTCAAAAGATAATCACATTGCCACAGTAGTCAGGAAGTCCTTCAACGTGGCACACCTCATCATAAAAGGGTTCTCATCCAGGAAAAAAAAAAAAGAGGTCATTGTCCCCCTCTACTCAACACTACTAAGACCCATAATAAAGTACAAAGCCCCTTTTGGAATGTACCTCAAGACATCTGCAGCAGCTGGAAAGGCCACAGAAGTATCTCACAGAGGATTAATGGCCTCAAACAGATGCCCTACACTGACCATCTCAAAAAATTCCAGCTTTACTCTATAGCATATAGCCTACTACAAGGTGATTTCTGCCTAACATATACAGCTATTTCAAACCCAGAGCTGTTGGACATGCTACACCTAAAAAAATCCCAATCCCTCCGAGCTACATGCTCTAGGGACCTAAACCTTGTCACCACAATAAACAGGATATGCTGGAGGGATAGATTACTGTCCCAGAGACTTCCCATATTCTGGAACAAGCTACTCATCTATGTCGAGCAAAGTTCCTCATTAGCACTCTTCAAGAAAAATCTTTGAGTGGATGGGAAATAGGAAATATACCCCGGGAATCACTTCTGTGGCTCTGCTCGAGTGGCACAGAAAAATAACTTTCTTAGGAGGCATAAGCCAGGGAACCTTGTTGGCTAGGCTTACTTAGGCCCTTGGGCCGATAGCCTAGTACCTACATATGAACCTATTAGAATAAATACATTATGTAGCACTGAAATGTGCTGACATTATAAGGGCGTCAGTTCATTATTTACTCAAAGCAAATGTCAGAGTGGAAAAGTTCAAATAGTGGATAAAATGGAGGAGAGGAAGAGAAGTAAAAGCAGCATTACAAGAGAAAAGAAACCAAGGAAAAGAAGAAACAACATGGACAAGATTTACAGCTGCAGACTGTGGTGACTTTGAACAAACAGATTTGTCCACATTAACCATGCATCATTGTGTGCGTGTGTGTGTGTGGTAAAAGAACTAGAAAGCAAATCTGCACTGATACCTGCTTGCTGCCCTGCTGAGGGGGACACTTGTGCAAGTGCAGTGGACTGGTTCCAGTAGTAAGGGATGGCAGCATATCTCTAAAAACCATAGAAGAAATCTGGACAAGGCCATAAATAATAGGGGACAAAGGCGCAAAAATTGGGAAAATTTACAAATACTGCACTTGCAAACTTAGAAAGTTGATAAACAAGTTTTGCATTACAGTGAATTTTCTTAAGAATATGAAGTCTGAAAAACAAATTCCTGCCAATTTTCTGACTACAGTGTTCAATGATTTGCCAGTGATTTGACAGAAAACTGCAATTTTATGAAAAAGACAAAAAATCTGGACTTTCTGCAAAAATCTGTACTGTTGAGAGATATGGACGGGAGTCTTGAACCAACAACCATCAATCATTTTCAACACAGCCAAATGCAGCACAGCAAGCCGACAGAGCTCGGAAACAGCGTCAACAAAGAAAAATAAATGAAATCAGTCACCATATAAACGCTGTCCCCTAACGGCACTGAAACACAGTCTCAAAGACTCAGAAAATTCATGGATGGAAATTTCCAAAAATCCAATGGTACTACTGAGCTCGTGGAAGGAGTCAGTAATCCAATGATGGTATTAAATAAAAGACCTTTATTCACAAAACGACACTAGTAAGCGCTTTCGCCCGTAGGCTTCTTCAGACTTTAATCTTTTGGATTACTGACTACTACTTCCACGAGCTCAGTAGTACAATTGGATTTTTGGAAATTTCCATCCATGAATTTTCTGAGTCTTTGAGACTGTTCCAGTGCCGTTAGGGGACAGCGTTTATATGGTGACTGATTTCATCAATCATTTTCATTTGTTTGCCAAAGCCATTACAGCAGTGTTTTGCAGAGAGGTGGGAAAAGCCTTAAATTTGACTGGTATGTTTATTTTACATTTGTTGACCGGGAGAGTCCAACTGGATTACAAGTCCATTTTCAGTGGAGGCCCAGGGAGAAAAGCTCCAAGAGAACATACAAAACATAGTTTCAAGGACAGACTTTTGACATACAATTTCCATAGAAGAGACTTTGACATACATAATTAACTAACAGGATGCATTTGTTCTCTTCAATATATTAAATTTTAGACTACATTCCTAAGTTTAGAAATCCTGTGATAGATTTACTATCCGAGTAAAAGCAGAGAGACGTAGAATAAGGCTCAGAGAGAGCAGATAATACTCGCTATAGTTGAGAAGGATAAACTGATTCACTACATGTCTTCGACTGGTTTTAGTAAAGAAGGATGCCAAATTGATTTACAGTATGTCTTCTCCTGGTTTTAGTTGCTTATGGACAGCTCAACATTGCTGGGGTAGATTTCCCTAACTCCTGGAGAGATGGGATAAGCAGTAGATAAACAGTCCTAAGTGAGTACAGTACTATGATTGGTTGGCTTAGCAGAGTTACTCAAGTTAGGTGAAGTGTTCTAATGAGACATTAGCCAGGGGGGGATACAAGAGGACGGTCTATTATTCATAAAGTGAGTTTTAACAAGTTTCTTGAAGTGATGGGGATTTGTTGTCAGTTATGTGAGCAGGAAGGGAGTTCCAGGTTTTTGCTATACAGTGGCTGTAGACAGACTTACCAGCTTCATTGTTATATTTGTTACTTTGAGGAGGTTTTGTGTGCTAGGCCTCAAGGACCTGGCAGTTGCATAGAGTTGCAAAATATTTTGTAGGGCTGGGGTGTTTTCAGAGTTATGTATTCTTTTGAGGGCTAGTGATAGTTGATTGAGTTGAAGTAGTAGTTCAAGAAAATTGAGTATTTTTTAGGCAAAGTGATGTGCTCTGATGGGAGAGGTTGTAGCGAATTTGGCTAACTATCAAGTTTGTATAGCTCAGATTTGCGGAGATTTGTAAGCACGAGGGAGGCATAAAGTAGGGTGGATAGTAGGTAAGTCCTCACTATTGTAGTTTAGAGGTGGTCAGTGAGGAATTTTTTATTGCGATACAGGCGGCCACGTTTTTTATGTACTTGTTTTATGGTTATAGAAATATGTAGGTCAAATCTAAGGTGATCATCTATTTCAACACTTAATAGTTTGGTATTATTTGTGGGGGTGACTGTGGTCTTGTTAAAGGAGGAGATGAAAAAATCAGTGGGAGGTGTGGCTCTGTGGGAGCTAAAGAGTACTAGCTTTGTTTTACTTGGGTTCAGAATGAGACTTTGGTTTGTAATCCAAGATGTCCTTCAAGAATGCAACTGCAGTCATAACATGTGAGTTTGTCCTGCCTCAGGCAGCCCTCGGTCGGCCGGATTCCAAAGTCTGGGTCCGACGTCGGCTGATGTCGCATTTCTCTCAGACGTCAGAGCGGCTGGAGTACATAAGCATCAGCCAACGCCATTTTCTTAAGTCTTTCTTGCCGCGGTGCCCGAAGCAGAAGCAGTTTGCAAGTGCCGGTCGGTCAGCTCCTGTATTCTACGATACCGAAGTCATCGAAAAAGCTAAGTACCCCGTTGGGGACCTTTTCTTGCCTCAGCCGATGTCAGAAATTACTGAAAAAGTTAATTGTCTTTTTTGTGGTAAACAAATACCTCATAAGGATTTCCACTCTTACTGCCTCCCTTGCCTGGGCCCAGACCAAGACGTCTCGGCCTGTGTAGCCTGTGCTCGCTTCAACAATCGCACTCTCAGGCGCTGGGCGGAGTTCGCTGAAGATTTTTTCGGCGATAAATTTGCCTACACCATGCCGTCGGATCTTCCGACATCGCAAACACCCAAAAAGCGAAAAGACCGGGACCGACATCCGCGGCCCGCATCTACCACCGACTCCACGCCAAAACCTAGCGCGAGTGCTCCGGTTCCCTCTGAGACAGTCTCTCCACCGCTCCGAACCGAAGACACCGCATTACCGACGACTCCGATTCCAGACATTCCTCTGACGCCAGTTATAGACTTTCCTCCGGATACCGAAACAGAGGAAATGCCCGAGACCATTGCTGTAGACAAGGTCACTCCTGCACGTGGAGCTGCCAGGCCTCCTATGGCTATGTCTATTAAGGCCTACACTAGGGCTAAGGCAGCCAGCAAAACAAAGCATATTACTTCTACATCCCTACCTCAGCCGACTCCAGAGACACAAATTATGTCCATGGCTGCGGATTTAATTCCCATGATTAGAGGTTCACAGGCCCATCCTGAGAGAGCATCCCAGCCTCCTCCTGAAAAAAGGCCCCGGGTTGAACCCTCTGACCCTACTCCTTCAGATGAAGACTCTGAGGGCTCTGTCAACTCTGATAGCCAGGAAGAGCTCTTCCAGACTTATGAGGACTCGGATGCAGAAGATTCCATCCCTTCGGCCTCCCCTCCTGAGGATATTTCTTTTGGGGAAGTTCTGCACACCATGAGGGAACATTTCAAGTGGCAGGGTCAGGAATATTCTGATTCTAGGAAACGCCTTAGGACTTTCCTTAAGATGCCTCAGCACAGGCCCTTAGCTATTCCTCCTGTACTTGATGTTCTGGATGATTTGCATTCTGACTCTAGTGCTACCCCTGATTCTCTTCCTCCTGCTCGAGCCAAGCCAGACAGGTATTACAGGGTCCCAGAAACTCATTCCCATTTATTCAGGGTCCATTCTGCTGATCTGGAAACTATTTCACAGGGGCCTAAAGGAGTTTCAGCCTCCACCTCAAAAAATCCCTTGCCCTCCAACAGGGAAGCAAGGTCTTTCGAGAGATGGGGCAAAAAGGTTTACACATCCACTACCTTATCTATGAGAGCTTTAAATTGCCTTTTTCATATGTTACAATATCAGGATTATCTCTTAGAAGATTTACAAAAAACATTAGCTTCTCCTGATCCTTTAGACAGGAAGAATTTGCAGGAAGCTGTACATAACACTCAGCAAGTAAGCAATCACTTCCTGCTGTGTGGATATGATGCACTGGAAGCTTCATGTAGGGAAGCTATGACAGGGGCAGTGATTCGTAGACATGCTTGGTTAAAAGATCAACCTCTACCAGATCATGTAAAAGCAAAACTTTTGGATGCACCTTTGGAAAAGAACAAGCTTTTTGGTGCAAATGCTAAGGATGTGTTAAAGACCATCGAAGAAAAAGCAAAATCAGTTCAGACTGTGAAAGATTTCCTCCAGGTTCAACCCCCCATATTCAGTAGGAATTGGCCTTCAAAAAACTGGTCCTTTCCTAATCCAGAAAAGTTTCAAAGGGGTAAGAACAGACGTGGCCGAGGAAGAGGCCAATACAGAGGCCCTTACAGGGGACGTCAATGGCAGCCAGGAAACCAAAGAAGTGACGCAGGGGTTTCACCTGCCCAACAACCACAAACTCAATGACTTTCCTCTACTACCGCCTACCAGGGAACAACTAGAAGCTCCCTTGGGCGGGAAATTATCTCTGTTTGCAGAAAACTGGCACAAACTGACAAAGGACAAATGGATTTTGGACATTATAGACCTAGGGTACAGGTTTCATTTTCATACCTTACCAAGAAAACAAGGCATGCCAAACCTACCACAAAATCAAAGGGCAGAGGCTATCAAGCAAATCACTCTGCTGACTCGAATGAAAGCAACAGAAAGAGTTCCACAACAAGAACAAGAACAGGGGTTTTACTCAAGACTGTTCCTTGTTCCAAGAAAATAATCTCAATGGAGACCAATACTGGACTTGTCCGCATTAAACACCTTTCTCATAGTACCAAAGTTCAAAATGCTGACTCTACAGCAACTTCTTCCCATGCTGGGCAAGGAGTCGTGGCTGATCACTCTGGACCTCAAGGAGGCATACCTGCATGTCCCTATCAGACACAGCTGCAGAAGATACCTCAGATTTCTTGCAGGGCCAGAGCATTATCAATTCTCAGCATTGCCATTTGGCTTGTCTACTGCGCCCAGAGTATTTACAAAATGCCTGGCTTCAGTAATTGCTCATTGCAGGCTCCAGGGTATACAAATTTACCCGTACCTGGACGACTGCCTCATACAAGCGGACGACAAATTGATGTTGACAAAAAACCTGGATTATGTCATACGATTACTTCAAGCTCTGGGATACACAGTCAACTTCCAAAAGTCAAGACAGCAGCCATCCCAGCAAACAATCTTCTTAGGAGCCAAACTAGACACAGCCTCTCAAGATGGCTTACCTGACAGAAGACAAGCAAGAGAAGTTAACTCATTACTTCAAAAGTTTAGCAAAACTCACCCAGATGACTGCAAGGAGATTCCTACAGGCGCTGGGTTACATGGCATCCTGCATTTTACTGGTTCCATTAGCAAAACTACACATGACAAAGCTTCAATGGTACCTAAAAAGCATTTGGTCTCAACACAGCAACAACTTGGAGACAATCATACCACTCATTCCATGCCTACAAAAGGAATTCCTATGGTGGGCCTCGGTGAGCCAGAAAAACACAGGTATGTCATTCAAAAAACCACAGCTAACACAGACCATGACTACAGACACCTCAGACCTTGGATGGGGGGTGCACATGGAAGGCAGGTGTATACAAGGGCAATGGTCTCCAAAGGAAACACATCTGCATATAAACCAAAAGGAAATGCTGGCAGTAATGCATGCCATCGAGGCTTTTCAACACCAACTCCAGCAAGGCCATTTAATGATACGGACAGACAACACCACTGTGATGTGGTACATCAACAAGCAGGGGGGCACCCACTCATACCCCCTTTGCAGACTGACAATGCAGCTTTGGGAAAAATCACTGAGCCTAAATATCCAGTTACAATCCCAGCTTGTTCCAGGAAAAGACAATGTGTTGGCAGACAGCCTAAGCAGGAATTTCACAGATCCACACGAGTGGAGGTTACATCCGAAGGCCTTCAGACAACTCACTTCGACATGGGGCAAGCCAGAAGTGGACCTATTTGCCTCTCACCTCAACCATCTTCTACCAAAATTTTGCACAAGGACATACCATCCAAAAGCTTGGAAAATAGATGCCCTCTCATTCAACTGGAACTCCCTAGCAATCTATGCATTCCCACCTCTGCCACTGATGACCTCAGTATTACTAAAGATCAAAGCAGAGAAGCCCAAGGGGATCATAATAGCTTCGGATTGGCCAAGACAACACTGGTACCCACTACTACGGAGCATATGTCACACCAGGAGGTGGGCCCTTCCTCAGTGGCCTCTACTTTTGACTCAACACAATTTCGAAACACTGCATCCAAACCTTCAGACACTGCAGCTAACAGCTTGGGAGATCCCATAAATAACTTCAGCCTATCTCTCTCTAAGGAAGTTCAGCAGATACTAACAGAGGCTCGAAGACCATCCAACCAGAAAGGTTTACTTAGCAAAGTGGAAAAGATACAGCAATTGGAATACCAGCAAGGGACATGATGCTTCATTGCTGAACATCCCACTTATCTTGGAATATTTGGCAGATATGTTAAAGAACGGCCTCTCATATTCTTCCATAAAGATACATGCATCTGCTATTTCAGCTAGATACAACACTGATCCTCCTGTTTTCTCTCACCCCTTACTAAGACAATTCCTCAGGGGAATCAAGAACATTAAGCCACCAAGAAAGGCCCCAGTGCCAGCCTGGGACCTCAATTTTGTCTTAGAAAAACTGACTCTACCTCCTTTTGAGCCAGCAGCTTCAGTTGACTTGCAATTTCTCTCATGGAAGACAGCTTTCCTGTTGGCAATTACCTCAGCAAGAAGGGTTTCGGAGCTACAGGCCCTAATGGCAATACCACCCTTTATTATTTTTCACAGAGACAGGGTTTCATTAAGGACCAACCCTACCTTTATGCCAAAGGTGGTATCTAGGGTTTCTCTAAATCAAGCCATTCATCTGCCTGCTTTCTTCCCCAATCCTGAGAATAAGGGGGAAAGACTTTTGCATACCTTGGACATTCACAGACAACTTCGATACTACCTGGACAGAACCAAGGCCAGTAGGAAGTCTGAACAACTTCTTGTAGCTTACGCCCCTGCAGTCCAAGGAAAAGCAATTTCAAAACAGACCATTTCTAAATGGAGTGGACATTGCATCAGATTCTGTTATTCCTTTCATGGAAAGACTGTTCCAGCCAATGTCAGGCCACATTCCACCAGAGCTACAGCCACATCTACAGCATTTTTAAGAGGGGTGCCTACCAAGGACATTCTAGAAGCTGCTACATGGAGCTCCGTGCATACATTCTCCAAACACTACAATCTTCCTCTATATTCCAGATCCAGAGCAGGCTTTGCTTCGGCAGTCCTGCAGGGTTTGATTGCCACACCATCTCTTTCCTAGTGCATACCTCCTCCCCCAGCTAAGCTATGGTATTCTACCCACATGTTATGACTGCAGTTGCATTCTTGAAGGACATAGTACAGTTTTGTACCTACCATAAATGTAGATGTCCGATAGACATGCAACTGCAGTCGGATTTTCCCTCCCTCCATACCCCTCTATGCCTAGGGTCCACTCCTATCCCTGTTACTCTTAGCTGGGGATATCTGTTATGGTGTATTTGTTTTATTGCTCTTTTACTTGTTTGAAATCCTGTTTTTGTCTTCCAATTTGATTACAGCCTTCCTTGGAGGGCACCTGGCATCTGGGGCAAGAAACACTGAAGAAAATGGCGTCAGCTGATGCTTATGTACTCCAGCCGCTCTGACGTCGGAGAGAAATGCGACATCGGCCAACGTCGGACCCAGACTTTGGAATCTGGCCGACCGAGGGCTGCCTGAGGCAGGACAACCCACATGTTATGACTGCAGTTGCATGTCTAATGGACATCTACATTTATGGTAGGTACAGAACTGTACTTTTCTGCTAGGGAAAAGCATTCTTGAGTTAGGGAGTGAAGGATGTCAATTGATTTGGCTGCACATATTACGGTGTTATCACCTGCATACTGCACTATTGAGGCTTTAGGAATACTGTTGGGGAGTTGATTGGGGAAGAGGGTAAAAAGAAATAGCCCCAGGATGGAGCCTTGGGATACTTCTAGGGAGACTGGTAGGGGGAAGAGTTTGTTTTGCCACATAACAGCTTTCCTTTCCTCTAGGTAGTTTTTGAACCAGGAGATTGCAGGGGTGGTAAGGTTTAGAGTTGCTAGTGAAATGAGGAGTTTATTGTGGTTAACCATATCGAATGCTTTTGACAAGTCAAGGAAGGTGGCAGATGCAAAGTCTGTTTCTGTGAGTATTGACAATGTTGGTGAATTCTGTTAGTGTGGTGAAGGTGCTATGGGAGGGTCTAAAGCCATGTTGCTGTGTTGCTATTAGATTATTTTCTAGGAGATATTTCATTAGTTGCTTGTGTATCACCCTCTAAAACTTTAGTAGTATGGCTATATGGTGGTAGTTACTGAGTTCCAGGGAGGTTCCCCCTTTATGTAGAGGAAAGATATGTGACATTTTCCATAGCTTAGGTACTATACACTCTGAGATGGATCTGTTAATTAGGATGGAGACAGGATATAAGACTTCTGCAGCCAGGTGAAGGTATTCAGTGGGTAATTTATCTGTGGCTAAAGACATTGGTTTGAGCTTGCAGAGTAGTTTTTCAATGGATTTGGTAGGTTCTGGGTGGAAGCTGAACTTGAGGCAATTGTTAGTTGGGGTGGGTGGTGGATTTGCAGGATTGGGGATGTTGTCATAGGGTTGGTTGTTTGCATGGGTCTGGATGGTTTCTGTAAAGTATTAAATTGAGTGGAGAGGTCTGCTTGGTTATCTATTTTTGGGGTTGGGGTAGTTTTACCTGGTTGTAGAATAGAGTTAACTGCTGCCCAGAATTTTTGTGGGTTGTTCCTGTGCTTATCCTGTAACTTTTGCTAGTAAGATGTTTTGTCTGTTTTGGTGAGTTTTTTGGCTTTGTTACTTGGTTCAATGTATATTTGTTTGTTCGATTGGGATTTACTGCTGAGGTAGTTGGTCCAGGCCTAGTTTCTTTTTTTTTTTAGGAGGGATTTTGTGTCTGGGGTTAACCAGGGGGCATTTTTAGTTTTAATTCTTATTGTTCTGGAGGGGGTGTGATGGTTAAGAGTGTTTAAGAAGTTAGTATTGAAATATAGTACAGTTTTATCAAGAGGTAGGTTTTTTAGGGGGGTACAGTTGCACATTTTTAGGTTGCGTATAAAGTTGGAGCGGTTAAAGTTTTTTTGTTTCTGATTAGGCACGTAGATATTTGGGTCAGTTGTGGTGATTTTTGACAGGAGTAAGAATGTGGCTTGGTCACAGTGTCTGGTAGACACCCTGCTAGGGATATCAGTGATAGGTGGGATACGAGTATACAATCTAGAGTGGAGTGGTGTTTGGTTCTCGTCTGTTCTTGTGGAGGAAGTGATGAGTTGGGTTAGGCCATGTAGGTTAATATGGGAGAGTGGGTTATGATTGGAACAGTTTTGCCAATCAGTATTAAGGTCTCCTAATACTATGCTTTCCTGGCGGAGGGAGTTAGATATCCATTCTAGGAGTTTTTCTGTAATGAGGATATTGTTGCCTGGAGGGATGTAGCATCCTATGATGTTGATGTGTTTACTATCATTAAGCTTTAGTTTTGTTAGAGTGAGTTCAACTTTATGAGGTCTGGGGTTATGTCTACCGTCTAATGGCTGAGGTGAGATTTATACACTATAGCAACACCGCTCTTTATTTTACCTATTCTATCACTACGAATTATATTGTAACCTGATGGAGTGATTTCATAGTTGTGGTTGCCTGGTTTAAGCCAAGTCTCTGTTAGTATGACCATCTCAGGTTGAGAAGGAGAGTAGTTCATGAAGGTCGTGGACTTTGTTTTGTATAATTCTGACATTTAAATTTAAAATGAGGAGTGTGGATTTGTCTCCGTGGAGTAGGGTATCATACAGGTTGAAGGTTGGGGCTCCTAGATTTTGTGGGCCTGGGTTTGGGTATACAACACCGAAGCTAAGGAGTTTGGTTTTGAGGTAAAAATAGAGTTTGACTAGTTTGTTTAGGGTCTTAAAGTTCTTTATAGTTGTTTGGTACTGGTAGTGTGATGGCTGTAATCTGTGTGCATAGTGCTGAATAAAGAAGGTTTGGTAGTGATATGGGGCTAGTTGAGTAAAAGGGTGTGTTGTAATAATGTTAGTGGAAGTAGTTTTTCTTGGTATGTGGATAAAATTTTGTTTTTGGTGGTTGGTGATGGAAGTTAGCAGTGGGAGGGTGGATACACCTAGGAGCAATAATAAGAGGTGTATGTATGTGGGTTTGGGTATGGTTTGGATGGGTTTGGTAATGAGCGAGAGATCTGCTTGGGATGGGGTGGGTGTGGTGGATGATGAGTGGTGTTTGTGATTGTAAGGTAGTTAGATGGAAGACTGCGCTTTACAGGATGTGGAATAGTGGAAGAGAAGGAAATAGGTACAGGGTGGGGCAGATTTAATGATTGGTGGTTAGCATGATGGGAGTGGCTAAGTTTAGCTGAAATGTAGCACTAGTGGGAGCGGGCGGGAATAGGAAGCAGGGAGGGGAGCAGAGTGAACCCGAGCACAGCGAGGCCAACACTAACTCCAATTATATCACTGGGCTTACTTGTTTCTTTTCTTTGTACACCAAATGTATCTTTCCACTTATTTCCGTTTACACCAAATGTGTCTGTTTGGCTGTATTGTACTAGTTTAATTTACTTGTACTGATGCAGTCACACTGAAAAGGGTCTGGGGAAGCTTCCTCACCACAAGTAGGCCAGAAGATAACTTTCAAAATGGTGCCGCTCAAGGAGACCCACTAATCTAGATTAATGTGCATGGGGAGGAGGGAGATACAAAATGGGGGAGGGTATAACCAGAAAAAGCAGGTAGAGATCTGGCCTGCCCCCTCACAGAACACTGCAAAGAAAAGCAATCAGCGTAAGAAGTGGAAACCTTGGTGCTGTAATTTAAGTGTGAGCAAGGAAGAGACAGAAGCAGGAAATTAGAGTGTAAGCAGTTAGTTGCAGAAACACTACTTTATGACCTTGGTGTGCAAGTAATACAAAGGAAAGTAAATCTATCTGGGGGGCAAAATACACCAGAGTAAATAGTACTTGCTTTACTTTACAAGTATTCAGTGGGGAGGCAGATCTATTTGGGACAAGATACAGCAGGTATATTGTTAAGTTATGCCACCCAGTGCCAACACACAAAGCTATAGTTGCCTGGGGGGGTGGGAACTTGAAGGTGTGTATGCCGGCCAAAACAATGTTTAAAAAATAACTAGTAAAAGTACCAATGTGTTGTAAAAGGAAATGTAAATAACCAGTCAAAATGTTTAAAACATAACTGTTAAGGACCACATCTGCTAATAAGAACTGTAAATACCCTGTCACCTATGCAGACTTGTCTGGTAGGTATCCTTATTAAAAAGTGTTACTCTTGGCTTGCAATAACTGTAGGGAGAAACCGGACCGTAGCAGTTGTGTGGGTAGCTGTGTTTGTGGAAGCTGGAGTGGGCATTTATAAGTGTGGTGCGAATGTTATGCATTATGAAAATGGAGAGATAAAGAGTAAAATTGTGCTCGGTGAAGTCCCTAGCAATTTCATCACTGCTTGATTCAGACATGTACATTCCCCGGTGTTTGTCAGTACTATGTTTGAGTGCATTGTTTTGGAGTGTGGTATCGCTGCTATAACTGCTGGTATTCTTTCAATACAAGTATCTACTTTGGAAGTTTTCTCCAGGAGTCTGTTGCCGTGAGGATGAGAAACACACTACAAGTATACAACTAAGACAAACTACATAAAGCAATAGTAAGAAAGTACTAGGTCACATCAGAGGCTTGGGAGGTTCATTGTTAAGAAACTGAACTGCTGTAAAAATTTATCATTAAATACCATAATTTCAGGTTATACTACAAGAGAATAACTATGTAAAGCTAACCATGTCAGCAGCCAAAATGCATTACAAGTTGAATATGTTACTGTGCACATTTTAAAAAATGGATAGACTGGCCTAAAGTCTGGACTGATGCGTTTGCTTCTTTTTTTTTTATTCCTGGGAAGAAGTGAAGAGACACAATGGAACCGATTTAGTGGCACACCAGGCTATTTTTTATGTCGATTGTCATGCAAAGCTGACTAAATAGTTGAATCTAGCAAAGCTGGAAATGTGAGACAGTAGCCCACTGAAGGAGGGGAGATGGGAGGAGTAACCTGGCCAGGAACTGAAACTTGCAAAACTGCTCCCTGTGAAAAGTCTTTATCTCAGTAATTTAACACTTTTGCAAGTTTCTTTCAGAGAATGCGTAGTACATCAGTAAGAACATTTGTAAAACTCAGCACATACCAGTCAATGACACGAGCTGCAGACTCTCAAACTTGGCAGTTTTTTTTTCCAGGTGTTCCATTCTAAGTGAATGGAAGTCTAGTCTGACAACAAATGGTAGGTCTTTGTTCTCACAGTCTGTGCATTATGGGACAGATTTAGCTTTCCAAAGGAATCACTATGTCTGCCCCCAAGAGGGCAGACAAGAGAAAAAACAAAATAAAATTAGTAATGAGTACTTATTTTGCTGCAGGCGGAGGTGTAGTAAATCACAGCACGATAAAAAATATGTTTTCTTCATCATTTGCCCATAGTGGTCCTTCAATGAACAAATGAAAATGACATCAGATCATATGTTCCCAGTTATCCCTCTCCATCACAGGCTCATAGGATGATACTAGGCTATTGACCTGGAGGCCCTTATAAGCCTAGCCAATAATTTCGCCCATTCCTCAAAGTCAGGACCCGTTTCCCCTGACCAGCAGGGACACAGGTAGGATCATTGAGGTATATTTTCCGTTTTCCATCCAGTCAAGTTTCCTCTTAAAGAGGGCTATTGAGGTACTCTGCTTGACATGGAGAGGAAGTCTATTAAACAGATCGGGGCATCTTTGGGACACAAATCTATCCTGCCAACAAGTTCTATTAATGTCACAGACCAGGTTAAGGCTCTGCATGCAGGTTGTAAGAGTGGAGTTTGTCTTAAAGATATGCAGCAACTCCATCAAGGCTGGGTCTGAAACGGCCTTGTATGCCAGACACAGGTCACCTCTGAGCAGTCAATACGAGACTGAGTAGAGGGGACAGGGCTTTTAGTATGTGTGTATAAGACAGGTGTTTGAGACCCTGGTCAGGAACCTCTGCTGTCTCTCCAAATGCTGCATGTGCTTGGCAAGGTACATGCTGCAGAGGGCACTGTACTCAAGAAGTCTGATAAGGGAGGAGTACAGAGAAGTTATGACCTTGTTCCTGGATGAAATACCCTTATTTATGAGGTGGACCATGCAGAAAGCCTTCCATACAACAAAGGCAATGTGGTGGTCAAAAGTCAGGCTGCTATCAACCTGGGTGCCCAAGTCCCTCACAACCGACTGCAGGCTTAGTACGTTATTAGTGTGATTAGTGGCAATGACATATTCCTCAAAGGGGATAATGATGCATTTCTTGGCATTCAGTTTGAGGCCATGCTTCTGGCACCAGTCATTAGTTTGGGTAAGGCTATCTTGGAGGATGTTCACATCAGAGGAATTTAAGACTGCGCCCAGCTTGCAGTTATCTGCAAACTTGGTCAGCCAAAGACCACTGGTTTTGGCTTACACCTCAGAAAAGTATACTCCAAACAGAAGCCCCAAAACTGATCCTTGGGGTACACTGCTCACTGCAGGTCTACTACTAAAGGTGGCTTCCCTACTTTGAATGGGTTCTATCAGTGAGCCAGTTAGCTACCCACCTGGTAAACATATGGGTTAATGCCTAGCTGGGAGAATTTATTATGCCCAAGTAAGGGAACAGTGTCAAAGGCTTTGGGTAGGTCAAGGTAGGCAGTATCCACGGTCTACCCCTCGTCCATGGCTTTGGTGACTGTTTTGAGTTAGTCGACAAAATTTAACAGGAATGACCTACCTTTGACAAAACCAAACTCTGTGAGGTCAAGCATTTGTAGGTTGACAATGTCCTTTATAAAGTTCACGATAATGCGGGTCTATGGACTTACAGATCAGGCTAGTTAGGCTGATGGGTCTATAACTGCCTGGGTCAGTGGACTCTCCACCTTTGTGTAGAGGGATGACAGTGGCAATCTTCCATTCAGCTGGGATGAAGCCAATGCTCAGGCTTTGGCTGAAAAAGGGTGTCTAATAGAGCTGAAAGCTCATGCCTGAGTTCATGTAGGATACAGCCAGGGATGTTATTGGGTTCCATGAAGACTATTTTTTTGCCTTTGAGAGGGCATTAATGACCTGCTCCCTGGTGATGTGGGTAGGGAGGCAGGTGCTGGGGATGTCCTGGTTTACTGATGGGGGGGGGGGGGGGGCAGAAGGGGGAAGTTTTCACTGCACTTGTCTGCCAGTAGGTTGGCTATATCTAGGAGTTTGTATATGTGGTGTTATTGACCACCAGTTCAGAGCAGATTTGGGTGTTGCCTTTGAGACTGCAGACGTGTGAAGAAGGCCTTGTAATTGTCCTTGGTGGATGTGGCCAATTTGAAGTCAAAGTTAGCCTTGGGGGATTTCACCAGTGACCTTAATTGCTTGTCAAGACAAAGGAGAGATTGCTTCCAACTTGGCACATGCTCCTTCTTGGCCCTGGACAGCAAATTTTTCCTTCTATTATAGGCGTTTGTTTATTGCTGCTGTCCACCAGACAGGTTTAACTCTTCCTTGAGGATGATTTGGTCCTGTCAGGTATTGCTGAGTCCATTACAGCTATGCAGGTGCTTATACAGTTTTTCGGTGTAGGCTTGGAAATTAGTGCTAGTTCCAATTGAAGGGATGGTAGCTGTGAAGCTGCTTAAACCTGCTCTGATGAGATTGTAGACAGGTTTGGAAAAGTTTTTTCTTTGACCTTGACAAGGGGGGGGGGGGGGTCAGGGAAGATGGTGACTTCAAAAGTGATCACGTAACAGTCGGATTTTCCAAGGAGGATGATGCTGTAGGAGTGCTACAATGGCTACTCATGTTGTTCAGGACCAAGTACAGGATATTTTCCCCTCTCGTAGGGGTGTAGACCAGCTGATCCAATGCACTGGCATTGACCAAGTCAAGGAATCTCTGGGCATTCATGCTTGGGCTAGAATAGATCTTCCACTCTATGGTTGGGTAATTGAAGTCACCCAGGATCAGGGTAAAGGATCACATCTCCAACATTCGCCAGGTACCAGAGGAAAAATTCTTTGGAGTCTGCTTGAGGTATACAAGTATCCATGCAAACACATCCAGACAGAAGTCTAATCTTCCAGACTTTGTTGCATATTTAAGAGCCAAATATATGTCCTCCCATTGTTTCTTTATGAACTACATATTTCACCTCTTCAGAATATTTTTGACCTCTTCCGATTGACTGCTATAGTTATTGTGCAATATTCTATATGCCCTACTAATTATCTCTAACAATACTTTCTGTCCTAAATTCAATTAAAAACTCAGCCAGTGCATGTATTTCATTTAGGATTCCTCTATCCCTTTCTCTGTCTATACTCTGATATTAATCCCTGGTAGAGAAAGGGATTACTAGCCTGCAATCCAAATGTCTTCTTGGTCTCTTTCTATTCTATCACCCTTCTTTACAAATTATTTGTTCCCAATACCTTGGGTCCTTTGCCAGACATCTGGTGTAAATTCCAGCTTCCTCTTATCCATTTCCTGGACCTCTAATTGCAGTCACCCCCATGAGCAAAATCACCTTTCTCCATTCCCATTTAGTTATTAGTATACCTTATACTAATTTATGAATATAACATTCTGCATGATTGTTATTCTTCTTATAACAGGACAGTGGTGTTGCCTGCTAAAATTTTAAGAGTTCTTGGAGTCACGGGGCGAGTCTGGAAAGCAAAGATAAAGGCTTTATCTTCCTTGATGTTTATATCCTGCCCAGGTTTTAAAAGAGACTCTGCACTTTGAAACCTTTTGAAAAAGTCCCTAGGCCAGGTCTGAGGCATCTGTTTAGACCTTCTGTAAAGGAGAAAAGGAATAACACCTGGGTTGGCTTTTATCTGGTTGAGCCACCGAAACATTTTTTTCTTCATACAGGGCGAGACATGAATTGGGAAGGAAACAGATGTGCCCACACAAATGTCAGGTACTAATGAATTTTACTTATGAAGAGTCTTGTAAAAAGGAAAAACATGGATTGTGTATGCCACATACCCTAGGACTCTCAGCATCTCTCTTACAAAGGCCATGAACAGATTTGTATGAATAGCAAAGTCTGCCAAGAATTGAATCTTTTCCAGAAGAATAACAGCCATCATTGCTGGATGTGCTGAGGAGACAAACTATGAACACAAAACACTAAGAGGGATATACATTGGGTTTGTTCAAATTCACTGTGAGCCCCAGACTTGAACTCCTTTAGTTACCTGCAGAATGCTACAATAGAAGCCAGACACTACTTTAACACACTCGGTGCAGTGGAAAGCCCAAAGACAAAGCAGTCTGACATTCCCAAAACACAATTTCAAATACATCCTGCAGTCCGGATGAATAGGAACATGAAGGTAAGCAACCTTCAGGTGTAATGAACACATCTAAGGCACGAGTTTGAAGCTTTAGCATCCTGAACTCTGGAACTTTTAAAAATGTGTTCAGAACTGAAGTCCAAAATTAGTCAACATCTCTTTTTTATTGGAAAAATAAAAAGCCTCAAGTAGAATCATTTACCTCTTAGACAATTACACACAGACTATTACCACTTGAATTAAGTGGCTGAGATTGATTTGGAAAAAACAAATATTGTTAGATTGAACGAGCATGTGGAATTCCAGAAGGAAGTGAACAGGAATTCCATTCAAAGTCTGTACCTATTTTTGACAATGCTCAAAACCCTACAGTCCACCACTACTCTTCCAAGATGACGGCAAACAAAGTTTGCTGGAAAGATTAGAGGACAGAAGGCCAGTGTTGGGGAGAGAAAAACAGGTCAGAAATTAGAATGATACACTTTGAAGGATCCTCTGGATACTATGAAATCAGACTTGGCTTGTCCTGCCACATTTTTCTTGGAACACTGTTTACCTTTCTGATGCAAAGACTTCAAAGTCTGGCCCTTAATTTCACAAATACCTGAAGGGTAGTTTATTTGAAACTTTGGGAGCGAGAGAAGAAAAAAACTGCTTGAACCCTTGCATTAATTTAGTCTTCCTTACAACTTTTGAAGAGTTCAACAGAAGGGGTCCAAACAAGTTGTCCTTATGTAAAGGAGCATATCTAGGTTTAACCTCCTCTTCAAGCAAAGATGAAAGATCAAGCCACGACAACCTCCCTAATACTGATCCAAGGGTAGAGGAGATATAAGCAGCATCATATCCGCAACCACACTTGGAAAGACTTGCCACCCGAGTAACTGAAGAAAGCATATTCCACAAAGACCACCTAGTGCCATCATCAGATTGGCTAGGTTTTACCTTACAGAAACTGTCCAAGACAAATGGCATGTACCTAATCACTTGTGTGTGGTAAATATTGCCTCAGAAAACAAAAATGGCAGAAGTAAACACTTTGTGCACCAATATGTGGCCCTAATGTTCTTACCACTTGGTAAGGCACTGGAAGAAGCAACTCTGGATGCTTCCTCGGACTGTACACACATTCCTATGCAAGTATTTCTGGCTTTCAAGGACCTACAAACAGTACTAATGCTGCACTACATACAATGTATAGCACGGCTTATGCAATTTGTCTAAACATTTTACTTTATGTTAATAAAAATCCTTCCAGAATTATGTCCTACTAATCTGCACCTGCTAGCAAGTCAAACCGCTGTTCAGCTGATTTTGAACTGCTGCTTGCTAAACACAAAGGTTATTATCCCATCACCTCCAAAATAATGCCTCTAAGAAAACAGCCTTTTTTAAACAAAAATGCATGTTTTATACTCTGTACACCACTAAATGGAAGAATTTACACAACAGACCTAGGCTCATCAGGTCACCTTGTAAACAAGATACATGATGCTATATATATATATATATATATATATATATATATATATATATATATATATATATATATATATATATATATATCAATATGCTTTTTAAATACATAAGCACTGCTTAAATGTTCATATACACTGCAAATGAATGCACATTGTTTAAAACACCATGCATTTTATACTGTTTGTACACAGTCATTTTAACTGCAATCCTGACAAAGTACAGTTTTGTACCTAACATAAATGTAGATGCTCGAGTGTTAATACAGCTGCAGTAATGACATATGGGTTCTCTGCCGTCAGGCGGTCCCTCGGTCGGCCCAATTCCAAAGTCTTGGTCCGGCTTCAGTTGTTGTCGCTTTTTCCTGACGTCAGTGCGACAGGGGTATACAAGATACAGCCGACGCCATATTCTTCAGTCTTTTCTTGCCCCAGATGTCAGGTGCCCCCAGAAGGAAGGCAATACATAAATTATATATAAAAATATATTCAAGGAATGCAATGTAATCAGAAAACAGCAGTTGCAAGCAAATACACCATAGGAGGGTAACCCAAATTAGGTTGTAAGAGGAGGTGTTAGCCACTAGTCCTTTACCAAGAGGGGAAAGAGGAAGGGAAACCTGTACTGCAGCTGTATTAGCACTCTAACATCTACATTTATGGTAGGTACAAAACTTTTAGTTATGTACTTACCATAACTTTAGATGTTTGGGATCCATCTCGCCTACATTCTGTACTGATGGGTTCGGAGCCGATCCTCAGCTCTGACTCGGCACGCTATACTATAGAGCGAAGTCTCTAATTGGCTGAGCTATTCTATATCCCAGGATGCACCACCACTACCTCCCCAGATCTTGTTTGTCCGCACACATGCACACAGTCATAGACAGTTGAAACATTGCCAGGTGTTTCAAGATGAAACTGTTAAACTGAACCGTCCGGTCTCTTCTGATCTCCAACACAGGTGGAAGGAGGGTGGGTATTAGGAATGTAGGCGAGATGGATCCCAAACATCTAAAGTTATGCTAAGTACATAACTAAAAGATGTTATGTGATCCTGTCTCGCCTACATTCTGTACTGATGGGACAGCGTCCCTAGCACCTGATTCCTGGGTGGCTCACTGGAAAACACTGCTGAGAACTGTGGAACCGAAGGAAGCTTGCCCCCGAGATGCCACATCCAATTTGTAATGAGAAATGAAGGTGTGAGGAGAAGACCAGGTAGCCGCAGCACAAATGTCACTAATGGCAAGCTTGGAATGAAAGGCTGTCGAAGTAGCCATAGCCCTTGTAGAATGAGCTTTCACAGTGGTTGTAAGCTCTCTATTAGAAAGAAGGTAAGTATGACTGATACAGTCTCTGATCCACTTGGCAATGGTGACCTTCGTGACGGCTCTGCCCAATTTATTGTCCGAAAAGGACACAAACAACTGATCTGTTTTCCATGTTTGGTGCATCCTATCTAAGTAGAAACGCAACTGCCTGTGAACATCCAATGAATGGAAGATGTATTCAGCTCTGTGAGTAGTTTGGGAAGAAGACTGGGAGTTCCAATGACTGAAGACAAAAACTAGAACAAACTTTGGGAACAAAGGATGGATTAGGCCCGAGGGATACTCTATCCTTGTGAAAAACCAGGTACGGCGGTTTGACACATAGGGCTTGAAGTTCCGAAACTCTTCTGGCTGATGTAATTGCCACCAAAAAAGCAGTCTTCCAAGAAAGAAATTTCAAGTCGCAAGTTGCTGCCGGTTTGAAGGGGGAAGAGGTCAAAGCACCTAATACGAAATTAAGATCCCACGGTGGAGCGGGATGAGAAATCGGAGGTCATAGCAGCCCAGCACCTTTCATGAAGGCTTTACACAACTTATTGCTCATCAAAGGTGGGTCTATACTTTCATGAAAATTAGAAATAGCTGCCAATTGAACCTTGATGGTAGAGACCGAAGAACCTTGATTGAATAAGGAAGCTAAAAATTTCAAAACGTCTGACACCGGGGCAGAAATGGGATCTAACCCCCGGAGTTGGGCCCAAATGGCGAATCTCTTCCATTTGCTGTTATACATTTTTTTAGTCGAATTCTTGTGGGCCGAGGACAAGATATGTATGACTTCCGAGTCCAAACCCTGGTTCCTGACTAAGGTCGGAAGTGGAGGAGCCAAGCTGTTAACCTCAACGAGTGAAGGGACTGATGAAGCTGTCCCGACTGGTGGATCAAGAGGTCTGGAACCTGGTCCAGGAACCATGGACCGTCCAGTGCGTATTTCCGAAGAAAGGGCAGCCAGACTTGACAAGGCCAGTATTGAGCAACTAAAATCATCTTGCACTGCAAGAAAAATCGCCTTCTGGATCACCCTGGGAAGAAGGGGAACCGGTGGGAAGGCGTACAGCAGGCCGGTGGGCCAAGCTTGGACTAGGGCGTCCTTGGGAAACTCCCCCGGAACTGGGGTGAGAGAACTGTAGACATTTCGTGTTGAGAGGAGTTGCAAAGAGGTCGCAACAAGGAGCTCCCCATCTTCTGAAGATCTGAGTTGCCACTCTGTCATTCAGAGACCACTCGTGCGGGGAGAGAATAGTTCTGCTCAGTCTGTCGGCTATCACACAGGATCTCCCCGGAATGTGTGTTGCTACCAAGAAACGGTTGGTTGCAATCGCCCAATCCCATACTTTCATGGCCTCTCTGCAAAGGGGGTAGGACCTGGTCCCTCCCTGCTTGTTCAGGTACCAGACTACTGACAAGTTGTCGGACTGAACGGCAATCATGCCCTGGGGGAGGTAACTGTGTAGTGCTTGTAGCAATAGAAGCACCGCCCTCATTTCCAGTATGTTGATGTGGAGGGAACTCTCGTCAGGGTGCCACTTGCCTTGAACTGACCTGCCCAGGTAATGCCCCCCCACCCCCCACCCCGTCTGGGAGGCGTCCATAGTCAAAGTGGCCACTGGAGGTGGAGGAACGAAGGGTCGCCCCTGATCCAGGTTGGAGGAAAGAAGCCACCAACGGAGGTCCTGTTTGTACGTCTCCGTGATCATAATGAAGTGACTGAGAGGGAGATCCTGATACGACCACTGGACTGACAGGAGCCACTGGAGAATCCTCGTATGCAATCTTGCTAAGGGAACTAGGAGAACGGTAGCCGACATGGAACCCAACAGTTGTAGGACCATCCTGGCTGGGGCTCAGCGTTTGAGGAGCAATGCTCGGACTTGGGATTGTAATATTTCTATCCTCTCTGTAGGAAGATAGACCCGCATTTGCTTTGAGTCGATCTCTACTCCGATAAATCGTATGCGCTGAGATGGCAGCAACACAGACTTTTCCCAATTGAAGGTGATTCCTAGGGAGTTGCCTAGAGATATAGTGGCTGCTAGGTTCTGTAAGAGTAGATGCCTGGAAGTGGCAGTTAGGAGCCAGTCGTCTAGGTATGGAAACCACCATAAAAAACTTCTCCAAAGCCAACTTCATGCTACTCAAGACAGAAGTGACAAACTTCATAACACCCATGCAGACGGGAACTGAAAGTTCAACTGCTGAATCCTACACTAAGGCACTGTATGAGCACATCCACTCATGCATGAATCGTGCCATCCCAAATAGAACCAAAATGCTCTCATCCAAAAAAAGGAAGCCAATCTGGTGGTCCCCTGCCATAAACAAACTTTACAACAAAAGGAAGAAACGTTTGCAGAAAAGAGGAAAATCCCAGGATGCAAAAAACTCCCTTACTAGCCTCAGTAAGAGACTGAGATGCCTCATAAAATCCTCCAAAGCTAGTTACGAAAATAAAATTGCCAAAGATTCCAAAGACAACCACAAAGCATTCTATAACTATGTCAAGAATCTAAATGGCAATGCTCAGATCTGCTCTGAGCTAAAACAGAATGGCATTAAATATACTGATCCAAGGAATATTGCCAATATCCTGGCAGATCGATTCAGTGCCAACTTCACCCCCCTATCACCCCCTAAATGGCCCATCTCAATACCGGAAGATTGCCAAATTCCAGTAATAACGGCCACACAGGTACAAAACGCACTCTCTAAAGCCAAGAATACAGCATCCATGGGACCAAATGACATCCCAGGCTGTGTACTACATGAACTACAATATGAACTGGCACCTCACCTAAGTGTCATGTTTAATCATAGCCTCACCTCAGGTTTCATGCCCACTTGAGTGGCGCAGAGCTACAGTTATCCCAATCCACAAGGGGGGGATCCACCTTGGATCCCAGAAACTACCGTCCCATCAGTCTGACAAGCCTTATCTGCAAGGCCATGGAGCGTATTATCATGGAACTTATAAACAAAGACATTGGCAACCTTCAAACACTGGACCCCACCCAGTTTGGGTTTGTGAAGGGCCGATCTTGTCTCCTGAACCTGATTGACTTCTTTGAATCAGTCTCCAGAGCCATGGACAAGGGTAAGGTGGTCCACACAGCCTATCTAGACCTTGCCAAGGCCTTTGACACCATCCCCCACTCTGAAATCATAGATAAACTTGCTAAGTTGGGCATTAATCCCTATGTCACCCAATGGGTTGCTAAATGGCTTACTGATAGAACTCACACTGTAAAAGTAGCTGACTCCAAATCCAGCTCCAGACAAGTGACAAGTGGAGTACCTCAGGGTTCAGTCCTGGGTCCGCTCTTGTTTGGCATCTACTTCTCTTAAGTACAGGTCAACACAAAGGGACTCTGGCTAACAAAGTTTGCAGATGACTGCAAACTGGGAGCCATTATTGAATCCCCAAATGATGTGGATACTCTACAAAAGGGCCTTACAGAAACAGATGCTTGGTGCCAGAGCCATGGGCTCAAGCTCAATGCCAAGAAATGTATCGTTATCCCCTTTGGGAAAAAACATGTATCCATGAATTACCATATAGGTGGCAATACACTAAACACAGAAAGTGTGATAAGAGACTTAGGGACACAGGTGGACAGTAATCTCACCTTCGATAACCACATCGCCACAACAGTCAGGAAATCCTTCTATGTGGCACACCTCATCACAAAGGGCTTTTCATCCAGAAAGAAGGAGGTCATTGTCCCACTGTACTCATCCCTCATTAGACCCATTATAGAATACAACGCCCCATTTGGTATGTACCTCTCAAGACAGCTGCAATAACTGGAAAGGCCTCAGAAATACCTCACTAAAAGAATCACAGGCCTAAAGTAGATGCCCTACACTGACCGCCTTAAAAAACTCCAGCTATACTCTGTCGCATATCGTCTACTCAGAGGCGATCTCTGCTTAACATACAAGGCCATGTCAAACCCAGAGCTGTTGGACATGCTACACTTAAAGAAATCCCAATCCCTCAGAGCTACACGCTCCAGGGATCTAAACCTTGTCATCACAATAAACAAAACATGCTGGAGGAATAGGTTCCTGACCCAGAGACTCCCCAGACTCTGGAAAAGATTGCCCATAGGTCAAGCAGAGTGCCTCTTTGGACCTCTTCAAGAGGAACCTTGACAATTGGACGGGAGAAAGGAAATTCACCCCAGGGATCACGTCAGTCACCCTGCTAGACAGGGGTCCAGGAAAGTAAATAATGTGGGAAGAAATAGCCAGGGAATTGTTATGGCTAGGCTTGTATAGGCCCTAGGGCTGATAGCCTAGTACCAACCTATGAACCAACCTATGAACACCTGGAATCCTAGACTTCTCAGGTGAGCAGTCACCACCGCCAAACATTTGGTGAACACCCTGGGGGCTGTGGTGAGACCAAAGGGCAGTGCACGGAACTGGAAATGACAGTCTCCCAGGCTGAAGCGCAAGTGTCTCCTGGACGCCTGATCTACCAGGATATGATAATAGGCGTCCTTGAGATCTATGGAGCACATCCAAACACCTTCCTCCAGCAACGGAAGAATGGATTGTAAGGTGACCATCCGGAACTTGGACTTCTTGACAGAACGGTTGAGTTTGCTGAGATCCAAGATGGGCCTCATGTCCCCGGTCTTTTTTGGCACCAAAAAGAATCTTGAGTAAGTCCCTAATCCGGTCTGGTCTTCGGGGACCGGTTGGATGACTCCTTTTTGAAGCAGCTTTGAAATTTCGATGGCTGCAAGATCCCGTTGACTGGGTGGTGGGTCCGGGATTTTCCGGGATGGTGGGGGGGGGGCTGAGAGAAGGGGATGTTGTAACCTCCGGCAATGATTCGGAGCACCCATCGGTCCTGAGTGATATTCTCCCAGGCCTTTAGGTGCCTCGAAAAACGACCCCCCGACTGGCACCGGAGCGGCACAGTCGGGCAATCCTTCAGGGATGCTGGAAGGTTGAGGGGCCACAAAAGGACTCGCGGTCTCCAGTGTTGTGGGGGCCTCTGCCGCCTCTGGGACGGTGTCTTCCTGAAAAATTTCCCCCTCCTCTGCCTCTAGAAGGGGGATCATCCTGTTGTGAGAGGTAAGTCTTCTGAGATTTGCGTTACCACATTTTCCCCCCTCTTCTAGCCTTGGGATAAGGCCGGAAGGGAGTGGAAAACCGTGCCCCTACGGCAGTCAAAGTCTTACCCTCTTGTTCACAGCGGGTCAAGGTGTCCTTTAACTTGGGTCGAAACAAGGAGGGCCCATCAAAGGGAGCGTCGGCAAAGGAAGACTTGAAGGCCTCCGCAAAATGACACAGGCGGAGCCAGGCTTGTCTCCGTAGAGCAACGCCTGTACCCGCTGCTCTACTCACCCCCTCGGCCGCATATGAAATGAGCCTCATGGACGAGTTCGATATTGATGATAGAGTAGCCAACTGAGAGCTAACCGTCTGGGCCAACTGCTCAGGTAGGTTACCAGAGAGGGTATCTGAAAGTTCCTTGACCAGATCCCTCTGAAGTCTGGTTAAGTGCGTAAGGTAATTCAGAGACCTTAAGGTAAAGGCCGCTGAAGTAAGGGTGCACTTCCCGTACCGATCCATACTCCTGGACTCTATTAGGAGGATGGACGGACGTCGAAGCCTCTGCCACATCTTGCTGGGTAGCAGATGCCACCACCAGGGCATCTACGGCCACACCTTTAGATAAAAATTCCTTTTCAGGGGGGGCTGACAAATTTATTCGGGCGAGCTGGCACCAGTTCCACAGAATCCGGGTGCTCCCACGCCCTTCGAGAGATCAAATCCAGGAGCTCATCGAAGGGCGGAGACACCCAGGAGGCGGAAGGCTGAACCCCAAAGGCCTTGAGGAATACAGACTCCTCAGCGGAAGGGGGTTTGGACTGCTAGTCGCCTCGTTGTTTGTGGATTTCTAAGATGTCTACAAAGGAGACATCATCCGAGGACGACTTGGGGGACCCCTCCGCATCATCGAGGTCGGTGTCAGAGGTGAGACTCATCAGGCGAGTAGACGTGCTTCCTCTTACACTGTCTCTTCCTGGGAGGTTCCTCCGAAGAAGCCTCGGAAGGACCCCCAGGAAGGGAGGAATCCCCAATGGGGGTGACCTCAGGCCCCAGAGCTCCGCTGTCTTGAGACAGGGGGACAACAAAGGAAAAAGTCTCCGTGTCAAGGGAAGGTGCCGGAGAGATGGTGGAGGTAGCCAAGGAAGATTTGGCCAAAGCAGTCCTCATGGCTCTGAAGGCCGGACCCCCCCCCAGAGTCCTGGGAAGGTCCGACCCCCGAGGCCACAACAGTAGACTGCACTCCCGCAGCCGAGACACAGAGGGAGGCTCGGAACCGAAAGCATCGGACCCGAAGCGTCACCCCCGGGGCCGACCAAGGAGGTCCATGTACCGAACTCCGATCCGAAGGTTGGGGTTGGAGTAAGGGTCGGAGCCGACCTGAGAACCTCCATTGGCTCCACCAGCACCGACTCTAACGGTGCTGAGGCTGTTGGAGGAGGAACCAGTACAACAGGGTGGACAATCTGCTCCGGAGCCGACTGGGCTGGAGCAGAGACTAACTTTTGGAAAACTGGAGACTGGAATAGCCTTTGAAGCACCCTGTCTATATCCGAATCGGACATCCTCGAAGACCGAGAAGAGACCGATCAGGCCCGAGTTGACTTCTCCACCGGTTCCGAAAAACTAGAGGACCGGCTCTGAATAGTCTCAAGCAATATCGGCGCCGAGGGAGATTCCACCAGCACAGTAATTTCCCTCGGAGCAGACGGGGACTTCGGCGCCGAGGTAGAAGAGTCTGAGCGAGTGACCTTTCTCGGCTCCGAAACCAATGGAGCCGAAGGTGACCCGCCTCTCGATGCTCGAGCGCTCGGCTCCGAAGACAGAGGAGTCGAGGCTGGAGGCATAGAGGCAGACCGTTCCGACCTCGGCTCCAAAGTCCGTGGAGCCGACGGAGAAGCCTGCCTTGATTTCTTAACTGTCGGCTCAGACGGTCTGGTCGGAGCCGAAGACTACTTCTTCCTGGAAGGAGAGGGGGAAGAAGATAAAGCCTCTTCAAAAGAAGGGGTGATGAGCCCCTTCAATATCAATTTGTTTTTCCTCTCTTGGAGGACACGAGAAGAAAAGGCGTGACATACACTACACAACTCTTGAAGGTGTTTAGGACCTAGGCAATAAACACAGAGAATGGTCATCCGTGATTGACATCTTGTACCCACACTTGGTACATTTTTTAAAACCCGAAGGCCTATGCTCCTTCGACATCTCTACAAGACACACATAAAAAACAGAACAAGAAAACTCCCACAAAGGAACCAAATCCCTCTAATTTAAACAGGACAGGCCCACAAGTAGAAACTACAACACTGCTCTAGCAGAGCGCGAGGGCAAGGCCCCTCTAACTAAAATGGGACTTTGACGCTAGAAAAAAGTATAAAATTACTACACAAAAGTTAAGTAACACAAGGTATGACACACTAGAAGTAGAGCGCGAGGAACCCCTCACTAAATAAAGCGGAAACCTAGCGCTAACAAAATCTACACAAACTTTCACAAAAAAACACTTAGAAACGACAAATAGCTGTTAAAACAGCTTTTGGGTGAAAAATTAGAAATTTTCTGACAGAAAATTAGTCAGTAAATAGTACTTAGCCCAGCCAAGTCGAGACCAAGTCTATTGCTATGAAGCGGCAAACGAGATCTGGGGAGGTAGTGGTGGTGCATCCTGGGATATAGAATAGCTCAGCCAATTAGAGACTTCGCTCTATAGTATAGCGTGCCGAGTCGGATCCGAGGATCGGCTCCGAACCCATCAGTACAGAATGTAGGCGAGATAGGATCACATAACATCTGTACTATGTTCATCGTGCATACAGCTGCAGTAATCACATATGGGTAGAATCCCAAAGCTACGCACAGGGTGGTAGGCACTATGTGGAACTGGGATGAGCCAGAATGCCCTGCAATACAGCAGTGGCAAAGCCTGCTTTAGTTTTGGAATATAAAGGCAGGTGGTAGTGTTTTGTGAAGGTATGCACAGAACTCCAAGTGGCTGCCTCCAAAATATCTTTGGTAGGAACTCCTCTGAGGAAGGCTGTAGAGGTAGCTGTGGCCCTGGTGGAGTGGGATCTGATGCCTATAGGGACAGATTTCCCATGATAGGAGTAACAAAACCTATACAGTGGCCTATCCATTTTGAAATTGTCTGTTTGGTCACTGGCTTCCCTTGAGCTCCTACAGCATAGGACACAAAAAGTTGTTGTGATTTCCTAAAAGGCTTGTTCTGTCCAAGTAATAACGTAGCTGTCTATGGATGTCTAAAGAGTGCAGCAGCCTTGCCCCTTTGTTTTGAGGATTGTTGGAAGACAATTACAGTGAAGTCAGCATAAATGAAATCAACATAGCCTATCAGAAGATAGATATGGTCTTGGATGATATGGTACTCCAAGGTGAGATTACTGAAAGTGAGTATGAGTTTATGCAGAATCATTATCCTGTTGTAAGTGCTATTTTTGGAATACCAAAAATCCATAAAGGACTTAGTAATGTTAAATTTAGACCAATTGTTGATGGGAAACGTAGTAAAGTGAGTTTTATTAGCCAATTTTTGGACCATAAATTAAAGAAGGGCGTTGAAGTTACACCACATTTAGTTAAAGACTCGTGGCATTTTCTAGAAACCATTAAACATTGGGATATACCAAAAAAGTTTTATTTTGTAACCATAGATGTTTGTAATTTATTTAGTGTGATTCCACATGATGTGGGGTTGGAATGGCTGGAAGAACAGCTTTATGTTACTGGGGTCTACGAACAAGATAAAGTTAATACATATGTCAGACTAATGGAACTAGTATTAAAAAACAATTTCCTATATTTTGATGGTCTTTACTTTAAACAATCTCATGGCGTAGCTATGGGGGCAGCTTGTGCCCCCATCTACGCCAATTATATCATGGCCTATTGGGAAAGAGTATGTGCACAAAAGTGAATATAGTCCATACATAAATATATATATATGCGATTTTTGGATGACATTTTTATAGTTTGGACAGGAAAACTATTATTAGACAATTTTATAGATTACATCAACAATACTGTGTGGTTTTTGAAGTTCACACACTCAACCAATACTGAGAAGATAGATTTTTTGGATGTTAGTTTAATATATGACAAGAAAGAACAGAGTGAAATCAACTATATATAGGAAACCTACCTTCTCAAACTCGTATTTGCACTACGATAGTTGGCACCCCAACCATCAGAAGAAAGCCATAGTTAAAGGGCAGATGGTTCGAGTAGTACGAATGGTTAGTGATACTGTGGACTTTGAGAACGAATTAGATTTTGTAATAGGAATGTTTCTCAATAGAGGGTACCCAAATAGGTTATGTGAAAACCTGAAAAAGGAAATTGTTTTTAAAAGGAACAACAAGATTATGGTTCCAATTATATTATCGGATGTAGATCAGTTTGGATATTCTACCCACCAGAGGGAGCATAATACATTTGGTAATGACACCATTTTATATATTTTAAGGTACAACAGGGACACTGAGTTCATAGTCAACATTGTAATGAAATATTGGGATATTTTCACAAACACAAGGAGGAACAAAGGCTTTTTTTATTTAAGCCTAAATTTGTATATAGAAAGGATTGGTCATTGAAAGATATTTTTGAAAGGGGTATGGCCGACAGTAATAACATTAGTAATAAACCCAAAGGTAACTATAAGTGTGGAAGATGCACAACATGTAAACATATTTGGACAACGGGACAAAAATTTTTGTTAACTGTGACATTGTAATTAATGGTCATTTTGATTGTTTTACTAAAATGTGGTGTATTTGGCTAAGTGTCAACAATGCAGGGCATTTTATGTTGGAAAAACCTGTAGAAGGTTTAGGGATAGAATAAAAGAACATATGTTAGACATACAACATAAAAAATCTGTAAATGCCCTAGCGAGACACATTATGGCCAATGGTAGTCACACTTTTAAGTTTTGTGTGATACAGCAGGTGATTTATGACCTACAAGGTAGAATTACCCAGTTCCATTTAGACATGAGTGAGCTTATCTGGCAACTTAGGCTGGACGCCTGCAATAACCCAGGCTTGAATGAATTTATTTCAATCAAGCCTTGGCTTAAAATAAGAAATATTCAAAATATTTAATTTTTAGCTGTTGAACATCAGTAGTGTGTGAAGAGGTTATTGTTTATATATTCTATATACATATTGAAGTAATTGTAGCTATTTTTTAAAATTTTAAATTAATATTTATATACACATAATACATATGCTTTTAGAATAAATAACCATATATACAAGTGTAGGATGATTTACATATTTTATATATATATTTTTTAGGTATGTATATTAATTTTTTTACATACACTACAGCTAGGTTTATGCAGTATGTATTAACTTTGTAAAGGCAAACCATTGAAGCAAACATAGGCAGAAGCTGGTGCTCTTAGGGTTTGGTTTTCAATTCAAACTAAATTAAATAAGTGTCAATTAAGTGTAATTGTTTAATGAGTGTTAGTATATATTAGTGGTACTATGTCACCAATCTGATGAAGTCATTTCCTTGGGACGAAACCTGGGTTATTGGTGATTTCAGTGCTGCTATTTTGGAGTGTTCACTGTTTTTATGCGTTTGGAATAAACCTGTTTTTAACATCTTGGGCAGTCTGGACATCGTTCCTTCAGATTATCGTTGAAGTTAGTACTATCCAGTACAATTTTTGGTTCTCAGTTGGGGTAAAAGGTAGGCAAGTGTATGGCTTGATTTAAAGCTACCCTGGATACCACTTTAGGCATAAATGACGGGTTGGTTCGAAGGGAAACCCTGTCCTGATGGAAGATGAGAAAGGGCTGCACAGCCATGAGGGCTTGTAGTTCCGAAGCTCTACGAGCAGAGGTAATGGCCAGAAGGAAAGCTATTTTCCAGGACAAATATTGCAAATCGGTTGAGGCAGCTGGTTCAAAGGGAGGCAATGTTAATTTTTCTAGAATGTAATTAAGATCCCAGGCTGGTACTGGTTGTTTCCTTGGTGGTCTTATATTATTAGCCCCTCTGAGGAACTGTCTTAACAGTGGGTGAGAGAATAAGGGTGGATCCGTGTTGAATTCTGCAGAAGTGGCTGAGGCATGGATTTTTATGGAGGAAAATGAGAGTCCAGTGTTCAGCAGCTCAGCTAGATACTGTAATACCTGAGGCAAATTTAGTTTTGTAGGGTCCTAGCCTTTTTTCTCATTCCAAGAGCAAAACAGTTTCCATTTCGCTGAGTAAGCCTTTCTAGTAGATGGCCTTCTGGCCTCCAAAATGACATCCTGTACCTCTTCGGAGAGGAAGGTCTGTTGAGGTGTTAAGCAATGCTCCATGCAGCGAGACTGAGTGTTTTCAGCTGACTGTGAAGAGTTTTGTAGTTGCGCTGAGTCAGCAAAAGAGGCATTAGAGGTAGGGACCAGGGAGGAGTATGTGTTAGGCTCCTCAGGAGTGGATACCAGTGCTGTCTTGGCCAGTCTGGAGCAATCAGTATCATCTTCGGTCTGTCTGCTCTTGCCTTCAAGAGCACCTTGGGCAGAAGAGGCACAGGTGGGTAACCGTACACTGTCCATGCTGTCCAACTGAATGAAAGGGCGTCCACTCTCCAGGCCTTTGGATGGAAGGTCCTTGAACAAAACTTTTCCAATTGATGATTCCTGTGGGAGGCGAAGAGATCTAGGTCTGGCCTTCCCCACGCCTGGATTATCTGTGCAAACACCTGAGGATGCAACTTCCATTCGTGCGGATCTGTCATATTTCTGCTTAGACTGCTTGCCAGCGTGTTTTCCAAACCTGGCAAGTACTGTGCTTGAAGTTCCATTTGCCATTCCAGAGCCAAGTTCCAAAGTGTCATGGCTAGTCTGCACAGGGGGTATGAATGTGTTCCTCCTTGTTTGTTTATGTACCACATTACTGTGGTGTCTGTTCTTATTAATAATTGTCCTGGATGCAGGAGGTCCTTGAATGCTGTAATTGCATTTATCACTGCTAGCATTTCTTTTCGGTTGATGTGAAGGTGTTTTTCCTTTTGGGACCATTTGCCCTGAATGCACCTGTCTGTCATGTGCGCCCCCCAGGCGTAATCTGAGGCGTCTGTTGTGATGACTTGATTTGCTTGAGGCTTACAGAATAGGAGACCTGTGTTTGCTTGACATGCTTGGGCCAACCATAGAAATTCCTTTTGCAAACATGGAATTATTGGTATTAGTTTCCAAATTGTGGCTGTGCTGAGACCATAGGTTTTTTAGGTACCATTGAAGTTTTCTCATATGCAACTTTGCACATGGGATTAAAAGAATGCAAGATGCCATGAAGCCCAGAGCCTGCAGGATTTTCCTTGCAGTAAGCCTGGTACAATTTGCTAGAATTTTGAAGTACTGAGTTAGTTGCCCCCGTTTTTCTGGCGTAAGGTAGGCCATCTGGGTGTTTGTGTCCAAGTTGGCACCCAGGAAAGTTATTTTCTGAGATGGTGTTAGCCTGGATTTCTCTTTGTTGATTGTGTATCCCAGAGAATTCAGTAACCGTATTGCATAAGCCAGATGTTCCAGAAGTTTGTGCTTGCTGTCCGCTTGGATCAGGCAGTCGTCCAAATAAGGGTGAATTTGTATCCCTTGAAGTCTGCAGTAGGCGATTGCTGATGCCAGGCATTTCGTGAATACTCTGGGCGCAGTAGATAAGCCAAAGGGCAATGCAGAGAATTGATAGTGGATTGAACCTGCAAGAAATCTGAGGTATCTTCTGCAGCTTTGTCCGATTGGGACATGCAGGCATGCCTCCTTGAGGTCCAATGTTACCAGCCAAAACCCCTTGCCCAGCATGGGAAGAAGCTGCTGTAATGTGAGCATCTTGAATTTTGGTACGAGTAGAAATGTATTTAGGACGGATAAATCCAAAATGGGTCTGCAGTCTGTTCCTTTCCTTGGTACCAGGAATAGTCTGGAATAAAAACCTTGACCTTGTTCGTGAGTAGGTACCTCTTGAATAGCTTTCATGTCCATGAGTTTTGAAATTTGTATTTGTGCCTCTGCCCTTTGTGTGGCAGGTTTGGCATGCCTCTCATTTTTGGAAGAGTGTGAAAATTAAATTTGTAGCCTCTGTTTATAATGTCCAGGATTCATTTGTCTGTTGTGATAATATGCCAATTTCTTGTAAATAATGCCAGCTTTCCTCCCAAGGGAGCTGCCAGCTGAGACTTGCTTGGCATGAAAAGGAGGAAGTCATTGGGTTTGTTTTCTGTATTGTTGTGCACTGTCCTCGCCACCTCTTGGTGCTGGAGTTTACCATTGTCTGCCTCTATATGATCCTTGAGATTGTCCTCTGCCCCTTGTGTGCCTGTATCTGCCTCTTTGGGGCTTGTCTGTGGCTGGAAAGGGCCAGTTTTAGGCGGCCAATTTCTGCTAAAACGAGGTGGTTGTACCTGTAGAAAAGCCTTGACAGTTTGCATAGATTTAGCTTTTTCTTCCATTTTACGTAGTATCTCCTCAGCATTAGTACCAAATAGTACATCCTTTTGTAAAGTAGCATCTAGTAGTTTAGCTTTAACATGATCAGGCAAGCTTTGTTCCCTAAGCCAAGCATGTCTATGAATGACTGATCCTTTAACAGCAGCTCTACTTGAGGCCTCTAAGGAATCATAGCCACATTTGTAAGGTGTGTTTACCCACTTGTTCTGCACGATGCATCATATCCTGCAATTCCTTCAAATCTGGTTGTTCAGGTTGAGACATTTTATTTCTTAATTGAGATAACAGAAACTGCTGGTATTTAAGCATATGGAACTGACAATTTAAGGCCCTCATGGCTAGGGTGGCCGAGGTGTATACCTTTCCCCCCACCTTTTTAAGGATCTAGATTCTCTTTCGGAAGGTAGTTGATTCTTGGCAGTAGAGGCCTTCATTCCCTTGGGGCCTTGAGAAATGGTTTCAGGGTCAGCATTATGGCTTTTGAAAAGAAACTGGTGAGAGTTAGGAACTCTGTAGTACCTATCAGGTTTGACTGGAGCAGGAGGCAGGGAATCCGGACTAAGACAAGCCTCCGAGTAAACATCAAGTATATCCAAGACAGGAGGTATAGCCAGGGGTCTGTGTTGAGGTAACAAAAGAAATTCCCTAAGCCTTTTCTTGGAATCAGAAAAGTCTTGGCCTTCCCAATGGAAGTGCTCCCTCAAGGTGTGCAAGTTTTCCCCAAAAGAGAAATCCTCTGGGGGAGATACAGAAGGAATGGACTGTTCTGCATCCGAATCTTCATAAGGGGAGTAAGAGTGCTCCTCTACATCAGAATGTTCTGAGAAAATGGAGCCCTGTTCAGAAGAGGGAGAATCTTCCTCCACTCTGGGTCTCTTGTCTGGAGGGGGTTGGGAAACCCTGATAAGGGTAATCAAATCCTCAGCCATTTTAAGCATCTGCTTTTTAGGCATGGGGCCTGGGGATGGGCCCTGAGCAACAGGCCTCTTGGGATGCATGGCTGATTTGGACTTAGTAAAGGCCTTAATAGAAAAGGAAGATGAGGGCCTAAAAACACCCTGGGTGGAAGTGGACCTGTCCACATTAGGAGACTTCAACACTCACCGTGGCTTCGGTGGTAGTAGTCTGAGTAAGGGCCGAGGCACCTGCCGTCCCGGGTACAGAAGACACCGCCAAAAAAGTGTACTCGGTAATCAGGGACTGCAAAGGCATTTCGCTGAGAACCGGACCACGTGCAGTCGGTTTTAGCATGGTGTCGGTGGAGGCCGCGGACCTCGCGTGTCTGTCCTTGTCCTTGCGTTTTTTGGACAAAATGGTAGTCGGAGTCTCCAACGACATTTTACAATCAAAGGCTTTACCAAAATAATGTTGAGCGAACTCCGCCCGACGCTTAATAGTGCGTTTATTGAAAGAAGCACAAAAGCGACAGCCCGAGACGTCGTGGTCTGGGCCTAAACAAGGTATGCAGAGGGAATGGAAATCCTTATGCGGTATTTGCTTCCCACAAGAAATACAATTGTTAACTTTGTCTGACATTGGTCTGAGGCAAGAAAAGTTTCCCCAACGGGGAACTTAGCTTTAAAGAAGACTTCGGTTTCCAATTTTTCATAAATTCAGGAGCTGGCAGACTGGCACTTGCGAACTGCTTCTGCTTCGGGCACCGCACGGCAAAAAAGACTAAAGAATATGGCGTCGGCTGTGTCTTATATACCCCTGTTGCACTGACGTCAGGAAAGAAAGCGACAACCGACGCCGGACCAAGACTTTGGAATTCGGCCAACCGATGGACCGCCTGACAGCAGAGAACCCATATGTGATTACTGCAGCTGCATGCACGATGAACATCTTCTGAAAACAAATCTGTGGTGCTTACTCCCTTGCCCCTCCCTCTGAAAAAGGGTTTAGTTAAACCTAGCTGGAACTTCCAGGTAAACAAAAGAAAAATAATTTAAATTAGGAACACTTTTAATAAGGCTGATCGTTGGTCTTTTCAGTGCATCAGAAAAAGTACAGTTTTGTACCTACCATAAATGTAGATGTCCGAGAGGTATGCATCTGCAGTCCTAACATATGGGTTGTCCTGCCTCAGGCAGCCCTTCGGTCGGCCGGATTCCAAAGTCTGGGTCTGGCCTCGGCTGATGTCGCACTTCACCCGACGTCATAGCTGCTGTGAATTGGGTATAAAGGCATCAGCCGACGCCATTTTCCTCAGTGTTTCTTGCCCCAGATGCCAGGTGCCCTCTAGGAAGGCTAAATTTGGATAAATACAAATGATTCCAAACAGTAGAGAGCAAACAATATAAGCATGTATATACATATATACAAACAAATACACCATAATAGATTCCCCCAGCTAGCTACAAGATGGGCAAATACCCTAGGAGTACCACAGAGGGGAAGGAGGGTGGGTAATCCAGACTGCAGATGCATACCTCTCGGACATCTACATTTATGGTAGGTACAAAACTGTACTATGTCCTTCAAGGATGCATCTGCAGTCCTAACATATGGGTAGAATACCATAGCCAAACTGGGGGAGGAGGCACTAAGATGAGTATGGTGTAGTTAAGATCCCTTGCAAAACAGCAGTTGCAAAACCTGCTCGGGATCTGGAGTATAAGGGTAGATTATAATGCTTGGCAAATGTATGCACGGAGCTCCAAGCAGCAGCTTCTAAAATGTCTTTGGTAGCCACTCCTCGTAGGAAAGCTGTAGTAGTGGCTGTAGCCCTTGTGGAGTGAGGTCTGATGTTTTGTGGAGTTGTCTTTCCATGAAAAGAGTAACAAAATCTGATGCAATTTCCTATCCATTTTGAGATTGTCTGTTTTGAAATTGCTTTTCCTTCCATTCCTGTTGCATATGCTACCAGAAGCTGGTCAGTTTTTCTGTTGGTCTTGGTTCTGTCTAGATAGTAGCGCAATTGCCTGTGCACATCTAAGGTATGTAGTAGTCTTTCCCCCCTGTTCTGTGGGTTGGGGAAGAATGTTGGTAGGTGGATTGCTTGGTTCAATGATACCCTGGAGACCACTTTTGGCATAAAAGCAGGATTAGTTCTCAAGGACACTCTATCCTGATGGAAGATAAGGAAGGGCTGTACTGCCATTAATGCCTGTAATTCAGAAACCCTTCTTGCTGAAGTGATTGCAAGCAGGAAAGCAGTTTTCCAAGATAAGAACTGTAATTCTGCTGTTGCTGCTGGTTCGAAAGGGGGAAGTGTTAACTTTTCCAGCACAAAGTTAAGGTCCCATGTAGGCAAAGGTGGCTTATTTGGAGGCTTTACATTTTTAATTCCTCTCAAACTGCCTGAGTAGAGGATGAGAGAAGACTGGAGGATCCATGTTGTATTCTGCTGAAATTGCTGATGCATGAATCTTAATGGAGGAGTAAGAAAGGCCATTGTGGAAAAGCTCTGCTAAGTATTCCAGGATGTTAGCTATGTTTGCTAATGACACATTTTCTCCTTTTGCTGCACTCCAAATGAGGTATCTTTTCCATTTGGCTGAATAAGTCTTCCTTGTGGAGGGTCTGCGAGCCTCCAGGATAATGTCTTTAACCCTCTGAGATAAATCTGGATTATTTTGCTTTATGTAATATTCCAAGCAGCTAGCTGTAGTGTTTTCAAGTTTGGATGTAGGATCTTGTAGTTGTTCTGTGTTAGCAGTAAAGGAACTAGAGGTAGAGGCCATGCGTGTGTCCGAGACATACTCCTCAGTAGCGGGTACCAATGCTGCCTCGGCCAGTCTGGAGCTATCAGGATGATCCTTGGGTGACCTTTGATCTTCAGTAGCACTTTGTGCATCAAAGGAAGAGGTGGGAATGCATATGCTGTCAGGTTTTACCAACTGAAGTATAGGGAGTCCACCTTCCAAGCAAGTGGGTGGTATGTCCTTGTGCAGAATTTCCTCAGTTGGTGGTTGTGTGGGGATGCGAACAGGTCTATTTCTGGTAGTCCCCATTTCTTTGTAATGGTTTTGAAGATGTCTGGATGCAGCATCCATTCGTGGGCATCCGTGGTAGTCCTGCTTAAGGTGTCTGCTAGTGAATTTTCTTTTCCTGGCACAAATTTGGCCTGTAGTTGAATGTTGTGGTTCAGTGCAACATTCCACAGGTCCATTGCCATCCGGCATAGAGGATATGAGTGTGTGCCTCCCTGTTTGTTGATATACCACATGACTGTGGTGTTGCCCGTCCTCATCAGCAAATGACCCTGTTGAAGAAAAGGTCTGAATGTCTGAAGAGCCTGTTTCACTGCCAGCATCTCTTTTTGATTTATGTGTAGGTTCAGCTGGTCTTGTGTCCATAGGCCTTGTATACACTTGTCCACCATGTGTGCCCCCCAACCTAGGTCTGAGGCGTCCGTGGTGATAGTCTGGCTTGGGTGAGGTTTGTGGAAGGGCAGACCTCTGTTCAACTGACAGGCCTGAGCCCACCACAGGAATTCTTGTTTCAGGCATGGAATTATTGGAATCTGGGCTTCTAGACTGTGCTTGTGTTGAGACCATACATTCCTTAGGTACCATTGCAACTTCCTCATATGTAGCCTGGCATGTGGAATCAATATTATGCAGGATGCCATGTAACCCAGGGCTTGCAGGACTTTCCTTGCTGTAAGCTGGTTCTGCGTTGTTAATGCCATGAAATAGAGTGGTAGTTGCTTTTGCTTTTCTGCTGTGAGAAATGCCATTTGTTTTGATGTGTCCAGTTCTGCACCCAAGAATCTTATCCTTTGGGATGGTACCAGCCTTGACTTTTTCATGTTGACTGTGTATCCCAGGGCTTGCAATAGTTGTATAACCTTTTCCAAATCTTTTGTTAATTTGGTCTTGTTGTCCGCTTGTATTAGGCAGTCGTTCAGGTATGGATAAATCTGAATTCCCTGAAGCCTGCAATGTGCAATTACTAATGCCAGGCATTTCGTGAATACTCTGGGCGCAGTAGATAAGCCAAAGGGGGCAATGCTGAGAATTGATAATGCTCTGATCCTGCAAGAAATCTGAGGTATCTTCTGCAATCTGGTCGTATAGGGACGTGCAGGTATGCCTCCTTGAGATCTAGAGTCACCAGCCAAGACTCCTTGCCCAGCATGGGAAGAAGTTGCTGTAGGGTCAGCATTTTGAATTTTGGAACAATGAGAAATGTGTTCAGAGCGGACAGGTCGAGAATAGGCCTCCATTGGTTTTCTTTCCTTGGTACCAGGAAAAGTCTGGAGTAAAATCCTTGCCCTTGTTCCATAGGCGGTACCTTTTCTATAGCTCTCATCCTTAGTAGGTGGTTGATTTGTCCTAGAGCGTTTGTTTTTTGGTTTGGTGGTAGGTTTGGCATTCCTCTCTTTTTTGGTAGAGTGTGGAAGTGAAACCTGTAGCCTTTGTCTATTGTCTGTAAAATCCATTTGTCTCCTGTAATGCAATGCCAGTTCACGGAAAATAAAGCAAGCTTTCCGCCTAAGGGTGCTTGCAGTTGTCCCCTGGTAGGCGGTATCAGAGTCAAGTCATTGTGTCTGTCCTGTGGAAGTGGTCGTAGCTGGATCTGTGGCAGTACTTCTCTGGTTGTTAGGCTGCCACTGACGTCACCTGTAGGCACCTCTGGATTGACCTCTGCCTCTTGGGCGCCTATTTCTGCCTCTCTGTGCTCTGGAGGTGTCCGGAAAGGACCAATTCTTCGAAGGCCAATTTCTACTAAACCTCGGAGGCTGGACCTGTAAGAATTCCTTGACTGTTTGGACAGATTTTGCTTTTTCTTCCACCTTCTTTAGCACTTGCTGTGCAGGGGAGCCAAACAAACTTTGTTTCTCCATGGGAGCATCTAGGAGCTTTGACTTTACATGGTCTGGTAAGGATTGCTCTTTTAACCAGGCATGCCTTCTAATCACTGTTCCAGTCATAGCTGATCTAAAGGAAGCCTCCAGTGCATCATAGCCGCATTTTAAGGAATGATTACTGACCTGATGAGTGTTATGTACCAAATCCTGAAGGGACGTAGTCTATAGGTTCAGGAGAGGACAGTTTTTTATTTAGCTGGTCTAACAAAAATTCCTGATACTGAATCATGTGGAATTGACAGTTTAAGGCCCTAGCCGAAAGAGTAGCAGAAGTATAAACTTTTTTACCCCATCTCTCTAAAGCTCTAGATTCTCGTTCAGAGGGGAGGGTTTTTTTGGCAGAGGCAGCTGCTACAGCTTTGGGGCCCTGTGAAATGGTTTCAGGATCTGCAATAGGAGCCTTATACAAGTGAAAGTGTGTGTCCGGGACCCTGTAATATCTGTCGGGCTTGGCAGGGGCCGGAGGAAGAGAGTCAGGGGCAGTACAAGCATCATTAAATGCATCACCCACAACTGTTAGTACTGGAGGAATGGCTAAAGGCCTATGCTGTGGTAAATGTAAAAAGGTCCTTAGCCTTTTCCTTGAATCTGAAAAATACTGGCCCTGCCATTGAAATTGCTCTCTCATAGCATGTAAGGTTTCCCCAAAAGAAAATTCCTCAGGAGGAGAGGCAGAAGGAATGGCGTCTTCTGCATCAGAATCCTCATAAGGAGAATATGGGCCTTCTGGAGGATCTGAGTTTTCTGAATCATCTGAGGAATAGTCTGTAGAAACAGGATCTGGGGGCTCTGCTCTAGGCCTCTTCTCTGGAGGGGGTTGAGAGGCCCTGTCAGGGTGAGGTTGGGATCCCCTGATAAAAGAAATGAGATCCTCAGCCAGGCTGAACATTTGGGAACTAGAGGTAGGCCTGTGTGAGGGGGTTTTAGCAGGCAAGGCCTTAGGAAGATTTAGCTGCTTTAGCCCTAGAAAAAGCCTTGATAGACATAGATGCAGGGGGCCTAGCAGCTCCACGTGCAGGAGTAGATATGTCTAAAGGAATAGTATCTGATAAATGCTGGGTACCTGCTACAGCAGGGGAAATTTCAGTAGCAGATTCAGCCATGCTGTGTGAGGCCTCGGCTATAGGAGGCATGCTTTCGGCCGAAGGAAGAACCGTGGACTCGGTTTCAGCCGAAACCGAGACACTCGTTGGCTTAACCGTGGTTTCGCGAAACCACGGACCGCGAAAGTGTCGGTCCTTTTCCTTGCTTTTAGCTAATTGTGAAGTCGGAGTCTCCGACGGCATTTTGTAAGCAAAAGCGGGGCCAAAAAACTCCTCTGCAAACTCCGACCGACGTCTAAGTGTCCGTCGGTTGAAGGAAGCACAGGCTAGACAAGCTGCTACGTCGTGGTCTGGGCCTAAGCAAGGAAGGCAGTAAGAGTGGAAATCCTTATGAGGTATTTGTTTCCCACAAGATGAACAGTTATTTACTTTTTCTGACATCGGCTGAGGCAAGAAAGAGTCCCCAATGGGGTACTTAGCTTTTTAGAAGTCTTCGTAGTAGTAATCTCTGGATCTGACCGACCGGCACTTGCGAACAGCTTCTGCTTCGGGCACCGTGCGGCAAGAAAGACTGAGGAAAATGGCGTCGCCTGATGCCTTTATACCCAATTCACTGCAGCTATGGCGTCGGCTGATGCCTTTATACCCAATTCACTGCAGCTATGACGTCGGGTGAAGTGCGACATCAGCCGAGGCCAGACCCAGACTTTGGAATCCGGCCGACCGAAGGGCTGCCTGAGGCAGGACAACCCATATGTTAGGACTGCAGATGCATCCTTGAAGGACATCTGCTTCAGCAGTGGATGAGAGAAGAGGGTGGTTTCTGTGTTGTAATGAGCTGAAATAGTTGAGGCATGAAATTTGATGGAGGAAAAGGAAAGGCCCTTGTGAAGCATCTCAGTTAAGTATTGAATATAGGGTAAATTGGGCGCTGCTGTGCCCATCCCCTGTCTGACTCCAGGAACAGAATCCTTTCCATTTTTCCACATAGGATTTTCTAGTACTAGGCCTCCTTGCCTACAGAATGACATCCATCACTTGCTTACTGAGGGATGGTAATGGAAAGATTTGGTAATTAGCCATCCTGCCAGGTTCAGGGCTTGAAGTTGTGGGTGCAGAATCTGGCCCCCCGGCTGGGACAGCAGGGCAGGGGTCTGAGGCAGGTGCCAGCAGTGACACTGCGCAAGAGGGGGTACACCAGTGTTGGCGTGGCCAGTGTGGTGCAATCAGTATTGTCCTTGGTTTGTTTTGTTTGATCTTTAGTAGCACCTTGGAAAGGAGAGGCAGAGGGGGAAGGCATAAACTGTTTTTTCCAGGTGACGGACAGGGAATCCACTTACCAAGCTTGTTTGTGGGGAGTCCTTGTGCAGAATTTGTCCAACTGGTAGCTCTGCGGGGAGGCAAACAGGTCTATCTCTGGGCTTTCTCAACATGTTGAATATCTTTGCTCCCAGTTTCCAATGATGTGGGTCCAGGAGATTTCTGCTTAGGTCATCTGCCAGTGTATTTAGTTTTCCTGGCAGGATTTGAGCATGTAGGTGCACCTGGTAGGTCAAGGCTGTGTTCCACAGAGCCATGGCTAGTCTGCTGAGGGTATGAGTGGGTTCCCCCATGATTATGTACCACATAACAGTGGTGTTGCCCGTTTTTACCAATAATTGCCATGGAAGAATGTGGTCCTTGAAGGCTGTCAGAACATTCTGTACAGCTAATATTTCTTTTTGACTGATATGCAAGTGCATTAGATTTTGGTTACATTTGCCATGAATGCACTGCCCTGCCAAGTGAGCCCCCCGTGCATTGTCTGATGCGTCTGTTAGGGTTTGGGCGACGGGGTAAAGTGAATGGCAGTCCCTTGTTTTGGTGGCAGGCCTCTGCCCACCACAGGAACTCTATCTGTAGACAAGGTATGATAGGAATCAGATTCTAGATCCTGAGAATGTTGACAACAAAGGCATTTTAGATACCATTGTAGTTTCCTCAAGACATGTAGAACTGGAAAGGCTGCAAAAATACCTAACGAAGAGGATTACTGGCCTCAAACAGGCGCCTTACGCAGACAGTCTCAAAAAACTCCAGCTTTACTCCGTCGCATCTTGCCTACTCATTGGCAATCTCTGCCTAACATACAAAGCTATGTCAAACCCAGAGCTGTTGGACATGCTCCACTTAAAAAAATCCCAATCCCTCCGAGCTACACGCTCTAGGGACCTAAACCTCGTCACCACAATAAACAGAACATGCTGGAGGGATACATTCCTGTCCCAGAGACTAACCATACTCTAGAACTGACTATGTCTAACAGAGCTCCTTCATTAGCACTCAAGAAAAATCTTGATGATTCGATGGGTAATAGGAAATTCACCCCGGGGATCACTTCTGTGGTTCTGCTTGACAGAGGCACAGGAAAATAATTTTCTTGGGTGGCGAAAGCCAGGGTACATTCTTGGCTAGGCTTGTATAGGCCCTAGGGCAAATAGCCTAGTACCTACCTATGAACCTATATGTAGTCTTGCATATGGAATTAGTAGAATTCAAGAGGCCATGAACCCCAGGGCTTGCAGACAGCTGGGTCTTAGTGGCCAGTAATTTGAAGTAGACTGTCAACTGAATTTGTTTCTCTGGTGTGAGGTAAACCATCTGGGAAGTTGTACTCCAGCTTGCTCCCAGGAATACAATTTGTTGGCAGGGTACATGACGTGATTTCTTTTCTTTTATGGTGTACTCCAGAGTTGTTAGCAATTTCTTTACAAATGCCAGATGATTTAATAGTATGCCCTGGCTTTCAGCCTGAATTAGAAAATTGTCCAGGTATGGGTATATTTTAATATTTCTTTGCCTGCAAAATGCAATGAATGGAGATAGGCACTTTGGCTTATCTATTGCGCCCAGAGTATTCACAAAGTACAGTGCGTAGAACTCTCAGTGCATGTAGTGTGCTTCGAAGCATATGTATCTTTTACTAGATTCCCTTAATGGGATGTGCAGGTAGGCTTCCTTTAAATCCAGTGTTGCCAACCACGCGTCTTTGCCTAGCATGGGAAGCAAGCTGATTAAGAGTAAGCATCTTGAATTTTGGGATTACCCAAAATGTGTTTAGGATAGACAGGTCCAGGATAGGATGCCAGGAATTGTCTTTTCTGGGTACCAGGAAAAGTCTCTAGTAGAAACCTTGTCCACATTCCTCTTCTGGGACAAGCTGAATAGCCCTGATGCTTGAAAGACAGAGAATTTACTTTTGAGCCTCTGCCCATTGATTTGGGGGTAGGTCTGGCCAACCGTTTGGGGTTGGGTAAGGAGTGGAAGTGGAATCTGTATCCTTGGGAAACTATATTTAAAACCTATTTGTCCTGGGTAATCAGTTCCCAATTTTTTGCTTGCAGGGCAATCTATCCCCCTAAAGGAGCAGTGAGTTGAGAAGGTCTTGGAAGGTTTAAAGTTAAGTCATCGAGACAGTTAACCACAGGAGGGAGTCTTACTACTGCCCGATTTGGAAGTGGGAGCCCTCCACTGCTTAGGCCTGTAAGAACCTTGGGAATGAAGTCTGGGTGTTCTGCTGGTTCTGGGTTTGAAGTGAGAAAGCCTGGAAGAGACAGGAAAGGACCAATTCTTAGAGGACCAATGCCTACTAAGTCTGGGAGGCTGTACTTGCAGGAAATCTTTAACAGTTTGCATAGATTTAGCTTTTTCCTCCATCTTTTTAAGTACTACTACTGCTTTGTAGCCAAACAGGTGGTCTTGGTTTAGGGGAGCATCCAGTAATTTAGCTTTAACATATGGCAAAGATTGCTCTTAAGCCAAGCATGCCTTCTAAGTACAGACTCGGTGACAGCAGCACAGCAAGATACCTCTAATGAATCCAAATCATATTGCAAAGTATGTTTTCCAACTTGTTCAAAAGAAAGCATCAACTCCTGTAAATCTTTATTTTCAGCACAGTCAGGAATCAACATAATTTTCTGTTTAAGCAATCAAATATGCTGCTGATACTTTAACATATGAAACTGGCAGTTTAAGGCCCTAATGGCCAAGGCTGAAGTGCATACCTTCTTACCCCCATCTATCCAGTGCCCTGGAATCTCTATCAGAGGGGATAGGAGTTTTGGCAGTAGTAGCCTTAATGCCCTTGGGTCCCTGTGAAATGGTCTCAGGATCCGCAGTAGGATTTTTAAAGAGGAACTTGTGAGAGTCAGGTACTCTAATACCAATCAGGTTTTCTGACAGCAGAAGGTAAAGAGTAAGGGGCCAGGCTAGATTCTGAAAAGGCATCATCTACAAAGTCCAATACAGGAGGAATAGCTAAAGGCCTGTATTGAGGCAGGAGTAAAAATTCCCTAAGCCTCTTTCTGGAGTTAAGAGTAATCCTGGCTTTACCAGCGAAAATGCACCCTAAGAGTATGCAAGGTTTCACCAAAACATAAATCCTCTGGAGAGAAAGCAGAGGGACTGGAGTCCTCTGCATCAGAATCCTCATAGGTAGATAAGGGCAAACCCTCGCCATCAGAGAAAACAAATTTAGGAGTCCTGACCAGAAGAAAAATCAGTCCTAGGTTTCAAAGGTGGAAGGGCGGCTGCTCCTGATTAGAGTAATAAGGTCTTCAGCCATTCTTACCGTTTGTTTTTTAGGCATAGGGGCCTGACCATGCTGTCTGGACATCTGTTTTCTAGGCAAGGATCGAGTTTTAGGCCTTGAAGAAGATGGCGTCTGTTTAATATGCAGGTTAGTAGGCCTGATTACACCCTCAGAAGCTAGAGCCTGCACAGCGGCTCCGGACCCATCCAAGGCAGAGACATTCGCAGGTTCCACAGTCTAAGATGCATCTCATGGCATACCTGACAACGAATGGGTCTCAGTAGAGGCCTGCGAATCTGAAGTAGCGGGTATCAGGGGCTGCAAAAGCACCTCAGAGTACCAGCGAACTGGCGACTAGCTTAGAAGTGCAGTCAGCACCTTTGGACCTATGCGGTCTGCCTTTATCTTTGCGTTTTTTTTGAAATGTCAGTAGTCAGGTGGCTTACCGAAGTCTTTTCTGAATAATTGAACAGAGTACCAAAACATTTAAATGCATAATAGTACAAGGTTTGAATAAGCCACAAAACAGACAGCGAGGTACTTCGTGGTCTGGGCCTAAGCAAGGAATGCAGTACTAATGATATTTATGAGGTATTTGTTTTCCACAAGAAATACAATTGTTAACTTTTACTGACATTTGTTTAGAGCAAGAAAAAGGTTACTCAATGGGGTACTTAGCTTAGTTGAAGACTTCGAATCTGAAACTCGAAAACGAAAATTTCAGGAGTCGGCTGACCAGCACTTGCAAACTGCTTCTGCTACAGGGCACCACACAGCAAGAAAGACTGATGTAATGGTGTCGGCTGCATGCTTTATACTCCTGACTACATGAAGTCATGGAAGACGAGAGAGCGACTGACGCAGGACCCAAGACTTTGATAATCAGGTAGACTGAGGGATACTGCAAGCAGATAACCCAAATGTGATGACTGCAATGGGGAAACACGAAGGACATCATAAAAAATAATCCAAACACACAGCAATAATAGTTCAGAGTCAAGAGGAACTCAAAGAAAAACTAGAAGTAAACCACTGAAGGTGAACAAGAGGAATCAAATGTAAAAAAATAAATGAAAGGTTTACTTATGACACTTTCACTATATTGCAATGAATAATGTGCCCCGATGCAACATCTACTTGCAAGGATCAGCTCGTCATAAGTTTTCAGAAGGTATGCAGAAAGAACTCATGGAACATAAGCACTAAAATTTCCTCCTTAATATCAAGCCACAAGATTGCAGTACTCTGATCATATGCAGGACCACAAGCATCCATGAGGGTTTTACAGCCTTAACAGGTTAAGTAATAGTCATTTAACTGTTTAATCTACACAGACTAGAGACTAAAAAGCTCTCTCTCATTCGAGTACAGCAAGCAAAGTGAGAGGTCACCGCACTTGGGCAGGACTTCATAGAACAGTCTTACATAAAGACCTAAAGAAGTTCCTCAACACTTATCTTTGGTTCATCTAACTCATGCAAGAAGTCTTTCAATTGCCTTAAAGCAATGCAATACGAGACGACTTCTTTCATACACTCAACAGTTACCATACTATGGGTCAGTAAGTAATCCTCTAATCTAAAGCAGCTTGCAAAGATGGGTGAAAGGACTAACCAACTGAGAAAAGCAAACAAATGAGAACTTTTTCATCCCGTCCTAGGCAGATAAAGCACATCACAACTGTCTGAAGTTACGCAGACCACAAGAATCTTTCTGGAACAAGATTTCCAATGCATGCACTATTCTTCCATGACTGCTGATGTAACAGAGGGACGCTAGTGATTAAAAATAACAGGAAAGAACTGATGAGAAAATGGTGAACATGTCTTCATAAACCCAAGTGTACTGACATTTATAGGTACTGAAGATCTACTTAAACAGCCATGTGAGAAAGCACTATACAAATACCATCTCATTCAAAGTAAATTTTTTCACTATGCCCCAACAGAAAAATCAAACATTCTTCCACTCTAACTTTCAAGAACGAAAAACATGTCAAGAAATAAATGTAAAATGAAAACCTAAAAAAAATTTATAACGAACACCATCCTACCTCAGATTGAGAATCAGCATCATCTGCCAGTACAACATGGACTAGTTTTGGATCTACTAACTGAGCTTCATGTTCCTGAGAAAATAAAATAAAAAAGGCTTTAGCCTACACGTAAACAATGATGAAAACATCACACTAACAATAGTTAAGTGCTTACATCTGCAAGAAGATTTAGTACTTGTGCGCACCCGTATAAAAACAGTATACTAAAACTTGGGTATATACATCATACAGGTGTGTTCAAGCCTACATATATGCATATACGACTGTATGCAAGCATATACATGTACGTATGCATATATGCATGTATTTTATGCAATACGAATATATACACACGTATAAAAACACACACATATATATATATATATATATATACACACACACACATACACATATATATTATATATATATATACACATATACACACATATATATATATATTATATATATATATATATATAATATATATATATATATATATATATACATATATATATTTATATATACACACACACACATACACACATGCACAAGGAATCTGTCTGTATATTATGTAAGCATTTTATTCATCATACATAATTCATACTTCAGACAGCTTAAAGGTAAAGCTTTTTTGAGTTTATTTTTGCAGCTAAAGGAAAAAAACTCCACCTTCTACTGAAGTTTAATTCAGCTCCTTAGGCTGCTTTTCTCCTAACAACTTGGTTCCAGTATTACGTAGGTACCAGAAACCTGCTTGTACTTAATAAAACTCATTTCCTTGCCTTGGAATAAAAGGAAAGAAAGCCCATCTACTTTAAGCTTAGTTTCTGACATACTTTGCAGAAGAATTCGTCTCAGCCTAAATGAGATACCACAGAGAGAAATAAGTAGTTTACCCTGTCAGGGACTGCTGGCAATCTTACACGGGAACTCTGCAGGTGCAATAAGACACAGTGATGTGCGAAAATGTCGCCTAGAACTTCACAGCTGTTTTCAATGTGATCATGCCTTTCACAACAAAACAATGCAATAAGATCAAGTCAAGGGTTCAAGGCAGTTGTCACCTCTTCTGAAGAATTTAAATCAGCAGCATCACAACACTGAAATGCTAAACTTTAAGTGCTGGATGTATACACTACTTTATATACTGATGTCAAATTCAGTATGAAAGGAGTCTGTCTCAGAGAAGTCAGAATTATTTTTCTTTCTTGTAAAATAACACATTTACCATTTTCATGTCCCTCCTGGAAACAATTGCCCAAATCAGACTGCACTACAAGAACTGATACAAGTGGCTAACCTGTCAACCAGGTACAGTGATACTGTTTATAAGAACTTCTTTAATGCTTTCTCATGTGACATCCTTCCAGAGGAAGGAACATACCTGGTACACAGATCCAGGGAAGAGCTCTTCCACCAACAGAGTTGGCTTCACCCAGGTGGAATCCATTAGTATTTTCACGTCTACAAAGGAAAAGTAACAACTGATGGCAACCACAATATAAAGCTGAATTTACTTCAGCATGCTTCCTTTATGTGCCCTTTCAATAAAAACAATAGCAAAAGGAAGTCAGAAGTATTTTATATATATATATATTACACACATACATAAATATATATAT